>NC_063065.1:16793280-17393280 GCF_018812025.1 Megalobrama amblycephala
AAATAATTCCAATAAAAATCATTCCATGATCACAGTAATTGTGTTTCATAGCTGGATGAATCATGCTTTTAAGCAAATTGGTTCAGTGAATGATTCAATGACTGTGTCATTCCGGTGTAACATACAAGTCATAGTAAATCTCATGAAATCAAAATGTACCCTATTTACTTTCTTGGCTTCCATTCACACAGAACATTTTAAAAATGGGAAATGCAGTGGAAAAAAAAAAAAAAAAGCAATATTCGCTCTATTTTGCAACACAGAAGTAAGCCATTTTCTTTGAATGTGCAAGACTGTTTCATATAGAGTGCAACAATGCCTGCCCACTTTTTCCAGCAGGTTCTAAAAGTTTTTCCCCTTCATTTCTCCCAAAGGGGTTTGAAAAAAAAAAAAAGTTATAAGCCATGAACCAATCCAACCACTGACAAGGTGAATCAAAACATTAAACTGGAAAAAAAAAAAAAAAAAAAAAAAATATATATATATATATATATATATATATATATATATATATATACATCTAAATGAATTATAAATACTGGGATTAGTTTCAGAATTGACTGTAACAGAATTAATATTACAATTTAATCAGTTCATCCACTGAACAGACAGCGTAATCCGTTTAGATTATAGGAAATAAAGTATCTGTATGAACTGCTCCGAGACTCAAAGGCTGAAAATCCAAACACAGTATTTATTGTAAAGGCAATCCACAATCATAAAACAGGCAAAAGTCAACACAGGTAAACAGTCCAATTCAATGACAAAGTCCAGGAAACAGGCAAAAGAATCTAAAAACCAAGACATGGGAGAATCACATGCAACACATCACGCAATACTGTACAGGGCAGGATCACCGAGGTGGAGCTGATGTCAACCAAGGTGGAGCCGAAGACCCCCAGGGCAGATCTGGCAGAACTAGAGAACACAGCTGATCAGGCAAGACTGAAACACAAAAGCACAGAGAGGTTAGCGTTGGCCACAGAGGCCATGTCTAAACAAGCAGGTTGCTTGAGGGTGTCCTCCATGGACATTACTGGTTTCAAGTTTCAAGAACTCTGCGGTCACATCAAGGCAGAAAGGAAATTCATGTACAACCTATGCGGTTGGGTCGATACAGACAGGAAGTTTAGATACGACCTCTGTGGTCGCATCTAGGGAGACAGGAAGTTCAAATACGTCCTCTGCGGTCACATCAAGGCAGACAGGAAGTTCAGATACGTCCTCTGCGGGCACGTCGAGGCAGACAGGAAGTTCAGGAACAACCTCCGTTGTCACATCAAGGCAAACAGGAAACTCACAGGCTGGAACCAACACTGGACTGGGCTCTAGGACAGACTCATGCAGGCTCTGGACTGGACTTATGGGCTGGAGTGGGTTCTAGAGCGGAAAATGGCCATTGCCATAACGGGGAGAACAGTTGAGAGCGGGACCACCTCTGAGACCCCCAGGCTTGACACTACCGCAGTGATGCCAGCCGCTCGCACTGATGTCAGAAGAGTGTCCTCCAAGTTAGATAACAGTCTCAAATGCCTAGGGGCCACCTTAATGGCTTCATTCCCAACGTTCCTGACAACCGGGAACACTGATGTGGTGTCCGTGACAGCTGAAAACTCTGGCATAGCACCCATGATGGCTGGAGACTAACATATCATCCATGACAACTAGATGTTCTGGCGTGGCGGCCATGTTGGCTGGAGGTTTTAGTGTGACGGCCATGTTAGTTGTAGACTCTGGTATGGCAGCCATGGCAGTATGGCAAGATTCAAGAAATCTTTGGTGTGGTTCTTGAGTGGTCCTTTACCTTGACGGAGCTGGATGAGGTCTACTGCTGGATCCATTGTGGGCCAAGTCTTCTGTTACGAACTTCTCCGAGACTCGAAGGCTGGGGATCCAGATGCAGTATTTATTGTAAGGGTAATCCACAATCATAGTCAAAAACAGGCAAAAGTTGACACACAGGTAAACAGTAGTGATGGCCGATTTCGAAACACTGCTTCATGAAGCTCCGAAGCTTCATGAATCTTTTGTTTCGAATCAGTGATTCGGAGCGTGTATCAAACTGCCAAAGTAACGTGATTTTAGTAAACAAGGCTTCATAACGTCATTACTGTTTCGAAACATTTCAAAACAGTTCAAAATTTCAATGGTTCACGTGTAGAGGGAGATGATAAAGTGAACCCATGAATCATGCAGATTCACTGAGAACTATTGAACAAGTGTCTAGGGCTTTACCCTATGGTTTTACCTGATCTCCAATCAGTTTTATACATTTGTAGATGTTTTAATTATACATTAGAATAATTAAAATTAATAATGGTAGTTATTAATCTCTTATTGGCCTGTTTAGCTTGAGCCATGGAACAGAGAAACAAGCCTTTAAAACTGATAAAAGAACACATATTATACAGACACTCTATATTTAATCTTATTAGATGATTAGTTAATTCCATTTAAATGATTTTACTTTAAATAAAAATTTTGTAATACATTTGTTAAAGGGTATTTTTAATGCATGTTTGGCCTGAGTTTTGTTGCATTTGCACTGTTCTGACCACTAGTGGTCACCGTGGAGACGGGTGTCAAATTGTTTCGAAGCCTCGAATCATTACGGCAAATTTGATTCAACTGCTTCAGTGTTTCATGAAGCCTCGATCTGCCCATAACTAGTAAACAGTCCAAACAGTGACAAAGTCCAGAATCCAGGCAAAGAATCCAAAAACCGAGACACTGGAGAATCACGATACAAAGGCTCAGAGATGCCGTTCTAACACATGCAAGAAAAAACAGGCTTTATATAGGCAGAGGTAATGAGGTTAATGAGACACAGCTGTAAACAATGGATAATTAGACTGGGCAATGAACAATGGGAAATGAAGTCCGTGCAAGAATAACAATACTCCAGGGTGGAGTGCCCTCTGGTGGCAATCACGGGCACTCTAACTGGTGACTGTGACAGTATCTTCCTGGCCAAGAAAGAATAACTTTTTCCTACTGTACACAGTACTACCAGTGTAATAGCACTGTTGCAAAATCAAAAAGTTTAAGTGAATATGATCTGTGTGCAGCGAACACAGACAATCAAGTGTGGATATAATGGTTTAACAAATGAAACTACGGGTATGCTACATACAACTAAACTAAGCAAAGATTATACAGAATGTAAAGAATGTAAAGAAAGAGAGGGAAGAGCATGTACACACATGCTGTGTACACACACTGCAGACACATAATTATGTTAGAAAAAAATATAAAAAGGGAATTTTGCATAATATGTCCCCTTTAAGGGGACATTTTACATATAAAATTTCAATTTACACATTCAGTTTACAAATGGCCACACCCGCTATTACATTAAAAATAAGGTGGGTACAGATCTGTTTTTCAACATTTAACTTAAAGGTGCCCTAGATTCAAAAATTGAATTTACCTCAGCATAGTTAAATAACAAGAGTTCAGTACATGGAAATGACATACAGTGAGTCTCAAACTCCATTGTTTCCTCCTTATATAAATCTCATTTGTTTAAAAGACCTCCAAAGAACAGGCGAATCTCAACATAACACCGACTGTTACGTAATAGTCGGGGTGTACGCCCCCAATATTTGCATATGCCAGCCCATGTTCCCAACATTATGAAAGGCATTAGACTAGGGCAGAACATTTGGATGTGCACAGCTGAATAAACAGACTAGGTAAGCAAGCAAGGACAATAGCAAAAAATGGCAGATGGAGCAATAATAACTGACATGATTCATGATAACATGATAATTTTAGTGATATTTGTAAATTGTCTTTCTAAATGTTTCGTTAGCATGTTGCTAATGTACTGTTAAATGTGGTTAAAGTTACCATCGTTTCTTACTGTATTCACAGAGACAAGAGCTGTCGCTATTTTCATTATTAAACACTTGCAGTCTGTATAATTCATAAACACAACTTCATTCTTTATAAATTTCTCCAACAGTGTAGCATTAGCCGTTAGCCACGGAGCATAGCCTCAAACTCATTCAGAATCACTGTAAACATCAAAATAAACACTGTACTTACGCGATTAGACATGCTGCATGACGAACACTTTGTAAAGATCCATTTTGAGGGTTATATTAGCTGTTTGAACTTTTTTTATGTTGTTTAAGGCAAGCGCGAGCTCTTGGGGCGTGGAGCACCAGATTTAAAGGGCCACACACCCTGAATCGGCTCATTTCTAATTATGCCCCAAAATAGGCAGTTAAAAAAATGAATTAAAAAAAATCTATGGGGTATTTTGAGCTGAAACTTCACAGACACATTCAGGGGACACCTTAGACTTATATTACATCTTTTAAAAAAAAGTTCTAGGCACCTTTAAATGCCACACAGCAAAAGATGTGAGATGCAAGCACAACTGTCAAACACATCCATTTAGCGCATGTTTACATATAAAAATAGTAGAAAAGAAGCGCAGCGGAATGCAATAATGTCTTTTTTGAGAACGGCACTTACATTTTTTTTATTTATATTAATTTATCCTCATATAATTTTTTGTTGATGCCACCAAGAGCAAGACCTCCAACTCCTCCACTCCAACTGGTGCCATTCTAGTAAGTAACACCTATTTTTCACACCCAATCAATGATGGATAAAATTAAGTCTTCTCCTAACTTTTTCACTTATTGAATATGTCAGAATGGCTCAGTAAAATGGTTTGTGAACACATTTCAAGTTGACTTTAAAGCACCTGCCTTTATTGTTCAACCTATAAAAGTGTCCTTTCTGCCGAAGCATGAGATTTTACTGAGATGTCACAAAGCCATATCTGTGTGCTTTATCACTGCTCTTTTGCTCTCACTGCACTGCATGACAATTACACTCAATGCTGAAACTGGCTTGCCATCTTCCACACAATCCAATTTCTAGAAAGTAAGTAGACCATGTAAGTAATTATAATGATCTTTCTGGTCTAACAAAGGGCGGTATATCATGATCTTTTTCATTTGTACATCTTGTTCTCGGTCTTTCATTAAAAACACTGTAATTCTAATTTGCCTCTTTTGCAGTTGTCTATGAAGTAATCCTTATGATATGTAACATCATAACATCAGATAAGTATGAAAAGAGGGTTTTAATACATTTTATTGTCATGTATTGTATTAGAGAAATGTTTCAATGTACCCAAATCATGATGTGCTGTAAATATCATGACAAGCTTTGAAAATGTGAGGCAGACACCGAGAGAAGATTAGTAGCTGCAACAACCCACCCTCTTGTCTCAACAAAGTTTGTGTTTGTTTTTTTTCCCTAAGTGAACAACTTGGTGGCAAACTAAACTTCTTCCCACCCTGTCTGCTCTTTTTGCCTGACCTCTGCCGTTCACCGTGAGTAATTAAAATTAATTAACTTGTCTGGTGTATGCCTGAAACCAATTACCCCAATGTAAACTTGCTTGTCAACAAACCGTTTTCATGTGAGAGTTTTTGGGCAGCTTGTTAAGATGCAGTGGCCTCTTCTGTGGGAGTGAGAGATGATGGATGTTTACCTGCACTGAGGTGGGCGAATCATGATTTGAAGCTCAACTTAATTGCAACATTTCGATTAGCGAACACCACGACAGCATGATCAAACACACTGTAATGATAATAATGAATGTGCTGGTTTAGGAAGGAGTCCATGAGGGCATCTGGAAATAAGCTCTATAGTTAAATAACAAATCTTTGGTCAGTGTTTACTAACAGTGTATCATCTATTGACTTAAATTCTAACAAGAAGCTAGATACTATACAATGTGTTCTTTTGTATTTATTAAATAAGTTAGTCTTTTGTGTAAACCCATAAGGCAAAAAAAAAAAAATGTTTTCAAGTATATTTTAAAACATATTTCCAAATGGCCAAAAAAATTTATTTCATTGTATTTCATTGATAATTTCATTGAAAGTCTTTGGGATGTGCTGGAGTAGACTTTACTGAGTGCTCACCTCTTGCTTTGTCAATACAAGATATTGACCAAACATTTATGCACCTCTTGATGTAAAAAAACATCACAAAATTTATTTCCATCGAGAGGTGCATCATTTTTTGGTCAAGATCTTGTATTGACAATGCAAGAGGTGAGCACTCTGTAAAGTCTCCTCCAGCACATCCCAAAAACTTACACTGGTTAAGGTAAAGGTCAGTGCCAATTCATGTGTGAAAATGATGATTCATGCTCTCTCCCAACAATTCTTTCACAATTTGAGCCTGATGAATCTTCACATTGTCCTCCTGGAATATGGCCATGATACATCTTAATACATAGTTGTTTAAAAATGAAAAGCTACACACTCCATCTTTTAGGGTTAAAAGGACCATTGCCAAACATACAACATGCCAGAAAAATAATAATCACTGTAATAATGATCCATTCATATATTCTTAAGTATTTGCCGTGTTAAGTATTGGCAGTGTGAGTGTGTATGTATGTGTATATATATATATATATATATATATATATATATATATATATATATATATATATATATAGATAGATAGATAGATAGATAGATAGATATGAATATACTTTACAATGTTCCAACCAATAAATAAATAAAACACACCCTTGCCACAGATTGTTCAGGAATAGTTTGAGGAACATGAAAAGGAGTTCAAGGTGTTGCTTAGCTAGGCAGGTGGTTTTAAAGTTGTGGCTGATCAGTATATTTTAGAATGTAATTTTAAATGGTGGATACAAAATATAGTTTTGATCTCTAGTAGACTTTCCTTCAGTTAAACAATGAAGTTTCCTTCTTACTTCTAACAAAGAACGGTCTCTGTTTCTAATAAACCAGACAACTACTACTACTACTTCTTTTTTGTGCATATTCAACGTAGTGACGATGCAAGCTGCCTCTAAAAGCACAAACGATTTAGAAGAAGAACAACATAGTGACGAAACGCGCTCTGTAGAGTGTTTGTCCGTTTAGGGCTGCTGTAGAAACATGCCGGCGCAAAATGACAACTTGACATGGAGGGGGGACCCGCGGTGTGGAGATATAAATGGCATTCTAAGCCAGGTAATAAAAACATAATGGTTCATTATGTAAGGTCTTTATACACCACTGAAAACATAGTTATGTATATTATATTGCATTTCTGTAAATATATCCTCCCAAATTTTACACATTGCACCTTTAACAATTAAATTCTGTAACCCAAGTTACAGTAAAAAAAATATTAAACAAATATTTTTTATTAACTTAAATTTAGCATAAATATTTTAGCAATGACAAAACCACATTTGGTTCCAAACTAACAAGTTCCTACTGGGCAAAAGTTTATTTTAGGCTAATTTTTCAACCCTGTTACCCATCCTTTTTTACTTCATATGTTTTATCATCCTTCAAATTTCATGTTTTATCTATTTAAAGCAGAACTAAGCAAGATTCGCAAAGCTCCCCCTACAGTTTCCTTCAGTGAATGACACTGTCATAAATACTCCAAGCGCAGCTCTGGACTACAACGACTACAACACTCGCCAGCGCAGTAGTTTTGCAAATACAGTACAAGAAAGAGGAGGTGGGTAATTTGCAAATACAGTACACTCGATGGAGGTGAGTAATTTTCGAAATTGTCTTATAAAGACATAATATATACATTGTTTTTGAATTACCGTAAAGCATTTTGTCACTCTCGCGTGAACGTGAACATGAGGCGAGATTGTTTCGGGTCGGTGCAGCTTAAGTTGCAAGTGCTGTATTCTGGCGTAGACGTGCCAGAAGGGGTTAGTGCTCGCCTCAAACACACCACTACAAGTCAATTAACCATCGTAAGGACTTTAAACTATTTATGAAGGTAAAAAAAGTTACTTAGTTCTGCTTTAATAAATGTACTTAGACAATTTAGGCACTTTTTGCAAATCAGTTTTTAACCCGTTTTTATATAGATAAAATATCTATTTTATACTTGTGGAAAGTTCCATACAGAATATACAAATCTGAGTTGTCATTATCTTAAATTGCTTAGTGCACAAGCGGATGACTTGTAATTCTTATAATGGCAAGCTTTAGACTTTGGTCTATTTGGGTTTGAGGTGAGAAGGTTGTGACTGTGGGCTGTGGCATTTTAACCTCCACTGAAAGGCCTCAGTGTATCATGGAGGGCAGGGAAGTTCCCCTGAAACATGAGATCTCCACATCTCCCCGCTCTCCTCATGAGGAAAAAAAAAGCATCTGATGTGAGTAAAAATTCACTTAATGTAATATATTGGTTCTGTCTTCTACAGTGTTCCTTTATGGAATCCAATGAGCATTTGTTTTATGGGCCTCACGTTGAGCTAAAATAATGTAATTTAATCACTGTTAATATCCCTGGAAATTCGAGCCTCAGCTTTATTTCAGTGTGAACTGACTTTTAATACTTGTATAGCCAGTTAAAAAGCTCATTTTCATTTTGCGCACCTAAATTGGTTTTAAAGCTGAAGGTGAACTTGACTCTGTGTACCTTGATATTGCTCAGATTACTAACTTCACAGTCATATTCTTAGAATAAGAAGATTCTAATCCTATACATCTTGTCTGAAACAAGCTGGACAGTGACAAATACAATCTGCAACTGGCTAGACTTTGAAAAAAAAAGGGGGGGGGGTGACAGAGATAGCAAGAGAGAAACAGATCCCCAAGTGCATTTCATTACATCTCTTCATCCATTTTTATTCTCTGAGCATCATTCCACAAAATCCACTCCAGCTAGAAACTTCCTTCTTTATTCAGGGGTCAGTAGTTCCAATACACCCGGCTCACTTCCAGCCTGCCCAAGCAAGAATAAAGCCGGGGAAATCACCTGACCGAGGGACTATTCACTACGCCCCAGCGAGCTGCGTGCAGGTACGCAGAGGTGAATAATGTCTGATGGACTTAGTTGGGCAGCTTGACATCCTCCTTCATGGTACCCTGAGTGGCCCTAGAGACCCCTGTCAGTTATGATGGAATCACTGCTGAGGTAGTTGTTTAGCTCCATGCTTCCCTTTTGTTTTAATGCTCCCAGTGGGGGCCAAAATTGGCAAATGTTTGTTTGGTGATGGATGGAGGTTGTGTAGCACAAGGCTGGTTGACATGGTCCTGTTGCAAAAGTGGTAACCGGTTTGGGCAATGAGACTTTATGCTGCATGTCAAGACAAATACACTGTAAGAAAAAAAAAAAAAAAAAAGATTTTTCAAAGTATTAGAGTATGTTTTACAAGGAAATACAGCACAATGATGTGGCAATTTGCAACTATTTTACGGATTGGTGGCTAATTTGTATGAATTCGTACAATGACATTTGTATGTTTTCGTACAATTTGCTCACAACCCAGTGACGGCTATGTTTAGGGGTTGAGGTTCATGACTTTCATGCTTACTTTTTTCTAATAATCTTATGTTTTTGTACAATTCACATGAAATTCATAAGAAATTGACACTTTATAACACTTTTAGAAGATACGGTTCTATATACAACCTTAAAAGGTTCTGACTGGTGCTTCATATATGTGACACTGGACCACAAAACCAGTCATAAGTCGCACAGGTATATTAGTAATTATAGCCAACAATACATTGTATGGGTCAAAATTATCGATTTTTCTTTTATGCCAAAAATTATTAGGATATTAAGTAAAGACAAAGTCCCTTTAAGACAAGTCATTGCACTCGGCGGCCATCTTTGAAACGCCATTCGGCCATGCAAGTGCAGCTCCTATTTCTTTGAATGGGGAAACATCAAATTCTCCCAAGCTGTTTGCCAAGCTTTCGCTTAAATTTCGTATTTGAAACCACCAATGAAGTCTGACAACAACTGTCTCATAAATTTTGTTTCTAAATGCTCAAATCAAGACAAAAAAATAGTATTTTTCAGGCTGGATCAAGCTAATGCGCATGCACAGTCCTAAGTGTGCGTCTCTTTTGTCTTATTTCGGAGGCGTGCGTCTGACTGTTTCTATAGGAACTGGAGCTTCTGACGGCCTCTGCAGTGACACGATGACTTTACCAATCGGCAACTGGCTTTTATTTAGAAGGTGGGACTTATTCCGCCATATTGCACGTTGCACTTTCTCCCATTGAAAACAATACAAGTGACGCATCTTGTGTTATTCTATAGTCTTTGGTAAGTTCATGTTCCATGAAGATATTTTGTAAATTTCCTACTGTAAATATATCAAAAAAAAAAAAAAATTGTGAGTGGATATGCATTGTTTAAGACTTCATTTGGACAACTTTAAAGGTGATTTTCTTAATATTTAGATTTTTTTTTTTTTTTTTTTGCCCCCTCAGATTCAAGATTTTCAGATAGTTGTATCTCGGCCAAATATTGTCCTATCCTAACAAACATCAATGGAAAGCTTATTCAGCTTTCAAAAAATTGACCCTTGTGGTTTTGTGGTCTAGGGTCACATATACAACTGTAACAATTTTAAAGGCTCAGGGAAGAAGGAGGTGGGAACGGACGAATGAACAAAATTTTAATCACCAAATAAACAAACAACAAAATGAAAGTAAAGCGGCAGTCCCTCACGGATGACTGCCACATATAAACATAATAAACACCATGTAAGGCTTGGTCCTCTTTCACACTGTCGCCACTCCTCCTTTTATCCTTCCAGATATCCTCCGTGGGACTCGAGACCGGTGTGGCGCGCAGGTGACGCTTATTAGGACTCAGTCCGTTCCCACGGCTCTTGGCCTCACCCTGCTTGCCACAAGAACCTTTTGGGGTTCACGTCATGGCATCATTTTACGAATTTAGATTTAAGCAATTTTGTATTAATTTTTTACTTATTTTGATTATCATTTTATGAATGAAACAGCTTGTAAACATACCTTACCAATATAAAATATTGAAATAACCTGTTAAATAAAAGTATTAAGCAATCATTTAAGACACTCCTTATATAGATCCACTTTGGCATAAAGGGTTCTTTAAATTTGAGTCTAGAACCCCAGGGTTCTATATAGAAACCCATTGTTTTCCCATGAGGTCAGGTTGGGAAATACTATTTCAGTTTTCCTTTTTCAAAATGTCATGATTAATTCAGTGTGTTACTTGTCTTTTCTTTGTAATTGTTTGTGAAATTTACTAGCAATTTCTGAGTGTAATATTGTCTCTGCTACAAACTTTTTTCAGTGTAGTCGATAATCTCGCCGTCCTGCCAAAACATGTTCAAAAACCCACGTAATAACCAGGTGAAGGGGTCTTAACTTTAACAGACGGTTGCCTGGCAACTTAGTCATTAGACTGTCTTCAAAGCTTTCATCAGGAATCTGGAATTATGTATTGTTAAACACAGTTGTCAAGCGATACTGGATGCTCTTTGATTTGTGAGTCCTCAGAAGCCTCTACCCTTTTTATGGACGCAATAATAGCAAATCATCACGCTTGCCTTCGGGCTGGAAAATATTTGATTGCTTTTTAGCAATGTTTTCTGGCTAATGAACACAGCAAATAAGATTGTCACAGGATTAAAGTTTTAGTTCACATTTAAACTTGATAACGGCTTTAATCTCCTTGTGTTCCAAGAACACTGTGCATTATCCAAATGTAAATGTTTTATTGCCACTCATTTTGAACTTCTTACAGACACAGTAGGCCTATGTCATTCATGGAATTTAATACTCTGCTTTCATGTAGGCATTGTATATAATATTTGCACAGCCATTCGTTCTTTTTTTTTAATTCTTTCCTGGCTGCATAGCAACTCTCTATTACAAGTAGGGCATTATATCCAAGTCATTATACTTTCTGATTCTAAAAACAGGCCTTTTCCCAAAACAGCATTGCACCCTAGCAAGTACAATCAAATCCTTTACAATGTATAGCTGTAAATAACTATGGATTTCCATTTTCACTGCATGTGCTGAAGTTTATTGGAATATTTAAATGTGGTACTAATAACATGCATTGTGTTAAAATGTATGCATTCAGAGTCCTCAGCTAAAGCGATAAGAAGCAAAATAGCAAAAGAAAAACTCCACAATAGTGATTTCATAACTTTCAAAACGAGGAAAAAAATAGAGAGCGATTGATAACGGCAGTCAAAAGAGTCACTTCCATAGACGCTGGATTAGAAACATCCTCACAGCAGCGTTAGTTTTGTATTTTAATGCAACGGTAATCTAATACTAAGTAGGCTTCCCGTAGTATTAAAAATGTACATTTTAAAAATAAATAAATAAAAAATGAAAATATATATATATTTTTTTAAATGCAGGATTTGCGATATTGATGACCGTTAAAATGCGTCATCACATTCTGTGAAATGGGTCTGTAGCCTATCTGACTTTTTTTTTTTTATTATTAGTGAGAGCAATGGAAATGTTTTTTGAGCAATAGAAGCTGCGATAGTCTTTTTTTCCCCCTATGGTGTCGTATATCCGAGTGAAATGGCTTCTTGAACAAGAAAAAATGTAAGGCAGGACTTTTTTCCATGGGGAATAGAGTAGCCTACCTCAGAGATGACGTGTTTTTGTAACCCAGAAGTTAGCGGCGTACGGGTTCCCTCGATCGAAAGCCTATGCATTTTTTCCCATAGACTTTTGGAAAATCACAAAAAATAAGCTCTGTGTTTAACAAAGGGTTATACACTTACACGTTTTGTCTATCAAGATAATCTTTACAAGTTAACACAGCATTTATACATTTTGAAGCCTAAATAAAGTCGTCAGATATAAAAAGCTAACAGTAGGCTATAAACGGACTACAGCACACCAAGCTTCCTCAAACTTTATTTAAAAAACAACTTTATTTAAAAACATGCTCGCTGATTATGATCTGCGCTTTGTATGAATACTTATCCACTTTTTTTTTATGAGAAATGCTGTCCAAATGTCCTGTTTGTCATGATGACGTCTAAAGTCCCTGCCAAAGTAGTCCCCTTTTAGCAACTTGTTAGCAACCGCCGTTTTTAAGACACAATAAAGGTTTAAAAATCACAAGCGGGTTATAACTGGTGTGTTTTATGTCATAGATCAAAATGTGAAAATATTTAGAGGCTTTGTAAACCACAGACCCTATTTCAGGCGATTTAGCAAAAACCCACTCAAAAACCTAGACTTAGGGCGATGAAACCGGAAGTCCTAAAATGCTAACTCGCTTCCGAGTTTTGCATACAAAAACACGTCATCTCTGAGGTACTCTGTAGCTGCTGGATTAGAAACACCCTCACAGCAGCGTTAACTTTTTTTTTTTTTTTTTTTTTGATGCAACAGTAATAGAACACTAAGTATAGTGTTTAAATGTACATATACATTTAAAAGAAAAAGAAAAGAAAATATTAAAAAAATTTGCAGGATTTACGATATTACACATTCTGTGAAATGGGTCTATATCCTATCCGCCATTTTTTTTATTAGCAAGAGCAATGGAAATTTGGAAAATGTTTGTTTGTTGTTTGTTTTGAGCAATTAAAGTTGCATAGTCTTTTTTTTACCTATGGTGTTGTATATCCGAGTGAAATGGCTTCTTGAACAACAAAAAACAAAAAATGTAGGGCGGGACTTGATTCTTCCATTGGGAATTGATTGGATTATTGGATTTCATGGTTTGCTATTGCTGTGATCTCATGTGAGTGACAGGTTGTCCCGCATGTCGCCACAAGAGGGAGGGTAAGTTATTTTGATTAAAGATTATGAGGGCACATGAGTTTAAAAAAAAATACACATGGATAAATAAGTTATAACAAATACTGCAATATTCCAGAAAAAAAAAAGAATGGTCATTTTTTATCTCATATAGTGACTATGTTATGTTAGGCTGTTTATTTATGTGGTGAGGAATCGTGTAGCCTAATAAAGGTGATGGTTATTGTACAGTCAATGGTCATTATAAAAAAAATAAAAAATAAAATGAACACTCATTTATATAATTATTTTATTGGCACTAATGTAACGTGACCTCTGGTGTTATCATAAGAATAAATATTTTACAAACCAAATAAATATTTGTCAGGGTGATAATTTATTTTATTTTATTTGTTTTAAATAAAAAATAAATAATTAAAAAAAAGTTATTAGGACTCCCACTTCGCGCACTGTAAATTCAAACTGATCTTCTGCAAGAGAACTATGTTGCGCAAACTAAAACGCCCCCATTATCATCAATGAAGCTGTCCACGCGCTCTCTTGCAGTGCAAACAGGCTCGTTGCGTCGCGTCGCTCGCAGTGTAGACACGGGGGCGCTCGCTGGCAGCGCGTCTCATTCTGTCGCTGTCTGACCGGAGCGCTTCACACAAACTGCCCAGTGAGTTTAGACTCCGCGGCTCTGCTGCACGTCTCTACCGCTGCGCTCTCACAGTCGTCTGAGAAAGTAGTGGAAGTCATTGGGTCTTTTCTGCGTACGTTAGAGGTAGAGTTCATATAGAAAGCTGCGCTCAAACGGACTATTTCCCTGTTGCGGACAGCAGATATTGGGATTACACGTCACATTCCACAGAACTCACTGACTCTTTGCTTCTTCTCACCTACATGATAAGGAGGAATATTGTGGCACTTCTTTTGGTAAGTAACCTGTTATGCTTTTCTCCATACGAGACTCAGTTGTTCAAATAAGCAAGAAAACGAAATGTAAAGCTTATATATTTGCAGAATACAACAATTGTTTTTGTCGTTCTCTTGTAATGCTTATACAAGAACAAGTGTATGTTTCCTAAGATTTCATTCTGAACATTAGGCTAACTGTCAAAACATTATTTAGCCTATTTATTTTTCTCTCACACATTAACAAGGAAAACATTGTCGATATCAAAACATATAGGCTATGCTTTCATGTCTGTTTTGTGGAACTTTTGTCGATGAAATCATATTTACCGCGTGGTGGTGCTGCCTCAGAGTAGTTTATAGTCTGACAGATCAAGCTTTTGACAGCAATAAAACAGTCTTACGTCTTAATTCAGCAATCTGCATGAATCGCATGAATATGATTGTTAGCAGAGACAGTAAATAGAAAGGGGCTTTGCTAGTCTACACGTTGTTATTAGCCGATTCCTCATTTTCTTAATTACTTTTTACTGTATTTTTATAATTTTTAAAATGTTTTTTTCTTAACTGAGAGGACCTTACTTCTCTACAATAAATTTACTTAACACATTATTATAACTATTAAATGAAATATAAACTTTTATATGAACGTAAAGAAGCATATTTTAAATTAATATGAAAATACATACATGAACAGCATTGTAGAAATCATCTAAATCCAGCTGTCAATGGTAACTCATAGGCTACAATATGTGATCTCATGTATGTACTGTAAGCTGTTCGCAATTTTACAACAATGCATTTTTTTGTAATTCAATATGCAGTAATCATGTGTAAGGATAAGGAACAATAAACTTTTTTGTAGGTGATTTATATCCGTAATATTTTAAGAGTTGAAGCCCATTCTCATCTTTTTATTTATTTATTTCCATTGAGATTGATTAGCTGTTGAAGCTTGATCACTTCCACTGTGATGATGATGATGATACAAGAAAAATGAAGACATTTTCAGAATGACAAAGACTCTTTGATGCCTTTTTATTAATGACTGGCAAGTATTAATGACTGCTACGTTTGATTGTCTCCTGATATTTAAAGGACAATCAATCATAAAACGTATTTGTTCCAGTTTACCTGATGTCCCACTAATAGCCACATTGAACCACGGCTGATCAACTCCATTCATTTTACCAATAATTATATATACTACATAAACCCCATCTGTCTTTGATATTCCAGTATTGCGACCTTTGTAGTGTGTCCAAACTGTCGCCACGCTGCCATTATCATCAAACGTATCTCATTTAATCTAATAGAGAATGTGTCAGGTCATTAGGCATAATAGCATCAACTTTGGACATTCACGCAAATGGTCAGCAAATGTCAAATGTGATCTTTTTTTTAATCACTCCACTGTATATAACAGAGTAAAATGGAAATGTCCATTTGAAGTACTTTGGGAAGCAAATGTGTTTGCTTAATGACTCTGAACACGTTTGGCGTTCCTGAAATTAGTGGTTTACGTGGCTTTCCTGTTCCACTGATCTCTCCAGACTGTATTTTACCCATGCTTAATATATGATGCATTCATGTGCTGGAAGATATCCAAGTTCCCTTCAGTTTTTCTTTACTTGCTGAAAGGTAGTTGCACTTCAGCATAGGATACTTTTTTTAAGACTAAGCTCAATATAGTGCATGTGTATAGTGTATCACCAGCAGTCTTCTGGAAAAACGTGACCCTAGTCCAGATGGTTAAATTACTTTTAGATCATAGCAGTGCAAGTCCTTTGAGTTCATTCGCCTGCAAAGGCACGGTCGTTAAGGTCCCGTAGGACAAAGCGGCTCGGGAATGTAAAGCAAAAAAAAAGTGCTGAAATCTGAAAGAATATGATGAGATACCTTTGGGCAATGAGAGTAGTTCGAATTACAGTGCAGATTCAACTCTGAATCTCAGTGGACGTGTAAAAACAGTCCTAAACTAAAAAAAAAAAAAAAAGCCTCAGAGTCGTTGATTTACCTAAACTCTTTAACACTGTAATTGTCCTAAGGCAATAATTTAGTCAACATGAGATCATTGAGTTTAAAGTTAACATCTATACACATTTGCAAATGTCAGCCATTATGCCGTACACTGTTACAATGAAAGTACCTTTATATTAGGAACGCCCTGTAGACGCTTTAGAAATATGAAGACTGACTTTATTCCTATTTGTAACCCAAGTTATTAGTCTGCCACTGGCCTGCATGTGTTACCAAGGCATCACCAGCTATTGTAAAGTTGTTAGTATGCTGTCACTAACACCTGCACATCTTGACAACCCTGAGAGCCTGTTGTTCCACTGACCTCCCCTGTTTTTATTAATACAATCAGTAGCAAATACAATACCAAAAGGGATCTTAAAGGGATAGTTCTTCCAAAACCTCTGTATGACTTTCATTCATTTGGAATAATTATGATTTTTTATGTTTTTGAAATATTATTATTTTACACTCAACAAGGCTGCATTTTTTCTGACCAAAAATACAGTCACATGATCTTTAAAGGGTTAGTTCACCCAAAAATGAAAATTCTGTCATTAATTATTCACCCTCATGTCGTTTCAAACCCGTAAGACCTTCGTTCATCTTCAGAACACATATTGAGATATTTTTGATGACATCCATGGGCATTTTGGCATCCAAATAGACTGCAACGTTAGTACCGCTTTCAAGGCCCAGAAAGGTAGTAAAGACATAAAATAGTCCATGTGACTACAGTGTTTTCAACCTTAATTCTATGAAGCGACGAGAATACCTTTTGTGCGCAAAAAAAACAAACAAAAATAACTTTATTCAACAATTTCTTCTCCTCCATGTCACTCTTTTACGTTGTTCACGTAGTATAAATACAGCGGCCAATAATGAGTCAGCATTCTGACAGCGCTGCACTGAGTTTACTACATGAATAGCGTAGGAGACTGACATGGAAGAGAAAAAGTTGTTGAATAAATTAGTTATTTTTCTTTGTTTTGTTTTTTTTGCACAAAAAGTATTCTCGTTGCTTCATTACTTTATCGTTGAACCACTATAGTCACGTGGACTATTTTAACGATGTCTTTACTACCTTTCTGGGCCTTGAAAATGGTAATAACTTTGCAGTCTATTGGAGGCCAAAAAGCTCACGGATTTCATCAAAAATATCTTAATTTGTGTTCCAAAGATGAACGAAGGTCTTACGGGTTTGGAATGACATGAGGGTGAGTAATTAATGACAGAATTTTCATTTTTGAGTGAACTAACCCTTTAAGAAATCATTCTAATATTAAAAAAGCTTTTTCAACTTTGATAATAATAATAACCATCGTTAATAACCGAGCACCAATAATAACTGATATAGAATATTAGAATGACTTCTGAAGGATCATGTGACAGACATGTGGAGTAATAGCTATTGAAAATTCAGCTTTGCCATCACAGTTGTAAATTAGTTATTTTAAATTGTAATAATATTTCACAATATTACTGTTTTACTCTATTTTTGAACAAGTAAATGCAGCTTTGATGAGCATAAGAGACTTCTTGCATATGTATATGGGGTATATTGTTGTTTTGGACCCCATTGACTCCCATTGTATGTGCAAAAACAGTTAAAATATCTTCCTTTGTGTTCCACAGAACACATACAGGTTTGGAACAACACAAGGGTGAATAAATGATGACAATAATAATTTTGGGGTGAACTGTCTCTTTAAATAAGATAATTCCATTCATCATAGTCTTTCGCACACTTTTCATTTCACTGCCAGTGAATTGTGTTTTTCCATTGTTTACGAGTGGTTTTGTCCCTCGTCTATACTTAGCTCTCAGCTTGCCACATCTCCATTCAGGGGTGGTGCTCCGGTACTGATCACAGAACAGTCCTGGCAGTCTTGAGTGGAGAATTCAACAATGTCTACCGCTTTATTACCCTTGTAGAGTAAGTCAGGCTTGAAGTAACAGCTGGTCTAAAGAGCAAACAGGTCAGGGTTAAATGATGCGCCAACTTATTCAATCGGTAAGACTCTAAAGGGTTGCTGTGGATACGTGCAACACAATCTTGATGGCAAATCAGACAACAATGGAGTGTAACATGAGGCGTAATTGTCACCTGTAAAAGTTTATTGAGGTTGCCGTAGTACATTAGATAACTGTGTTGTATGAAAACATGAGCTCTTATGTCAGGACAGGGTAAGCTGAGGTTGGTCTGATGTGGTTGTAATTCTTATAATTATCACTGATTATAATTTGACTGACTGAAATTCAAATTCTTGCTCTTGATGTTGATGATTATTCTAATTGCAGTTGTTTGGTTTCCGTAAACATTATGTGCTGCCTCCTCCAGGCTTTCGATTCTTTTTTTAGAAATTGGCAATTGAGATTGATGTGAACAAGATATGGGTTATATTGTTAAGTCACCATTATTTTTTTTTAAAATTCGTGTGCCTTTGGAATCTTTAACCAAAATTCATAATGTTTAATCAAATATTTTCACCCTCCCTCCTGCAATGACATCTCCTCTCAAGGTAAGGTTTTCTCAAAAGTTATGAACAAACATTCTTACAGTAAAGTTAATAGAATGTTCATTCAAAGATATCTGGTCTTTAATAACATTCTCAAAAAGGTTAGCACAAAAATGTTATTTATACATCATTCACTGAACATTTTGTTTCTAAAACGAGACATTCATCTAATGGTTTTTAAATGTACTATTTACAGAATGTTCAGAGAACATTCAAAAGTACTGGTGTTTGATGAATTATAAAATTGAATGTTCTCTTAATGGTTGCATAAACAAGAAAAAATGTTTTTAAAACATTTTAAAAATTGGACATTTAAATGTTCAGAAATAACATTTTCATAACTTAAAGGTGCCCTAGAACTTCTTTTTAAAAGATGTAATATAAGTCTAAGGTGTCCCCTGAATGTGTCTGTGAAGTTTCAGCTCAAAATACCCCATAGATTTTTTTAAATTCATTTTTTTAACTGCCTATTTTGGGGCATCATTAACTATGCACTGATATATAGGTTGCGGCCCCTTTAAACCTCGTGCTCCCCCGCCCCGGAGCTCGCGCTTGCCTTAAACAGCAAACACAAAGTTCACACAGCTAATATAACCCTCAAAATGGATCTTTACAAGATGTTCGTCATGCATGCTGCGTGCATGGATCGGATCATGTGAGTATAGTATTTATTTGGATGTTTACATTTGATTCTGAATGAGTTTGAGGCTGTGATCCGTGGCTAAAGCTAACATTACACACTGTTGGAGAGATTTATAAAGAATGAAGTTGTGTTTATGCATTATACAGACTGCAAGTGTTTAAAAATGAAAATCAGCGACGGCTCTTGTCTCTGTGAATACAGTAATAAACGATGGTAACTTTAACCACATTTAACAGTACATTAGCAACATGCTAACGAAACATTTAGAAAGACAATTCACAAATATCACTAAAAATATCATGAATCATGTCAGTTATTATTGCTCCATCTGCCATTTTTCACTATTGTTCTTGCTTGCTTAACTTACCTAGTCTGATGATTCTGCTGTGCACAGATCCAGACGTTCTGTCCTTGTGTAATGCCTCGATCATGGGCTGGCATATGCAAATATTGGGGGCGTACACCCCGACTGTTACGTAACAGTCGGTGTTATGTTGAGATTCACCTGTTCTTCAGAGGTCTTTTAAACAAATGAGATTTATATAAGAAGGAGGAAACAATGGAGTTTGAAACTCAGTGTATGTCTTTTCCATGTACTGAACTCTTGTTATTCAACTATGCCAATATAAATTCAATATTTAATTCTAGGGCACATTTAAAGGGAACATTAGTAAAACATATTTCCTATTCATATTTTTGTTAGCTAGGAATAGGGAAGAAGAGACTATTGCAACTTCCGTTTCATGCCGACTTTAAAGGGATAGTTCACCCAAAAATGAAAATTCCCTTTTACTCACCCTCAAGTTGTTCCAAACCTGTATAAATTTCTTTGTTCTGCTGTACACAAAGGAAGATATTTGGAAGAATGTATGTAACCAAGCAGACCTCGCCCCGCATTGACTACCATGCTATTTTTTCCTACTATGGTAGTCAATGGGGGGCGAGATCTGCCTTGGTGAACTATCCCTTTAAATTAGCAGCATCTTTAGTTTGAGTTTAGTTTGAGTTGTTCATAATAAATCTTTCAGCCTACAAATCTAAAACAAGTAGAGATTTGTGCTGCGTACAGATTTTTTTGTGAACGTACAGTCCACAAGAGAGACTCTTTTATCATACTAGAATAGTTCATTCGATCTGCAGCGTTGCCAGATTGGAGCAGGACTAGAGTAATATGGACTGCTTTGAAATGCCTCTGTTCTGCAGGTGGATGCCAATGCTTTCAGGCTGATTTTTGGAGTTTTACAAAGAAAGAAAGCTGGTTTGAATGTGTCTCGAGTGAGCTCTTTAATGCTCTCTGCTTCAGTGGAAACAGATATGCCCACACATCAGTGCAGATTAGCACCATCTCTCCACACTGGCTGATATGTTTACTTAGTCCTAAAACCACAAAACCTCATTACCCTTCTTTCGCTGTCATTTTAAACCACAATCCTTATATTTAGCCCTGACTCACTGTATGTAAAATTTCACATTGACAAATCCCCTCGGTCCCTGCCTTTCCGCTCTGTGCCTGTATGAAAGACTTGTTTCTTTTTTGTGCATTTAAATAAGGACAGCACTTCAGCAGCACTAATAGAGGTCCAGTTTATAATCCCATCAGACCTCAGGGTGTTATTTTTAGGAAAGACTTGGAGAGCATCCTGTTTATGTTTGAAACACTGGACCTTATGTTCTTTGAGAATAAAGGATGAGAGCCAGATCAGGAGTTTTTTTCTTTTTTTCTTTCCTTCAGCTTATTAATGTGATGCCATTCCACCGGCGGTTCCTCTTCGAGCTGAATCATGAGTTGTCAGTCTTCTGAAAATGATTTTCCATGGTTTCTAGGCCCGGTTTAACAGGCTCGTAATTTTTATGCGGGTGAATGACGTTACAAAATGAGTGAAAGGGATGTTTGAGTGATTCTGAGTATGTTTCAGAGAGAGTTTATGGGGACACCAAACTGCCTTGAAGATTTCTGAAGACCTTTAAATCAAATCGCTGACATGTAAATGAGGATGGTTGACGTTTGTTGTAAAAATGTATGGATTTATTTTTGTGGTCCATTTATGTAGAGCTATTAGGACATCCTTCTTGATGTGTAAATTTGTATATGTGGTCTTTGAATTATGGCATACTAAATTTAATGGAGCAGAAATTAATAGCCAGTGAACTAGATTGATGGTCACATCATGTTCATCTTTCCTAAGTCTTCACATTTAGTTTTTTAAGCGCTAATGACAACAGAAATAAAATTAAATCATAGGTGTTAATTGCTGCATTTTAATGGTGTTTATAAACAGTACAAACAGTGATTAACCGATATCAGGCAGGCTAATTAAATGACGCATAATTACCTTTTTTTTATATTTGCCTTTTGTTTTGTGGTCAGACAAATCTTTATTTTGAGTAGATAAATGTTGTTTTACTACAATTGTATGCATAATTTATGTTAAAATTGCAGTAAATCATAAATTGCCATTATATTGGCTGCTGGTCACACTTGCTTTAAAAAATTAAATATAGTAAAATAGAAATTTGTATACTAAAAATAATAATAATATTGTTAATTATAAAAATTATATATATATACACTGAACAAAATTATAAACACTTTTGTTTTTGCCTGAGCTGAACTCAAAGATCTAAGACTTTTTCTATGTACACAAAAGGCCTATTTCTCTCAAATATTGTTCACAAATCTGTCTAAATCTGTGTTAGTGAGCACTTCTCCTTTGCCGAGATAATCCATCCACCTCACAGGTGTGGCATATCAAGATGCTGATTAGACAGCATGATTATTGCACAGGTGTGCCTTAGGCTGGAAACAATAAAAGGCCACTCTAAAATGTGCAGTTTTATCACACAGCACAAAGCCACAGATATCGCAAGTTTTGAGGGAGTGTGCAATTGGCTTGCTGACTGCAGGAACGTCCACCAGAGCTGTTGCCCGTGAATTGAATGTTCATTTCTCTACCATAAGCCGTTTCCAAAGGCGTTTCAGAGAATTTGGCAGTACATCCAACCGGCCTCACAACTGCAGACCACGTGTAACCACACCAGCCCAGGACCTCCACATCCAGCATCTTCACCTCCAAGATCATCTGAGACCAGCCACCTGGACAGCTGCTGCAACAATCGGTTTGCATAACCAAAGAATTTCTGCACAAACTGTCAGAAACCGTCTCAGGGAAGCTGATCTGCATGCCCGTCGTCCTCATCGGGGTCTCGACCTGACTGCAGTTCGTCGTTGTAACCGACTTGAGTGGGCAAATGCTCACATTCGATGGCATCTGGCACTTTTGAGAGGTGTTCTCTTCACGGATGAATCCCGGTTTTCACTGTACAGGGCGGATGGCAGACAGTGTGAATGGCGTCGTGTTGGCGAGCGGTTTGCTGATGGTATGGGCAGGTGTATGTTATGGACAATGAACACAGGTGCATTTTATTGATGGCATTTTGAATGCACAGAGATACCGTGACGAGATCCTGAGGCCCATTGTTGTGCCATTCATCCACGACCATCACCTCATGTTGCAGCATGATAATGCACGGCCCCTTGTTGCAAGGATCTGTACACAATTCCTGGAAGCTGAAAACATCCCAGTTCTTGCATGGCCAGCATACTCACCGGACATGTCTCCCATTGAGCATATTTGGGATGCTCTGGATCGGCGTATATGACAGCGTGTTTCAGTTCCTGACAATATCCAGCAACTTCGCACAGCCATTGAAGAGGAGTGGACCAACATTCCACAGGCCACAATCAACAACCTGATAAACTCTATGCGAAGGAGATGTGTTACACTGCGTGAGGCAAATGGTGGTCACACCAGATACTGACTGGTTTTCAGACCCCCCCCCCCCAATACAGTAAAACTGTACATTTTAGAGTGGCCTTTTATTGTGGCCAGACTAAGGCACACCTGTGCAATAATCATGCTGTCTAATCAGCATCTTGATATGCCACACCTGTGAAAAAAAAAGGGGGCAAAAACAAAAGTGTTGCGTTTATAATTTTGTTCAGTATATCTATCTATCTATCTATATATATATATATATATATATATACACACACACACACACACACACACACACACACACACACACACACACACACACACACACACACACACACACACACACACAGAGCTTGGTAGATTACTTATGAATTGCAATTATATATATATAGATAGATATATAGATATATAGATATATATATACTTACTTTCTCAGATATACAATATATAATTGCATAGGTATAAAAAATAAAATAAAAAAGTATTAGACCATTAATAAAACTGACATAAATGAAAACTTATCCCACTTAAATCGTCCATTTTCAGGACTTTAAACTCTCTGGGCTCTCCATATGGTCTGTTTTACAGAAAAGCCTCAGCCTCTTTTGTAATGCAGTGCAAGTGTGTCTGATGGATTCTAACAGCATTGTGGCCGTAGACTGAGTGGAGAGTGCGATGCAGATAGCGAGAGAGCACTTAATATGTATTTAGGGCTTTTTTCCAATAGAGCTGTAGTCTACTGCCTCCCCTGCTGCTCTGAAAGCTTGTGTCAGGCTGCGAACAGCATCCATCTCTGTCTGGGGTCCTGAAAATGTGGCAGAGCAGATAGAGGGTGTAGATTGATTCCTGAAGCCGGGGGTTTGCTTCAGGGTGAAGGAGGTCTGCGTCTAAAAAGAGGTTTTAATAAGTCGCCTTGGAAGGTGGTCTGTGTGGTTCGGCTCCACAGCTTTTGTTTTAACACTACGTGATTCTCTCGCTTGCTGTTGCTGTGGACTGGAGAGTGAGACACGGGTGCTTATGGTTTTGTGTTAGTTCTGTTTTCTGATTTCTGCACAGATAGTTTGTCAGTGTTATGTGAAAACTATAAATGAAGCGTTTGCATACAAGCTCAGACTTGCATGTGTGATATCAAGTTTGTTACTCGGTTTCTTAATTATGTACTTAGCCTATAATATTACCGTCTTCATTTTAAACTTTCTGCAATAAAATATTATTGCATTATCTGTACCTGATTTTTATGCATTTTGTGATGCACCATTACCACATTTTCATTACCGATATTGATTCTGATACCGGTTCTGTTTCTTTTTTCATTCTCTTTAGAAAGAAACTATGGAAGCTTGATTCTGCCATGAAATAAAAAAATAAAAAAATGCAACTGCAACTTTTTATCTTACAATTCTGACTTTTTTTCGCAATTGTGAGTTTATATCTCACAATTCTGACTTTATATCTCACAATAAAGTCAGAATTGCGTGATATAAAGTCAGAATTGTGAGTTTTAAAATTAGAATTGTGAGATATAAGGTCAGAATTATGAGTTTTAAAGTCAGAATTGTAAATTATAAAGTCAGAATTGCATGATATAAAGTCAGAGTTGTGAGTTTTAAAGTCAGAATTACATGATTTAAAGTTAGAATTGCATAATATAAAGTCAGAATTGTGAGATATAAAGTCAGAATTGCATGATATAAAGTCAGAATTGTTAGTCAGAAAGTCAGAATTGCATGATATAAAGTCAGAATTGTGAGTTTTAAAATTAGAATTGTGAGATATAAGGTCAGAATTATGAGTTTTAAAGTCAGAATTGTAAATTATAAAGTCAGAATTGCATGATATAAAGTCAGAGTTGTGAGTTTTAAAGTCAGAATTACATGATTTAAAGTTAGAATTGCATAATATAAAGTCAGAATTGTGAGTTTTAAAATTAGAATTGTGAAATATAAGGTCAGAATTATGAGTTTTAAAGTCAGAATTGTAAATTATAAAGTCAGAATTGCATGATATAAAGTCAGAGTTGTGAGTTTTAAAGTCAGAATTACATGATTTAAAGTTAGAATTGCATAATATAAAGTCAGAATTGTGAGTTTTAAAATTAGAATTGTGAAATATAAGGTCAGAATTATGAGTTTTAAAGTCAGAATTGTAAATTATAAAGTCAGAATTGCATGATATAAAGTCAGAGTTGTGAGTTTTAAAGTCAGAATTACATGATTTAAAGTTAGAATTGCATAATATAAAGTCAGAATTGTGAGATATAAAGTCAGAATTGCATGATATAAAGTCAGAATTGTTAGTCAGAAAGTCAGAATTGCATGATATAAAGTCAGAATTGTGAGTTTTAAAGTCAGAATTGTAAATTATAAAGTCAGAATTGCATGATATAAAGTCAGAGTTGTGAGTTTTAAAGTCAGAATTACATGATTTAAAGTTAGAATTGCATAATATAAAGTCAGAATTGTGAGTTTTAAAATTAGAATTGTGAGATATAAGGTCAGAATTATGAGTTTTAAAGTCAGAATTGTAAATTATAAAGTCAGAATTGCATGATATAAAGTCAGAGTTGTGAGTTTTAAAGTCAGAATTACATGATTTAAAGTTAGAATTGCATAATATAAAGTCAGAATTGTGAGATATAAAGTCAGAATTGTGAGATATAAAGTCAGAATTGCATGATATAAAGTCAGAATTGTTAGTCAGAAAGTCAGAATTGCATGATATAAAGTCAGAATTGTGAGTTTTAAAGTCAGAATTACATGATTTAAAGTTAGAATTGCATAATATAAAGTCAGAATTGTGAGTTTTAAAATTAGAATTGTGAGATATAAGGTCAGAATTATGAGTTTTAAAGTCAGAATTGTAAATTATAAAGTCAGAATTGCATGATATAAAGTCAGAGTTGTGAGTTTTAAAGTCAGAATTACATGATTTAAAGTTAGAATTGCATAATATAAAGTCAGAATTGTGAGTTTTAAAATTAGAATTGTGAGATATAAGGTCAGAATTATGAGTTTAAAGTCAGAATTGTAAATTATAAAGTCAGAATTTCATGATATAAAGTCAGAGTTGTGAGTTTTAAAGTCAGAATTACATGATTTAAAGTTAGAATTGCATAATATAAAGTCAGAATTGTGAGATATAAAGTCAGAATTGCATGATATAAAGTCAGAATTGTTAGTTAGAAAGTCAGAATTGCATGATATAAAGTCAGAATTGTGAGTTTTAAAGTCAGAATTGTAAATTATAAAGTCAGAATTGCATGATATAAAGTCAGAGTTGTGAGTTTTAAAGTCAGAATTACATGATTTAAAGTTAGAATTGCATAATATAAAGTCAGAATTGTGAGATATAAAGTCAGAATTGTGAGTTTTAAAGTCAGAATTGCATGATATAAAGTCAGAATTGTGAGTTAGAAAGTGATATAATGATATAAAGTCAGAATTATGAGTTTTAAAGTCAGAATTGCATGATATAAAGTAAGAATGGTGAGTTTTAAAGTCAGAATTACATGATTTAAAGTTAGAATTGCATGATATAAAGTCAGAATTGCATGATATAAAGTCAGAATTGTGAGTTAGAAAGTCAGAATTGCGAGAAATAAAGTCAGAATTATGAGTTTTAAAGTCAGAATTGTGAGTTATAAAGTCAGAATTGCATGATATAAAGTCAGAATTGTGAGTTTTAAAATCAGAATTGTAAATTATAAAGTCAGAATTGCATGATATAAAGTCAGAGTTGTGAGTTAGAAAGTCAGAATTGCATGATATAAAGTCAGAATTGTGAGTTATAAAGTCAGAATTATGAGTTTTAAAGTCAGAATTGTGAGTTATAAAGTCAGAATTGCGAGAAATAAAGTCAGAATTATGAGTTTTAAAGTCAGAATTGTGAGTTATAAAGTCAGAATTGCATGATATAAAGTCAGAATTGTGAGTTTTAAAATCAGAATTGTGTAATATAAAGTCAGAATTGCGAGAAATAAAGTCAGAATTGTGAATTATAAAGTCAGAATTGCATGATATAAAGTCATAATTGTGAGTTTTAAAGTCAGAATTGTGTAATATAAAGTCATAATTGTGAATTATAAAGTCATAATTGCTAGAAATAACGTCAGAATTGTGAATTATAAAGTCAGAATTGCGAAAAATAAAGTCAGAATTGTGAATTATAAAGTCAGAATTGCATGATATAAAGTCAGAATTGTGAGTTTTAAAGTCAGAATTGTGTAAAATAAAGTCAGAATTGCGAGAAATAAAGTCAGAATTGTGAATTATAAAGTCAGAATTGCGAAAAATAAAGTCAGAATTGCGAAAAATAGTCAGAATTGTGAATTATAAAGTCAGAATTGCATGATATAAAGTCATAATTGTGAGTTATAAAGTCAGAATTGTGAGTTTTAAAGTCAGAATTGTGTAATATAAAGTCAGAATTTTGAGTTTTAAAGTCAGAATTGCATGATATAAAGTCAGAATTGTGTAATATAAAGTCAGAATTGCGAGAAATAAAGTCAGAATTGTGTAATATAAAGTCAGAATTGTGAATTATAAAGTCAGAATTGCATGATATAAAGTCAGAATTGCATGATATAAAGTCAGAATTGCATGATATAAAGTCAGAATTTTGAGTTTTAAAGTCAGAATTGTGTAATATAAAGTCAGAATTGCGAGAAATAAAGTCAGAATTATAAAGTCAGAATTGCATGATATAAAGTCAGAATTGCATGATATAAAGTCAGAATTGTGAGTTTTAAAGTCAGAATTGTGTAATATAAAGTCAGAATTGCGAGAAATAAAGTCAGAATTGTGAATTATAAAGTCAGAATTGTGAGTTTTAAAGTCAGAATTGTGTAATATAAAGTCAGAATTGCGAGAAATAAAGTCAGAATTGTGAATTATAAAGTCAGAATTGCGAAAAATTAAGTCAGAATTGTGAATTATAAAGTCAGAATTGCGAGAAATAAAGTCAGAATTGTGAATTATAAAGTCAGAATTGCGAGATACAAACTTGCAATTGCGTGTTATAATGTCCAACTTTGAGGGAAAAAAGACTGACTTTTTTTCTCAGAATTGCGAGATTTAAATTCACAATTGTGAGTCATGAAGTCAGAATTGTGAGATAAAAGTAGCAATTTTTTATTTTTTTATTTAGTGGTGGAAACAAGCTTCTTAATAAACACACACTTCTGTCTACACAGTTGTTTATTATTAAGAAGAAGAAAAAATTTAAACAAATACATTAGAAAAAAAATTATAAAATGCCTAAATAAATGGACACTAGGCTACTGTACAAAACCACAACAAAATTAACAGTGTTTCCTGTAAAAAAAAAAATCTACCTCAGTATAGCAATAATTTTTATTTAATTTCCATCTAAATATTCATATTTCCTCTAAATCACTGTAAACATAAAGTGAAAAGAAGTGCAATCTTAATTCAAATCAGCGATTATGATTTATTATTTGTTTTGTTTGTGCATTTTTATAATCCTGACATATGTGACAATGTATTGCACAAATGAAATCTAAACCAATATAACAACATTTTATGGACTTTTTTTTGGACCAGTGTTAGTTTAGTATTATTTATGTACTATTTATTAATATTTTAAATTGAATTTATTCATTTTTTAAACATTTCTATTTATTTATTTGTATTAAATTTTTAGTTTATTTTAGAACTAAAACATATTTATTTCAGGTAGTTGCTATGACAGCATTTCTAATTTCCATTTAAGTTATGAAAAGGCAAGTAGGATGGGTAGAGTCAGCCAATGATGCAAGCCGGACTTAAACTTGTGTCCTTGTGGCACAACGTGTCAGCATATGCGCGCTAACCTTTAAGCCAGGGCGTCAGGGTGCCGTCTATGTGCTTTTCAAGTGAGAGGATGACTCAAACTCTGCATTTTGCTTTCTTGACATCTGATATTTGTGATGTGTCGGCACTGTTCATCTGCGCTATCCAAATCTGAGGAAGCATCAGGGGACTTGACATCTTCCCTGACAGGTGAGAATCCGCAAGCTCAAAAGATGCAGTGAAGTCAGACGGGATGTGACAGAAGAAAGAGAAAAAACATAACTGCTCTCCTCTACTTCATATAAAACATCCAACAGAGAGAATTTGATAGCTATGAGGAGTATTTTAAATATGTCTTTAGTCTGATAGTGTGTTGCAAATGTAAAAGCTGTTTTGTTGTGAAGGCCTTTTATTGTAAGTGAAAGGGTGTACTGTAAATATGTGCAGATAATAACAAACAAAGCCACAAGGTCACAGTAGAAGTGTGGGCAACTGGGCATGCAGAAAATCCCTGCTGTATCAATGAACAGCTTGATTTTATGGAAACCGAGCTCTTTCTAATCAATACAAAACCTCCCAAGTCCTGCTTAAAGCATCGAGCGGCTCCCTGAGAAGATGTACCGCATGGCTCTCCGGCGACTGATGGGGCCGCGCAGCTGCGTGCAACGCAATTTAAACGTGTCGACTGGCTCCTCTCAGATGGATGGTTGTTCATGCAGACTATATGAAAGGATCAATAGGAGATTTGCTCTTACTAGAGGCGTGTGTCATTTATATTTAAAGTCTTAAAATTGTTTTCAAGTGATCTCTTTCCAGATATATGTCTCAGTGAGGGGCCCCAGAATGAGTTAAGAAGGGGGAGTGGGAGACAGACAAACAGTTCACAGCGTGAAGCGGGTGGGTGTGAATCCCCCTCTAGCAGACACTGACAGCTTCCAGCCTGCTGAGAGGAGCCCACTGAAACTACACCAATCAGAGAATAGCAAGCATGTTTACAAATGAGAGAATATTTTTAGCAAGCATTATTTGGTATCTATCTATCTATCTATCTATCTATCTATCTATCTATCTATCTATCTATCTATCTATCTATCTATCTATCTATCTATCTATCTATCTATCTATCTATCTATCTAGTCTGTCTGTTATTCTTTCTATCTGTCTGTCAATCTATCTATCTATCTATCTATCTACTTGTATCTATCTATCTATCTATCTATCTATCTAACGTCTGTCTGTTATTCTTTCTATCTGTCTGTCAATCTATCTATCATCTGTCTGTCTGTCTAACGTCTGTCTTATTCTTTCTTTCTTTCTTTCTTTCTTTCATTCTTTCTTTCTTTCTTTCTTTCTTTCTTTCTTTCTTTCTTTCTTTCTTTCTTTCTTTCTTTCTTTCTTTCTTTCTTTCTTTCTTTCTTTCTTTCTTTCTGTCTGTCTGTCTGTCTGTCTGTCTGTCTGTCTGTCTGTCTGTCTATCTATCTATCTATCTATCTATCTATCTATCTATCATCTGTCTGTCTGTCTGTCTATTTAACGTCTGTCTTATTCTTTCTTTCTATCTGTCTGTCTGTCTGTCTGTCTGTCTGTCTATGTATTGTCTGTCTGTTATTCTATCTATCTGTCTGTGTCTATCTATCTATCTATCTATCTATCTATCTAACGTCTGTCTGTTATTCTTTCTATCTGTCTGTCAATCTATCTATCATCTGTCTGTCTGTCTAACGTCTGTCTTATTCTTTCTTTCTTTCTTTCTGTCTGTCTGTCTGTCTGTCTGTCTGTCGGTCTGTCAATCTATCTGTCTGTCTGTCTGTCTGTCTGTCAATCTATCTGTCTGTCTATCTATCTATCTATCTATCTATCTATCTATCTATCTATCTATCGTCTGTCTGTCTGTCTGTCTGTCTGTCTGTCTGTCTATCTATCTATCTATCATCTGTCTGTCTGTCTGTCTGTCTGTCTATTTAACGTCTGTCTTATTCTTTCTTTCTATCTGTCTGTCTGTCTGTCTATGTATTGTCTGTCTGTTATTCTATCTATCTGTCTGTGTCTATCTATCTATCTATCTATCTATGTAACGTCTGTCTGTTAATCTATCTATCTATCAAAGATTCAAAGATTCAAAAATAGCTTTATTGGCATGGAGAAAGGAATCCTTACGTTGCCAAAGCATTAATAACAGTCAATAAAAATAAATAAATAAATAAATAAAATAATAATAATGAAGAAAGAAAAAATCTAGCAATAAAATAGCAATAAAAAAAAAAAAATGCAATAAAAATGTTCAATCTTATAATATTTATAGAAGTGTTTCTAGGGATTTAGTGAGTGTGTTGGTAGTTCTGTCCCGCTGGAGGCTCTTTCGTCGTGACAGGACCTCACGTACCTATCTATCTATCTATCTATCTATCTATCTATCTATCTATCTATCTATCTATCTATCTATCTATCTATCTATCTATCTATCTATCTATCTATCTATCTATCTGTCTGTCTGTCTGTCTGTCTGTCTGTCTGTCTGTCTATGTATTGTCTGTCTGTTATTCTATCTATCTATCTATGTAACGTCTGTCTGTTTATCTATCTGTCTGTCTGTCTATCTATGTAACGTCTTTCTGTTAATCTATCTATCTATCTGTCTGTCTGTCTGTCTGTCTGTCTATCTATCATCTGTCTGTCTGTCTGTCTGTCTGTCTGTCTGTCTATCTATCTATGTAACGTCTTTCTGTTAATCTATCTGTCTGTCTGTCTGTCTGTCTGTCTATCTATCATCTGTCTGTCTGGCTAACGTCTGTCTTATTCTTTCTTTCTATCTGTCTGTCTGTCTATGTATTGTCTGTCTGTTAATCTATCTGTCTGTCTGTCTGTCTATCTATCTGTGTCTGTCTATCTAACATCTGTCTGTTATTCTTTATGTCTTTATCTATCTATCTATCTATCTATCTATCTATCTATCTATAGATAGATATCTCTGTCTGTCTGTCTGTCTATCTAACGTCTGTCTTATTCATTCTTTCTTTCTTTCTTTCTTTCTTTCTTTCTTTCTTTCTTTCTTTCTTTCTTTCTTTCTTTCTTTCTATCTGTCTGTCTGTCTGTCTGTCTGTCTGCCTATGTATTGTCTGTCTGTTATTCTATCTGTATGTGTGTCTATCTATCTATCTATCTATCTATCTATCTATCTATCTATCTATCTATCTATCTATCTATCTATCTATCTATCTGTCTGTCTGTCTGTCTGTCTGTCTATCTATATATCAAACAAATGCTCATCTCAGATAATCTCAACCTCATTTCTTAAAATAGTCTTCATAACTGATGACGCATTATAATATCTTATTACCAGCACAACATTTGTCAGTTTAGAAAACAAATCAGTTTCAAATAATTTGTAAATGAATGGAAAGCTCTAACATCCCACTTATGTGTAGAGGAATTTCATCTTCCTCTCCTTCATTATGGGTTTATATATACAATATGACTCTTTCATATAGTATCAATCAATATTTTAGCTACATTTGAAAGTCTCTTTCCACCTGTTTTCCCCATCATTTATTAATTTATTTTTTTCTATCTCTCTCCACCTGTTGCATTTACCTCAATCTGGCTTAATGATGCACCAAAGTAATACTTAAAAGCTAATTGCTTTGAAAGGTTACTCTGATAATGATGGTTATTTATGCGGAAGGAGGCACTTTTTATTTTTTCTCCCTTTCGACTTTTTCAGACCTATTTTTTTCTAGAAACAAATGATGTAACTCCGTTTCCATGTCCAGTGTGATTGCTCAATTTAAACATCAGAGGAGTGTTTAGGATGTCAGCCTACTCTGGCATTCATGAAGTGATTTCACTCACTGACCTAAATGTCCACATTAAAGAACAATTCAAATACCCGATAAGCATAGTAACAACTACATCAATCCCACTATCCATCCTTTTTTATTTCCTTCCTTACTTCATCCTTCTTTCCCTCCTTCCATCCATCCATCCTTTTTTTCCACCATTTTATCCAGCCTTTTCTTTATTCCATCCACTTTTCTTTCCACCATTCTTTCTTTCTTTTTTCCTTTCTTTCTTTCATCCATTTTTACATTATTTTCATGAATTTTTATTATTATTTCTTATTATTTACTGAAGATCTGGGGTGCATTTCCCAAAAGCGGCCTTTGTCAACTATGATCACAAGTTCCGTCGTTACCAACATAGTTCAACGATTTGGTGTGTCCTGAAACCATAGTTCTAACGAACATTCAGAAACAGCATTGCAAACTACAGAAACTACAGCTCTCGAACTGTGGTTAGAATCGTGAGTTAGATTGTTGTACAGGAAGCGCACTACTGTTTGATACAGTCTAAACATATATGATCATAGTTACAAAAAGTCAAATTTCAATAGCCAGTGTTTGGTTGCATCAAATGGATGAAACAACTCCCAATACTTATGATTTAACAAATTGAATTACATGACGCAATCCGCCTGACATCACAGTGTTCAACGTTTTATGACAACTCACTCTCTCTTTTTTTTCTGGTCCATGCTAAGATTGTACACGTTTACCTGTGGGGACGCCTTACAGTCAAGTGGGGTGACAGTTCAAATGCGCTATTTCATTTGTATTCACTTTGGATAAATGTCACTGGAGGAGGGCTAGTTAGCTGGAAAATTACCGTACCTGTTGACCTAGAGTTCCTGCTGTGAAACAATCGGCATGCTGTTACTTCCTCTGTCCGACTTTCATTTATGTTTTTGTTTCTTTTCCACCCTCTACTCATTTCAAAAGAGACAAATTCTGCTTGCAAGAGAATACTAAGTTAGAAAAAAAGAAGAACAGAAATCACCTGTTGTGCTTAAAACGTCCAATTTTGCCTAGTGGGCTATTAAGCCCTTAGCCCTCTTGCCTGCATGATTATAATATCAACAGGCATCCTTTCTGTGAATAGTGTTGAATAAGACTGAATGAATTACGGTGAGCTCTGAACCCTGCAGCGCTCTAACACACTTTCCCTTCCAGTACAGAACAAACATCTGTTTTGTGATGAATAAAGCAACATTTTATAAACGAACATTTCAGACTCTACACCTCCACACCCTTCCTTCCCAGCTAGCGCACACATACTCACAAATCATGGTTGCTAAATGGTTTTAGATGTTAAGCTGACAGAGATGATAGTGCCCTTGAGCAATTATTCAGAGTTATAAAAAGACACACTTGTTCCTTGAAACTCACTCGTTCTCATTGACCCCCCTGAGGTCTGCGTTCTCGCACTCCCCCATTTCACCTGCTGACCTTTTGACTGGTCTCACAGCAGTTTTCATCCATTCGTTCTCTTCTGACAGCACATAAACCGTGAGCTCAACCCTGACATTCCTGAAAGCTGCCCTTCAAATGGCATCACCCAGACTCAATTAATAGTCAAAAATAAATTCTATTCCAAACCTAGCAAGCCGTCTTTCTTGTCACTTGTATAGAACATACTGCTTATGCAAAGTGCATGAGAGACTGGACATGCAGCTAATTTGAATGGAGTCTGACATTAGCATGTCACTAATATATAGCATACAAATACATAGCACACATACGCTATACTGGGTTAAATAAGACAATAAGAATAATACTTTTATGCAGCAAGAAAGCATTAAATTGATCAAAAGTGACAGTACATTTAAATTGTAAATTCAAAAGATTTATATTTGAAATAAATGCTGTTCTTTTATACTTTCTAATTATCAAAGAATCCTGAAAGAAAAGTATTACGATTTCCACAAAAAATATTAAGCAGCACAGTTTTCAACATTGATAATAATTAGAAATGTTTCTTGAGCACCAAATTAACATATTAGAATGATTTCTGAAGGATCATGTGACCCTGAAGACTGATGTCGAGCTTTTCCATCAGAGTAATAACTTTTTAAAAATATTTTAATAATATTTTAATACTTTTTAAATACATTTGAAAATATATTAAATATTATTTTGTAATATATCTGATCAAAAATACAGTCACATGATACTTAAAAATTTATTCTAATTTAAGCAGCAAAAACTGTTTTCAACTTTGATAATAATAACAAGCATTATTAATAATTGAGCACCAATAATAATTAATAATAGCACTAAATCAGCTTATTAGAATGATTTCTGGTGGATCATGTGACTCTAAAGACTGGAGTAATGATGCTGAAAATTCAGTTTTGCCATCCCAGGAATAAATTAGGCCTACATTTTAAAATATATTAAAATAGAAAACAGCTATTTTAATTATTATTTATTTAATAATATTTCATTATATAAATTCTTACTGTATTTCACTATATTTTAGCGACTTTATCTTACTGACCCAAAACTTTTGAACAGTGTACTAATTTTTAATTGCACTGCACTTTTTTGTATTAATATTTTTCAGTATTGAAAGAGCGGTAAGTTTATTTATAAAGATGCTCTTGCCTCATCCATCTTGGATTTATTTATTTTCAGTCCTGGGATTCTCTTTTCAGCAAAGGATTACTGTCTTAGAATTTGACTAGAACAAGGAGCATAATTAGGTTACCTTTTGGAACAGCCAGGGAAATGCTGCCTCTGTAGGAAGCTCACTAGGTTTCGGAACAGAGTGACAGTCTCTACAGGAGCAATTGGTACTGATACAGTGCATGTTCATCTGTTTATTTTTTTCCTTTTTTTCTTTTTGTAAATGTACACTCGCTAATTACTGTGAGAACAATAAGTATAGCTTATAATTAACACGTTTGGCACTGTTTTTTAAGATTCTAAAGTTTTACTCATTGTTTGGTAATTATATTAGAAAGAGCCTCAGTCTTTAGCTGTTGTTATACAGTATTTACTGCAGACAGGACTGTTATTATATACTAAACTTAAGACAAAAACTAATGATTAAATCAAAACAATTAATTGTTGCATTAAAGAAGTGAAAATGAAATGAAACTAAAAACAGTGATTGTTAAAATAATTGAAATACAAGACCTAGAGGTGATTTGTGTGAGATGCCAGAAAGGTTACTGATTCCTATAATTAGACTAAAGCTAGATTTAAATATACACTGCATATATATATATACAGTACAGTCCAAAAGTTTGGAACCACTAAGATTTTTAATGTTTTTAAAAGAAGTTTCGTCTGCTCACCAAGGCTACATTTATTTAATTAAAAATACAGTAAAAAACAGTAATATTGTGAAATATTATTACAATTTAAAATAACTGTGTACTATTTAAATATATTTGACAAAGTAATTTATTCCTGTGATGCAAAGCTGAATTTTCAGCATCGTTACTCCAGTCTTCAGTGTCACATGATCCTTCAGAAATCATTCTAATATGCTGATTTGCTGCTCAATAAACATTTTTGATTATTTTCAATGTTGAAAACAGTTGTGTACTTTTTTTTTCAGGATTCCTTGATGAATAGAAAGTTCAAAAGAACAGCATTTATCTGAAATACAAAGCTTCTGTAGCATTATACACTACCGTTCAAAAGTTTGGGGTCAGTAAGAATTTTTATTTGTATTTTTTTGAAAAGAAATTAAAGAAATGAATACTTTTATTTAGCAAGGATGCATTAAATCAATCAAAAGTGGCAGTAAAGACATTTATAATGTTACAAAAGATTAGATTTCAGATAAACACTGTTCTTTTGAACTTTCTATTCATCAAATAATCCTGAAAAAAAATATTGTACACAAATATGTTGTACAGTTGTACACATTAAATGTTTCTTGAGCAGCAGATCAGCATATTAGAATGATTTCTGAAGGATCATGTGACACTGAAGACTGGAGTAATGATGCTGAAAATTCAGCTTTGCCATCACAGGAATAAATTACTTTGTGAAATATATTCAAATAGAAAACAGTTATTTTAAATTGTAATAATATTTTACAATATTACTGTTTTTTACTGTATTTTTAATTAAATAAATGTAGCCTTGGTGAGCAGACGAAACTTCTTTTAAAAACATTAAAAATCTTAGTGGTTCCAAACTTTTGGACTGTACTGATATATATATATATATATATATATATAAATTAATACTTTGATTTAGCAAGGATGCATTAAATTGATCAAAATGACCTTAAAGACATTTAAATTGTTACAAAAGATTTCTATTTCAAGTAAACACTGTTCTGTACCAATGTATCACTTTTCCCCCACAGTTTTCAACATTGATAACAATAAGAAATGTTTCTTGTGCTGGAAATCAGTATATATAAATCAAAATGATATTTGAAGGATCATGTCACAGTGAAGACTGGAGTAATGATGCTAAAAATTCAGCTTTGCTATCTAAATTACATTTTAAAGTATATTCAAACAGAACTAAATTAGTAATATTGCACAATAGTACTGTTTTATTGTATTTTTGATAAAATCAATGGCACCTTGGTAAGCTTTAGAAACTTCATTTTAAAACATTACAAATAAACTTGCCAACCCCAAACTTTTTAACAGTATGTGTATAAAAATTAAATATGTACATAAATTAAAAAAAACTGATGTTTCAGAACCATTGCAGAAACTAACAAAAAGTACTCTGAAATGTAAAGTGGAATTGAAAATGCATTGCTTGCAGTCACCATAATAATTATTCATTCTTCTATTTTTAAACACCAGACACTTGTTAGCAGTGCCACCTAACCTGATCCATATGGACCATTCGGCATTGGTGAATTTCATGTTAATTGGAGAAGGATAATGAGGATTATGCATACTAGGGTTTCTCTCTCATTCTTATAAGGGGATCAGTGTTCTTTGGAAACAATTAGGGGAACATAGGTTCAGTTTACCATGACTTCTCTCAACACACATTGTGTGCGAGATAGGGGAAGGGAAAGAAGAAGAAGAATTCTAATTATTCTGAAGGTGAAAAATGGTCAAGAGATGTGAGAGAAAAGACAAGAAGGCATGTTCAACGGTAGTTCTGGATGATTTAGGAATCGGAGGTGTTTGGAATAATTTCGTGCTGGTAGTCCCCGTCTGACTGGCCCACCTGGAGGCCACATGTGGCGGCCCCAGAGAGCAGCAGACTGGAAAAGCTACAGTCATCATTAAAGTGAAGGGTGAGGGGGCTCATTAAAACATTATTTATGTGAGCTGTGATATTTTATCGCCACCATACGATTTCATAGAGCTCTGTAAGGGCATGTTCAGCAGAGAGAAGAATAACTTATTGTTTGGCTTCCTGAGACGCCCATCATTAAAAAGAGAAGTTGGGGTGTGAGGCCATACTGCTCCCAATGCACACAAGAGTGCAAAATTCTCCATCTTGTTAGCACCTGTTTCTGTTGGTGTTTGTTTATGAACTGTTAGGGGAATGAACTCAGTTGCTCTTAAATTTAAATGTTGACAGGTTATGTGAGCTTGCTGTACAAGGTTTATGAATGTTCTGCCTCAATGTTGTTTATCTGACTGGATGACTATAAAACCTTTGAAAACCTTTTCTTTTTGGTATATGTTTTTTGTAATAAAGTACACTAAAAGATTGAAATCTATTTAAAATATATTAAAATGGAAAACGGTTAGTGCTGTCAAACAATTAATCGCATCCAACGTAAGAGTTTGTGTTTACAAAATATTTGTGTGCGTACTGTGTATATTTATTATGTATATATAAATGCACACACATGCGTGTATATATTTAACAAAAATATATTTATATATAAAATATTTATATATAATATAAATGATATACAAAATATATTATATATATATGTATGTGCGTGTATTTGTATATACATAATAAATATAAGCGTTAATTTCCGTGACGTAGTACATAATGACATGACGTTCTACACAATGATGTGACTTACTACGCATTATATCGTAGGACATAGTGTAGTACGTCATGGCGTAGTGTTGAAAGTCATGGCATTGTGTTCTACGTCATGGAAGTTAGCACTTCTTGGACGTACATCAAATGTTTATGGCCGGAAGCTCGTTATTTTACTTAATAAAGTTTTAAATAAGGATATTTGTCTTACGCAAATGCATCAATTCATTTCAGAAGGCCTTTTTAAACCACTGGAGTGGTATGGATTTTTTTTTTATGGATGGATAAATTTTTTTTGTCTTCAAAATGTGACCACCCTTTCACAAACCTTAAAGGGATAGTTCACCCAAAAATGAAAATTTGATGTTTATCTGCTTACCCCCAGAGCATCCAAGATGTAACTCTTAACTCTTTTAACTCTAATACACCACTATGTCCCACCGCGTTCAGCTTAGTGAGGTCTGATCGCGCTCTGACAACGGAAGTAATGTCTAGCTCTCATTGAAGTATAAGCACGAGACATCACTGCCGCTGTCAGAGCGCGATCAGACCTCACTAAGCGAATGCTGAACGCGGTTGGACATAGTGGTGTATTAGAGTTAAAAAATGATATAAATACTGATTGGTTTATCGCACAAACCGATCGTTTCGTGTCTTAGGACATCAATGTGTCGTCACGATCCGCAGGGTTTAATTTGGACTTGTCTATGCAAGTTTTATTTACTCTTATAGTAGAAGTTCCCATCCACTAGCATTATTTGACTGATAGACGGCAACGGTTGGAGTTAAAAATCATCATTTGTGTTCTACTGAAGAAACAAAGTCACCTACGTCTTGGATGCGCTGGGGGTAAGCAGATAAACATCAAATTTTCATTTTTGGGTGAACTATCCCTTTAAAAGACTAAGCATATTTTCAAATATATCTCTGATTGTGTTCGTCTGAAAGAAGATCATGAGTAAATCATGGGATAATTTTCATTTTTGGGTGAACTATCCCTTGTTGTTTGGTACTTGTTTGGTAATTTGTACCACATTAAGAAAGCAGCATCTGTCTGACACTTTCACCATGTAGTTCTTGCTTATCCAGCTGCACCCACCCGCTTGTCCTTCACTTCCCAAAGGCCTGTTTTCCTTCTTGATACTTTAGGGAAAATAAGGGTCCACACTGCTGTGGTTGTGTGGTGGGCTATTTGTGGTGAGCCCAGGTGCTCCTTACCCCCATCTGTTTGGGTGAGAGGGGACAGGAAGTTGTGGTGACTCTGTAGAAGGTGAATTCATGCAGAAGTTTGTGGTGAAATCTGCCCTTGCAGTTTAGCAGATGGTGAGGGTTAGGATCAGGGCTGGCATTATTTCGGGATCTTTTAGAAAGAAAAAAAAAATCAGTAAGTTTTGCTAAGTAAAACTGATGCCAGTCAGCCTGACAAATGATCAGACCCATTTAGATTTTTCTAGGCATGCATGCCTAAATCTCTTTCCTGGTAGGGTTAGCATGACCCAGTGGTAACAACCATTAATACAGATTCATTATAAAGAGTATCACTACCGTTCAAAAGTTTTAAATGTTTTTGAGTCCGTTATGCTCACCAAGACTGCATTTGATCAAAAATATAGTAAAAACTGTAATATTATAACATATTATTACAATTTAAAATAAGTGTTTTATATTTTAATATATTTTAAAATGTAATTTATTCCGGTGATGGCAAAACTGAATTTTCAGCATCAGTACTCCAGTCTTCAGTGTCACATGATCCTTCAGAAATCATTCTAATGTGCTGATTTGGTGCTCAAGAAACATTTATTTTTTTCACAATATTTGGTGGAAACCATGATACACATTTTAAGTATTGTTTGATGAATAGAAAGAACATTGTTTATTTAAAATAGACTTTGTGTATGTTGTTGTTTTGATATTTCTTTAAAAAAAAATCTTGACCTTGAACAGTAGTTTATGTATAAAATATACTGGATATTCTGTATCACATGTGAATGTTGATTTATTAATTCACATGCACAGCAAACATTTTTGGCCATACAATGAAAGTCAGTGGGGTCCTATGTTGTTTTGAGTCCTACTGACTTTCAGTGTATGGGCAAAAACAGTGGAAACAATCTGTTTATCCCTTAAAACTGACATATATTTAAATATGTCATATATAAAATGTATATATAAAATGTTTTTTCCTGTGAAAAAAAATCTTCATGCCTTAAAATAGCTTGAATGCAACTCAACACCCTTGCTTCATTTAGTATACGTGGATGCTTGAATATGCAAATTAGCCCCGCCTCCAGTCACTCACACAAGCTCAGAGATCCACTCGATCAACTTTACTTTAGTAAACGCTACACAATGGCAAGTGGAAATACTGGTTTAATTCAGCCATATATGTTTGAACCAGAAACTGATTCAAAAGAAGTGGAAGAGTGAATTATACAGGATCGTCTACAAAGTCAATGTATCAGAATGGTAATGCGTTTAATGTATCACTCTTTACAACGTCGGACACATAACGATAATTAATATGATTAGCCTTTTACTTGACTACATTATCAAACGGCTAATAATGTCACACAAACAATGTTCCCGTTCACCATCTCAGTCTGCCTTTTAAAAATCAGTATCCTAAGAAATGCTTTGAACATTTTAGAACTTCAGTGGAGAAAGGCATATAGTTCATCATAACATTGTAATATACATCATATACATAACTCATCCGCTATATTTCGAAATGTACACGATTTTTCATACCAACAGAAAAATATTCCAAGATAACCTGGCTTCTCGAGACTCCTCTGCTTCGCAGCATAGTTAATGATATGCTAAGACCCGCCCGCACGTTGACGCGATTGGTTATAAGGTAGTTTGTGATGCCACAAACACCAGCGATTTCAAACCACGTTTTTGAGACTGTCTTTGGTTCACTGCAGTTTATATTACATTAAAGGTGCAATAGAATCAAAAATTGAATTTACCTTGGCATAGTTGAATAACAAGAGTTCAGTACATGGAAATGACATACAGTGAGTCTCAAACACCATTGTTTCCTCCTTCTTGTGTAAATCTCATTTGTTTAAAAGACCTCCGAAGAACAGGCGAATCTCAACATAACACCGACTGTTACGTAACAGTTGGTATCATTAATATGTATGACCCCAATATTTGCATATGCCAGCCCATGTTCAAGGCATTAGCCAAGCCAGTATTAACGTCTGGATCTGTGCACAGCTGAATCATCAGACTAGGTAAGCAAGCAAGAACAATAGCGAAAAATGGCAGATGGAGCAATAATAACTGACATGATCCATGATTACATGATATTTTTAGTGATATTTGTAAATTGTCTTTCTAAATGTGTCGTTAGCATGTTGCTAATGCACTGTTAAATGTGGTTAAAATTACCATTGTTTCTTACTGTATTCACGGAGACAAGAGAGCCGTTGCTATTTTCATTTTTAAACACTTGCAGTCTGTATAATTCATAAACACAACTTCATTCTTTATAAATCTCTCCAACAGTGTGTAATGTTAGCTTTAGCCACGAAGCACAGCCTCAAACTCATTCAGAATCAAATGTAAACATCCAAATAAATACTATACTCACATGATCCGACGCATGCATGCAGTATGCATGACGAACATCTTGTAAAGATCCATTTGAGGGTTATATTAGCTGTGTGAACTTTGTAAATGCACTGTATTATAGTCGAGAGCTTGGGGGGGCAGGGAGTGCGTGATTTAAAGGGGCCGCAGCCTGAATCGGTGCATAGTTAATGATGCCCCAAAATAGGCAGTTAAAAAAATTAATTAAAAAAAATCTATGGGGTATTTTGAGCTGAAAATTCACAGACACATTCAGGGGACACCTTAGACTTACATTACATCTTGTAAAAACTGGCTCTAGGGTTCCTGGTTCCTTTAAAATTACATTAAAAACTTGTCTTTAAAATATCTACTTTTGTGTTTCACAGAAGAAAGCAATACAGATTTGGAATGACATGAGTGTGAGTAACTAATGACAGAATTGGTTGAATACTGCATTTGCTAAAAAAGGACTAAATTGCCCACTGTCTGTCTCCATCAGTTATATTCTGTCACACAAATACACTCCAAGGTTCACAGGGTCCCCGAGATCTGTGGTCCGCCACTGCATGAACTATATCAATACGCCAGTGAGTGCTTTGTTTAAACACCGTTATTCTACCCAAAAGTGCACTTACTACAGCTCAGTTAGTTCTCTACAGTTCAGAAGGTGACCCAATGTAACCTGACTTGAGTGCAATAACACAGCTGCTCAAACCAAAACAAGCTCTTGTCTGGTACTTAAGTGACTGCTGTTGGCCCAGCGCATGGCCCTCGCTGCTTACAAACACATATGAAGAGTGATGCTCTCAGCGGAACCCTAGACATCTGCTACAGCTAGGAAACTGCTCACAGATGGACCGCCCTGTTTGTCTAGGTAGTAGGATTGACATCAAACAAATTCTAGGAGTGCCACATACAGGTTGAAAGGTCAGCATGTAAGATTAGGGCCTTGTAATGATGTTGTTGAGAATGTTAATGTCAGTCTGAGTCTCGGATAGCAATTTACATCATGAATCATTGTATGGTTATACTTGTTCCCATATTTCAGTTTATGTTGCAAAATAAGATGTTTTAGTAGAAATAAGGACTCACATTTTGTTTTAATTAAACTGCTTGTTGATTTGAATGCTTTTAACTTTTAACATCTAGTCTAAAACAGTCCATAACTCATTATGCATATAAGGTGTAGAAACAATAAGCGGCCACTGCTAGCTACATAATTAGCCAGAATTTCTTCTCAAACATTTTAATGAGCAAAATATCCTGTAGATTCCTAATGAAAAAAAACAAGAAGAACATTTTTTTTGTGGACTAGTATTGCAATTCACCTGACACTGCCTGAAATTCGCTCTAAGGCCCCGTTTACACTAGTGCGTTTTTGTTTTAAAACGGCGTTTTAAAATGAAAACGATCCTTGTCTACACTGGCGTTTCCATCTCCATCTACATGGCCAAAAATGCATGTCACATGACCATACATGCATACTGGCATACGCGTACAAGTGTAAATAATTGCCTCATGCTCATGTAGGCAGCTGCAGTATTAAAAAATTCAGAGTTTAACTGCACAATGGCTGTTAAAAATTACAACAAAGATTGCAGTCCAGTCTCCATGTTATTGTTTACACGGTCGTCAAGGATACGCAGAGCGAACGTGGGCAGCCACGCCATCGTTTTCAAAAGTCTCCGTTTTGGTCGGTTTATACTGAAATGCAACCCCGGCATTTTCAAACCAAAATGGGGTCTGCAGCGTTTTCGAAAGTCTACATTTTCGAGGTTCGAAAACACCGGTGTAGTGTAAAAGACAGGCATAACCGTAGCAAAACGTATGCGTTTTAAAGAGGTGGTTCATTGCGATTTCACTTTTTTAACTTTAGTGTTTTTTCACACTAACTTTTAGTGTGTAATGTTGCTGCTTGAGCATAAACAGTATCTGCAAAGTTACAGCGCTGAAAGTTCAATGGAAACAGAGATATTGTCTTTTAAAGTTATGGCAGTTTAATGCCTACAATTACGACCAGTTTGGACTACAACGAACTTCTTCCCGGGTTGGTGACATCATAAACCCTGCAATTAACATAAACCCTGCCCCCGAGAACACACAACAAAGTGGGCGAGGCCATGTTGTGTGCATACAAGTCTTCTTTCTAGGGACGTTGGACTTTGGGAACAATGTTTAAAATTTATGTTTAATTCCGTACCTGACAATTATAATGCTAATTTAGCTGTCTGACAGCTTCCAGAATGTACACGAGTTCAATGCTGGATTTGCACAAAGGCTATTACTTAAAGATGAAGCAGTTCCCACTTTAAAAGCAGAAGCTGCTGTTTATGGGCCCCAACCTGTCAGTATGTTTTATTGTTTATAAATTTATATAGTCTCTGGGACAAAAAACAAAGACCAACACGGTTTGGCTTCGCTAGCCAGTTAGCTAAATTCTATTTTATACTTCTCCAACAAACACCAACAACCTTCTATGTAATCACACCAGCAAACTTCTGTTGGTGTTTGTTGCCGTTTCTGTTATCAGTGTACAGCATTGTTTCATTACGGCTTTTATGTTGTGTTTACCCACATGCTCGTTCATGTTATAATTTAAACAATACCTTTACAAAAATGCTACTACTCAGTCATGTATTCAGCTACAGTAAAGCTTTAATCAGGATAACGCCGTATATCAAAAGCTAACATAAACATCCTATGAGAGCCGTGCTTGCAGAGGTTCTGCTTGACCCTCTTCATCATTACTGCTATCTAGGTCTGATTCGGGCTCAAATTGATACAGAAATATTGATGCAATTATTTACATTTCCACCGAAGCAAAGACTGGACTTTGACCGAAGCATATGTGACGTTTGCCCGTAATGGTAAGGGGCGTGGCGTTTCGGACAACGTGAATCGTGACAACGTATTCCGGACAGCGAATCACAATACACAGGGCCAGCTAACCAATCTGAGCCCATTGCGTATTTCTGAGGGAGGGAGCGTTTTTAGGAGAAGGGAAACAGTGGTGTAGAATAAAGGTAAAATATATATTAAAAAAACTGATTTTTTTTTTTTAAACGAAGCATTAAGACATGTTAAACTGCGTAAACACAATCAAGCCTAGAAAAAAAAAAACAGTGAACCACCCTTTTAAAATGAAAAAACATTCCAATTTGCATACTAGTTCTATGCACTAAACGTGCAGTATATAGGCCTACTTCACTGGAGACAGGGAAAATACATAGCTTTGAGCTTGTGGTAAGACAGCATGGCTTCATACAAACTTTGATCTTTGTCAACTTAGCTCTACATTAAGAGCTATCTGTTTATCCAACCAATGGCAGTAGAGTCTTTGGGAAGCCTTTTTGAAAGCAGAATTTTGTTTGCTGTTCCATTTGGTGATGCTAATGATGGCCTTTAGAGCACATTATATCACTTAACTTTGTCAAAAGTCTAAAGAAAACTCAAACTCCTAATAATAGCACAAAAAACTTGCACTGACATACTTCCATAATAATGATCTCATTCTTCTCACATACTACATGGCATAATATTTGAATAAAGATGCAGCCACAGCGAAACTGTGCTCAGAATAGCAATAAAACTCCAATCTCTACTTATATTATGTCTCAGAACCCCTTTTGTATCGTTTGATCTCATCCCAGGATGTGACTGCTCATATACTATCTAATTAGCCTGCCGGGCCGCCATATTTCAATTAGTCTAACGAGGCCTGCAGGATAAAGCATACGTCTCCAGTTAAAGTTTATTGTTTAAACTTCATTGTCTAATGTCCAGACGGTAGTATTTGGAATATTGCCTCATGCAATTGTCAGACCAGTGAGAGAGAGGAAGAAAGAGAGAGGCTTGTTTTGTGGTTGCATTCTCATGCAAATATGGCTAGCAAAACATCGGCAAATCATTTTACGATACACGCTTTATTCACATAGCCTTCTCTTTTCTTGATATAATTAGCTATTAGAACCTAAAGAGCAGTGAATAATGTTGCAGGCAATTTTACATGAATATTATTTTACTGTATTAATGTTCTTTATATATTTTTATTTTTGTCAGCTGTATCATTTTTCATTTTCCTTATTACAGTTGTATTTTTTTCCCAGTGATCTGTATTCGTAGTTACCTGGTTATGTGTAAAGTGATTTCTGAGTGTGTGTTTATTCTTTATGATCACTTGGAGATTTGCAGCTAGTTTGCATGTTCAACTTTGAGAACTTGAAATGAATCCGTCAAGCAGGAAGTGATGCAACAAGTGCCAGCTAATTGAAAAATTTAAATAACATCTCTAATCATTTCTTCTCTGGTGAGTTGTCGACAACTCCTAAATGTGGGTATAAAAAAGATGACATTACTCATAAAATAAGCATATTCTGCAGTTTCATCAGTCAAAGTCCATATAAATTCAAGGGAAAGCAGTGTTGTAATTTATTTCTGTGATGTCAAAGCTGAATTTTCAGCATCATAACTCTAGTCTTCAGTGATCCTTTAGAAATCATTATAATATGCTGATTTACTGCAAGAAACATTTGTCATTATTATCAATGTTGAAAACAGTAACTTTTGATCAATTCAATACATCCTTGCCAAATAAAAGTGTTATATATATACATATATACATATTTTTAACGTCTCTCCCTCATTCTTAATGGAGTCTTTGGAGAATTGAATGCATGTTTTGGTGTTTGGAAGTGAATCCATGGGGACCGAGTGTCTCATAATGAAATTATTCAGTCTCCTTAATACCTTAATTGGTTTAGATCTACATTAAAATTCATGTTGTTTTAATAATGTGCTGCATTTCAATGTGGCGTATATACACCATCAGACTTTATTTTCCTTCTCTCTAAAATGTTAATAAGCTTATTAGGCAATGTTTTTAAAGGCAAAAGCTACTCATCAGAGGAGAGATATCTCTCTCACACACGCATTTCTCTTGACTTTGCCCCATATTTCGTGTCTCTAGAGACAATGGAATACAGGTCATTAGGCTTATCTACATACAGTAAACATCAGTTCATCATACAAGTCTACAAATGTCCAGAAAACATGGCTTTTGGTGAGTTTACTCACCCTCGTGTCTATCCAAACCTTTATGACTCTTTCTTCACTGGAACACAAAAGAAGATATTTTGAAGAATGTTAGAAATGTCTGTCCCAACAATGAAAGTCAGTCAGGTTCAAAATAGCATTTGGACCCTATTGATGTTCAATGTATGGAAAAAAAAAAAAGTTCTTAAAAACGTCTTTTGTGTTTCACAGAAGAAAAATGTACAGGTTTGGAATGACACGAGGGTGAGTAAATGATGACAGAAATGTGATATTTGGTACAAATTCCATTCAAAATAGACCTTAGGAATGCTATTGCTGTTTCTCCTTGTTCTCCTCTTATTTTTATTTGTGTGATGTGTTGATGTCTGTATTCATATAGGTGTTAAAATATGATCAGCAAATTGCTTGGAGGATGACGAAAGTGTGTTTCTTTGTGCTGACAGCACTGTGAGTGTCTGGCTGTTCTAGACGGGATGTGGAGTCAGCAGAGGAGCTGACTATAATCTACCCAACTCAAAACTCAGTGCTAGCTCGGCTATGCCTGCAGCTGTGCGACGTGCTCGCTCCTGTCAAGACGTCACGTCATTCATAGCTGGGCTGCATCACTTTGTTAACATCCTTTTTTCTCCCTCATTCTCTCATTAGCGCCGTCTTACAGCCAACTTGTGCGACACTGTGTCTGCTTGCATCTCCTTCGTCTTCATTTTATGGGACAAATTACAACCCACACATGTGATTAATTGGTTCCACTGGAGCCGAGTAATTATTTACATTCCCACCCTCTGCATATCTGACTCCATTAAAAAAACAAAAAAAAACAAACAAAAAAAACGTCCTGACGATCAAGAGTCTTTTCCTGCACCGATTGTGGCACCGGTATCTTTTCACTAAAGTTGTTTTAGAGTTTAATTATACAGCAGATGAAGTAGTTCTCTTATTATCTTCGTGCCATGACAGCATGTACTTCTGACCTGATTTACACTCACTTAGACATTGCCGCTTGGATTTCTCAGGCTGGACGTATGTGCCAAATGCATTGATTACTAGTAATCAGCTGAAGATGTAGTCTCCTATTTTATGGAAGTTACTACTGTTCAAAAGTTTGGGGTCAGTAAGATTTTTTTTAAAACTGGACCTATTATACAAAATTCATTTTTATAAGGTGTTTGAACACAGATGTGTGTCCAGAGAGTGTGTAAACAACCAGCCTATAATGGTAAAAATGATCATTTTTTCAATCTCTCAGAACATGCTGTTTGATATTTCCCCCTACTCCTACGTAAGAGTAGGGAAACCCCACCCATGACTGGTGACTATCAGCCCTGTTAGCATAGACACACCCCTGAGTGAGAACCTGGAGATATATAATGTCTGTGCCAAAATGTTCTGTTGTTGGATGTTCCAATGAACATACGAGGCTCCGTAGACTCCAGAGTCACTGAGGACACAGTGGTTGAAGCTATTACTCAAGGATGGATCAGTACAAACTGTTTGTGATCCTCCCCGGAGCGATACTGGTCACGGCAGAAAGGCAGAGTGCACGCTTTATTACAGTCCATCAGACTTGTTTTACAGCTATAAAGTTTACCAGTTTATTAAGCGCCCCCGAAAAGACATAAGGTCTGTATATATTTGCTTACTGTTAGTTGTAACAAGTGTTTTTGTGTAATTCGCTGTGTATGTTGATACAAGGGATAATACAAGAGAGAGTTTATAGATAAAAGACTTTAATGCACACTTCTTGTACTGTTAAATTCAGCTCTAATGGTGATTTTCTAGAGTGAAAACATACGCTTCATGTTTTGGATGATCAATAAAGTTTTGGCCATTATTCAAACAGGGTCCGATACAACAGGCTTGTCCTAATAGTGGATAAAAGCAAGATGACAACATGAGTTATAACCGCAATTAAACTGAACTATACATGTTCTATCTCCATGCAGCATTTATTTTCTGGCTCTATAGGCATCATTTTCAGACTCCGGTTCAAACTGAACACAGCTACGGTTTCTGTGTGAGATTTTTCTTTCGCCGGAGCTCGGAGCATCAGCTCTTGAAACTCTGCCCTCTTAGGCCAGGAAAAGCAGCTCATTTGCATTTAAAGGGACACGCTAAAACGGCGCGTTTTTGCTCAACCCCAAAAAGTTGCAATTTTAACATAAAAAATTAAAAAATTATCTGTCTGGTATTTTAGGCAAAACTTCACATATACACTCTGGGGACATCAGAGACTTATTTTACATCTCTTAAAAAGAGGCATAATAGGTCCCGTTTAAGAAATGAATCCAAAGTTCTGTCATTAAACTCTAGATGGCACAGGCTAATAGGTCCTTAACTCAATCTGCTTGCAGTCATATCATTCTCTATAGAGTGCCTCAGGGATGACGCATTTTTGTAGGCAAAACCCGGAAGCGAGTTAGCATTTTAGGACTTCCGGTTCCAACGCCGTAGTCTATGGGTTTTTTGAATGGGTTTTTGCTAAATCGCCTGAAATAAGGTCTGTGGTTAACAAAGCGTCTAAATACTTTAACGTTTTGATCTATGACATAAAACACACCAGTTATAACCCGCTTGTGATTTTTTAAAACTTTTACTGTGTCTTAAAATCGGCGGTTGCTAACAAATTGCTAAAAGGGACTACTTCCTTTGGGGGAGACTTTAGACGTCATCATTAAAAACGGGACATTTGGACAGCATTTCTCATGAAAAAGTGGATAAGTATTCATAACAGCACAGATCATAATCAGCGAGCATGTTTATAAATAAAGTTGTTTTCTAAATAAAGTTTGAGGAAGTTTGGTGGTGACGTTGATCCGCGACCATGGTGTGCTGTAGTCTGTTTATAGCATACTGTTAGCCTTTTATATCTGACGACTTTATTTAGGCTTCAAAATCTATAAATGTTGTGTTAACTTGTAAAGATTATCTTGATAGACAAAACGTGTAAGTGTCATAACCCTTTGTTAAACACAGCTTATTTTCTGCGATTTTCCAAAAGTCTATGGGAAAAATGCATAGGCTTTCAATCGAGGGAACCCGTGCGCCGTTAACTTCCGGGTTGGCCTACAAAAAAAAGCCATCCCTGGGGTACTCTATAGGGCACAGCTGATTGGTTTCTGCTGTATCAGTAGCCAATGAGCTCGCTGCTCAACCTTCAAATACTTGGTCAGCATTTGCTGAAGCATTTGCAGCTCACTTTTAGAAACCCTCCACCTTCCCCAGCTCCACCTGTATAGATCTGCTATGGGTAATTCATGTATGTTATATTGTACAGCAGCAGCAGCAGCAGCAGCATGTCTTACTTGCTCACAGCAGTGTGTCATGTATGTATTGGCAGTAGCAAGTCCGGTACTTGCTCTGCAGCAGCAGCAGCAGTGTAGCAGATCTATTCAACCAAGACCAAACATATCAACATTGTCATATCCATTACCATGCCAAACACTCAGAGTTGTCGTGACAGCAATGACACATTAAATTGATCATTAATGATAATGTTGTAATGTAAATAATGAATAAATAACAATTTCAAATGAATGCTATTCCTTTGAACTTTATTTTAAAAAATGTATCATGGTTTCCACAAAAATATTAAGCAGCACAACTGTTTTCAACATTGATAATAATAAAGAAATGTATCTTAAGCAGCGAATCAGCATATTATAATGATTTCTGAAGGATCATGTGACACTGAACACTAGAGTAATGATGCTGAAAATTGAGCTTGAATATCACAGGAATAAATTATATTTTAAAACAGAAAACCATTATTTTATATTGTATTATTCGTTATTATTATATAATTACATTAAATAATGTAGTCACAAAATAAGTTTCAAACCAAATGTTTTAGCTACTATACAGTATATAATTTCAGATGTAGCGTATCTGTTTTATTAGCTATTTTATATTTCAAGACCAATTTTGTATACAAATTGACAAATTACAGTAAAGCCAATTTAGGGACACTAACTATCCATCCAATCCAATGAGCAAGTTAAAAGAACATTTTCATTGCAGTTATCAATTTTAATTTTACATTAGCGAATACCCCCCATCCATTTTTTGGAGGCCCACCTAAATGGGAAATCCTGCCTGTAAGTCAACCCAGAATAAACACCGGTGAACCGCCTTTACGCTTCACTCATGAGTGTGAACCCTACTTATTCATAAAGGTGAGCGGGTTCAACTGCTGAAGGGCTTCAATACTACAATGGTGACATGCAGCTGCGGATACTGATAGTGTAATTTGCTGCAGGTTTCGCCCAGCTCTTGGAGGCCAAGCGTGTAATTAAACCTCTAAAAATGTCAAATGTTTAGAGCGACAGGCATTACGGGCCTTATCGCTGCACCTCCAGGGGGGTGTGTATTTGTGTATGCATGTGGTATATGACGGGTTAATTTGAACTGCATGCCTTTCAGTGGGAGTTTTGTGACACCTTAAGCACATACCTTGCAACAGGGCACCTGAAATGTCACTCAATCTGTGTGTTTCAATGCGTGGTTTAAACAGATTTGTACAATTTAGGAAAACATTTGATTTCTCTTGTCATCTCTTTTGAGAGCTTGTGAAGGTTTACGTCTTAAAAAGGCTCCTTTAATGTGGGGGAGACTCACTGCCTGTGTCACGGTCTGGCATTTAAATGTCTCCAAAAACCAAAGCTTTGTAGAGCATGTGGAAAATATCTCAGTACTGTCAACTAAAAGTGGTTCACGTTATGAGTTAGAACCAATAAGGCTTTGTGACAAAACAGCCTAGTTGTATCCTAGAGGTTGCTCTTTTACAGCACATGAGACTTAATTACATCTGCAGTGTTTCATTTAAGTATCAGCTTGGTTTCTTTTACAATTCTTCAAGAGAATTCAATTAGCATAAATTAGACAATTGAGATATCTGAGCAAAGTTTTTGACATTTGAGATATCTTCTGAAACTCAATTGACAATTGAGAGGGGTTTTTTTCTTAAAAGAAAAGAAGGCTCAAGCAAATGTCTCCAATTGCTCCTAACTAAACCTCACTGAAACAATTGAGAAATGAAAAATGTAGAAACAATTACTTCACAGAACATTGATATTGTTCATCACATTTCATTCTGCTTTTGGAAGACATTATGTAACATAAAACCATTTAAAATGTAATAATATCTAAAAAATATTGCTTTTTTTACTGTATTTTGCTAGAATAAATGCAGCCTTGTTGATCATATAAGAGACTTTTTTCATAAACATTCAAATTTTATATTTGAATATACATTTTTATATTTGAATTTCAATTTGTACATTTTATAAATTGTATATTTATATTTTATTAAGGAGGCCCTCACAAGGGCATCACCAAGTTTGATAACCCCTGAACTAGAGCTTCAACAATTTACCCCATCAACTTGGTTTGCCATGCCTCAGGGGAAAAAAAGTTATTAAACTGGCCTTTATTCCAGCACTTTATGTTTGTTTGACCTTAAATGGATAGTTTTCAAGTAGACCCTGTTGAACAGAAAATAAGATATTTAGAAGAATTTTGATAATCAAACAGTTGACGGTATCCATTGACTTCCATAGTAGGGGAAAAAATACCATAGAAATCAATGGCTACCGTCAACTGTCTGGTTACCAACATTCTTCAAAATATTTTCTTTTGTGTTCAACAGAAGAAAGAAACTCATACAGGTTAAACTCATAAAAGATGACAGAATTTTAATTTTTGGGTGACCTATCCCTTTAAGGAAATTGTCTTACATAATAATTGAAGCATAATGTTCATAATGAAAACAAATGCATGTTTTATTGTTGATTGTGACTTTTTTGTTGACATTGGACTTTTTTCAGCAATGTCTGCTGTCAGTTCACAGACTTTTGCAGTGAGAGCTTGGTGCTGCTTCCTCCTGTTCGACACCAGTGCTCATGTTCTCTTCTGGGGGGATTCAGTAACACAGGATGGTGACTTTATCCAACAGTAATGATAGTTTCATGAGGAGATAAATGTACAGTAAGAAAAGATATCAGTGCACCCAGGGAAACTTGATCTTGGCTTTTGTGCCGGTATTGCTCCTGAAAGCTTCATATGTTGAATGTACTGATGATTTATCTTTTTAATCATAGGGAATATAGACATCTGATAAAAAAACATATTGTAGAGAGTGTTGTCTGCAGTGTCACAGTTAAAGTGTAACTTTTCTGATTTTAAACCCTCTCTTTTGTATTGTTGCAATGTCGGTAGTATATGTAAATGAACAATGTTTACTCTTTTTCTGTGTTACCTGGAACGAGAAATTCTCATTTATTTGTCAGCAAACTTCCTCCAGATGACATAAAACATTGCCAGCTTTCTGACAGCTGACAGCTCCAGAGCCCATAGACAGTCGAATCGACGGAAGGTTATTAACAAAACAGTTACTGTAAGAGAGGGTTCATCACTGAAAACTGTATCATACTTTGTCTACACTTTAAACAGCATTATGATAAAAATACTATGGCAACAGCCTTCTTACCGGCAGTTCAGCATGCGATAGCTTTTTGCTTCGGGAAGTTGGGCTGAAGGTGCTCTCCATTCCTTTTCTTACTGACGAAACTGACGTTTCTTTCAGTTTTCCCTCCGTTGGCCTTAAACACCATGTTCGTAGTCGTCCAGTTTGTTTGTTTGTTTTTTATCAGATTTTCCGTTGCTATGTTTTCTCCATATTTACGATTCTTTGGCCTTAAGCCATTGCCTACAACCCTCTGAATTCTTCACTGAAAACAGAAAATAACTCCTTCTAAACATTTACTCTTTGAATTCTTGCTCCCCAGGACAATACATGTCAACACCTTTGTGACTAATACTCAATCAACACAAACTCAGCACACCTGAGTAAACGATAGGTCCGTAGGAAAAAATCCTCCCTACATTTTGTGGGGATCGAAAAGGTGTCTGTTCCACTGCGAGGTGGTGATATTGAGACTCTGTTATTAAGATGTGAATTGTTTTGGATTGTAACCTTGCAAACCTTACCTCCCTTGGGGTTAAATGATGAAGCACTGTTTATTGTAATGTCGTAATGTGTTTTTATTGTATTTCTAACTGTCTGTTTGATCATGAAGGGATTATAAAATGTAAGATATGAATTGTTTGATATTGTGACTTCACAAACATGATTATATTTATTTGTAAATTATGAAATTTCTTACCTGTAGCATTGTAAGTGCTTGTTATTGGACATTTGAATCCTTGTTGGCGATTGGCTCACATGTAACGTCGATGACATCCATTGGTTGGGACTGTTTTAAATGTCTTGTTTGTAATTTCATTCATATGCCTGATGAAGGTCAGTAGACCAAAACGTTGTTTATAATAATACAATTCTATATCTAGCATGTACTGATAGTGTGCGGGTTTGCTATTTTAAACACCATTGTGACTAAAAGTTTGCTAAGAAGTATTTCCTACTTGAGCAAAGCAGGTAAATTGGGACCCATTGACAGGACCAGATTAGGAGTGGCCTTGAACGGCAGCATGCCTAGTACATTATGGGTGTTGATGTTTTCCTACCTATTTGGAAAAAAGGGATGACAACAGACTTTCTTTCTTTTGCCTTTCAACCACATAGACAGCCAAGTTTAATTGAAAGCCCATTTTGCTGGTGGTGAATTACCCCTTTAAAATGACTCTGAAGTAGCCCCATAGTGCACTGGTGATCTGGTGAAAAGTCAACCTTGACCTAGATTTGTTTTAAGGCACAGGTTAAATGCATCTTAACAAATACCTTTTGTTTCAATGTTTATGAGCCTCAGGCTCTTCTTCTTGCCTTTGAAAATGCTTCTGTATGGGTGTTTCAATGACCTTGTGATTACAGGCTGGCTCAGGGGCTGTTACTCTTGAAGAGAGCCACATAACTACAGAGCCTCAGCTTGCTTTCAGCATCAGGAAAGCTTTGTCTCTTATATATCCAAGGATAGTCAGTGCTAGTTTCATCAGAGGCAGTGTAGAGAAACAGACAGTTAAAAATAAAGGCTGGATACCTTGGGAGAGTCAGGGTGTGACGGGCTGAAATTGCTGGGTATGCTGTCCCAGATTTAAATTTTAACTTTGTATGTGGCCAGCCAGCCCAAAACTACTCTTTAACAGCTCTAAAGCTATTGCACTGAACATAACCCTCAATATGTCAGTCTTTAAGTAGTATTGTTTTCATAACTAGCCTGCAATTGTGGCTGCCTACCACCAACAAGTTGAATCTAGTTCCAGCCAAGCCCTCCATCAATTTTGCCCAGTTGTTGGCTGTCAATGTGTGAGAGGAAGGAGAGTGGGTTTTTGTGTGTGTGTGTGTATTTATTTTCTTTTTTTTTCGCTTAATATCGACTTCAACGGATCAGCGTTTAAGATTTTAAGATAAGGGACTGGCTGTTGTCCGATAGTTGACAGATGTTGCGTGCTCAGATGTGCAATCTGTTAAAATGGTGTTGGTTTAACAGATTGAGAGCGCACTGGACCCAAAAGCAGTATTAGATTTGAGATGGAAATGGTTCTGTCTGGCTGAGAAAAATATCAGTTGAGGATAAAGAGGTTGCTAGCGGAAAATTCCATTCTTGCATTGAAAAGCAGTAAATGTTTACCGACTGACATGCACACGTTGCACCTGGGAAACTTCTGTGATAGTTATTTGCTCAACCAGCTATCACTTTAATGTTTTTTGTTAATGCTCAGCTTTGCCTCTTGGAAAGGTTTTTTTTTTTTTTTTTTTTTTAATGCTCCGCTTTGCCTCTTGTTTCCTCTTTGTCAGTTACAGATTCACAAATCACAATCACAAGAAAGTCACAAATATTTTTGTTGGACTTTTTGTATTTTCTAGTAACAAATTGTCTGGCTGTGAAGCGTAGCCATTATATAGGCCATTATATATACCTTATTTCTATACATGTTGCTATGATGAAATTATCTGTGTATATTCATATGGAACTAAATGTGGACGGCACTGCATCAAAATTACATGAAAAGCCCTGTTTTTATATGTAACTCTTCTAAACAATTCTAAAAAAAACTTTGAAAATATAAGGAAAATATAAAGATAGCACTCCAATTCATCCTTACATTATTTTGTTTTGCAGGTGACTGTGTTCACTTTGTTTTAACATGAAATAACTCTTTGGTCATCGTAGTACCCTTATATTGTTTTTTTGTTCGGATTTCTGAAACAAATAATACAAGGAGACTTAAATCTTTATTCATAAAGTTCATAGTTTAGTCTTCACGAACTCAATGTAATTTTAGATGTTAATAAAATATTCCTTTATAATTGTGGTTGTTGAATCAGAAAATTTAAATTCTAATGAGAATGTTGGTGACCAGACAGTTGACGCTAGCCTTTGAATACCATAGTAGGAAAAAATTACTATGAACTATCCCAGAACTATCTTTTTAATATTATGTGGTTGTACTGTTATGTTTCCCATTTGGATTTAAAGGGATAGTTCACCCAAAAATGAAAAATTGATGTTTATCTGCTTACCTCCAGTGCATCCAAGATATAGGTGACTTTGTTTCTTCAGTAGATCACAAATTATGATTTTTAACTCCAACCGTTGCGGTCTGTCAGCCCTATAATTGATGTCAACGGGAACTCTAGCAATAAGAGTCAAAAAAACTTGCATAGACAAATCCAAATTAAACCCTGCGGCTCGTAACGACACATTGATGTCCTAAGACATGAAACGATCGGTTTGTGTGAGAAACCTTTTTACCTCTAAAACACCACTATGTCCAACTGCGTTCAGCATTCGCTTAGTGAGGTCTGAACGCGCTCTGACAACGGCAGTGATGCCTCACACTCATTGAAGCAAAGCGCGAGACATCAGTTCCGTCAGCAGAGCGCGTTGTTTGACCTCACTAACCGGATGCTGAACGGACATAGTGGTGTTTTAGAGGTAAAAAAAATTATATAAATACTGTTATATACATTTGTGTTCTATTGCTGAAACAAAGTCACCTACATCTTGGATGCGCTTGGGGGTAAGCAGATAAACATCAAGTTTTCATTTTTGGGTGAACGATCCCTTTAACATTAAAGACTGTGTTTGTTGATATTTTCTATTGCCGTACGTTTATACAGCCACTGATCCTGACAGAACACGGAACCAAAAGAAAAGATTAAATGGACTTAGAGCAGAAGCAGCATAACCTCGAGGACTACGCAAGAGACTTCTGGATCTGGCGTGCCTCACCCACTATCCGGATCGCTCGCTTCGTGTCTTCTAGCCTCAGCATGCGATCCAAGGCACGCCTGCCCATTGATGGTCCTTGGGGAATTTCGACACATTTGTGGAGTAGGTACTGGAGGACAATGGATTGGCGTTCACCATCTGCCTCATTGAGGAGGACATCGCAGCCCCACTCTGGACCCAGAGCCCAGCCAGCCGCCTCCCACACTCTGCAGAGAGCCAGAGCCCATGCAGTCAAAGAGCCCGAGCCTGCTGCGGTGCCTACGCCAGAGCCAACCATTGCCCTGGAACCCGAGCTCAAAGAAAAGACCAATTGTGTGAGCCGGCAACACCATCAGTCCCAGTGAGGGTGAGCTGTAAATTCTTATGAGGAAGTGGAAGAGGATATTTCTCTAACTCTACCATCCTCATTCGTCCTGCCCATCTCCAAGTCTTCTTTGTCTCCACTGGTCCCACCCAGCTCCAAGTCTCCTATATTTCTGATGGTGTCACCCAGCTCCCCTCTCCTGCTTCCTCTACCCAAGACAGCCAGTCCTTTGGCCCCGCTGGTTATTTTCAGTCCCTTGGTTCCCCCTCTGTTGACTCCACTCTGCTGCGTGGATCTGCCTCTAGTCTTCCGGTCTCCAGCTCCGCCTTGGCAAGGGGATCTCCTGGCTCTGCCTCCAGTTGATGTGCTTGTCACTCTACCTCAGCTCGTCGACCAAACAGCTCCACCTTGGCTCCTCCCTCCCTTGGCTCTACCTGGGGCCATTGTCCTCAAAACTTTACTGGGCTCCCTCGTCCCTCCAGCTCTGCCTTGGTCAGTCATCACTCTGCTTGTGCCATGGACTTCCGGGCCTTCAGCTGCACTTCGTCACTCCACCTCTTCAACTCCGTCAGGCTCTGCCTTCCCCCTGGCTCCACCTTGATCTTCAGTTCCACCGGCTCCACCTCCAGACCCAGTCCTCTGGCACCCTGGCTCCACCTCGGACTCTTGTCGCTATGTTCCACCTCAGCCTCCAGATCCATCTGTGTTGCTGGGTCTCATTGGCTCTTTGGCTTTGCTTGGGTCTCCACCTGGGTCTGCTTGCCAAGTCTCCTCCATCCTTCGACTTTGCCATGTGTCTTCATTCTGGCTATGCTCTGGGTTCCAACCTGGCTCCTTCTGCTCTCGTCTCCTCAGTGCACCCAGAAAAGTTGCATCTCAGACAGCACACGAATATTAAATTAAGCTCCGTTTTAATGTCCACTTGAATGGACAAATGCTTGTCACTGGTAAACATAGTCGGTTATGTTCTAAGGGAATGTAAACAGTTGAGAAAGTTAACACATATGTATCGTTATATTAGATAAGTGTATTTGGTCTTAAGGTGAGTGACAGCATCCTAATAATCCTGCTGCCTTCTGTGTTTAAACAACAAAGGACAAAGACAAAATCATGTGGATGTGGATCAGTATGCTATGTCAAAAGTCTGGTTATAGTGTAGTGCATTCACAATGACCAGCTGAGAGTAACTCGTCAAGTCACCTGTCTGGATGTCACTGCTCATGAATGTACAATTCCTATTACTTAGGCAACCCTTGCGAGGATGTCAGTTCTAACACTGATGGCCAATTAGGACATTTCTCCAGATGGAGAGGGCTAATTCAGACAGCACGACTGAGCCTTGTTCAATCCTCAAGAGCTTGTATGAAAATGCCCCTTTATTTATGCTTTCTGTGTATTGACGCCCAGAGGCAGCCTGAACTAGATGACCTGCGCTTTGCCTTTTCTGGACCAGATGCTGCTTAATGCCTCCTCAATCCAGTTGCCTCAGGGGTTTTGGTAGAAATATCCGTTTTAGTGGAGACGTCAGAGTGAAGGACAGAGACAAGAAAGATTGAAATTGATCTACAGAGGAAATAAAAGCTGTCTTTGACTGTCTGTGCTGGTTTGTGTTTCCTTGTTGTCGATCCATAGTGTAGGAAACCTCTATTTCCCGTCTTGTCCCATTATTGGTTTTTCTCAGGGTAAAGTCTGGTGTTTTACAGCGTATGTGTCTTGTCTGCTCTGTAACGAGAAGATACATCCTCAGGATGGTGCAATATGTGTCTTCTTTCACAAGTGGGTTTGAACTCCAAAGTTAAGAGGCATCTGTGCAAACATGGAGAAGAACATAACATGGTTGTATAGTTAAGACCACATACTTAGCTCTGCTGCACAGTATGTTCATTTTAAGTGTATAATTATGAGCTCTCGCTTATGGCAATGAATGATAGCTGTGTTAGTCAGTGACCTTGCGTGTACAGAGTCTGTTGAATGAATTTAATGACAGAGTTTTTTTTTTTATCAGTAATACTTTAAGATTTTTATTTGGTTGGCCTTCAAACTGGTTTGAAATCTATTCTTTCATTTTTCTTTTTGATTATGGTTATTCGTTCTACCATAAAGAGAGAGAGATAGTTCACATAAAAAATGAATTGTCATCATTTACTCACCTTCATGTCCTTCTAAACCCATAAAACTTTCCATACAGTTGCATACTGACAAACAAAGGAACACTTGTGAGTAGTGAAAACAGACTAGAAGTCCATGAAAATGGAACTAAGGACAAACACAATTGAATATGTGTAACACATACTTTGAAAATAATGCAAAAACATAAATGTTTCATAAGTGCACAAGTGTTTCATTTGATTTTCAATCAGTTGTTGTTATTGTTATCTAAAACTATTTCTTTATTGAAATAAAGCTGAAATACAATAAAACATGGATTTTTCAAATAGTTAAAAAAGAGTTAGTTACTTTGCTTCACGACCATGTGGTCCTTTGCAGGTGTCTGAGTGATGGCACATCCTGTCACATGATACTGACCACATGACTTCATCCAAAATGGTCCCTTTAAATTGGTTACTCCAAATGACATCAGTGAAATTCATTTTTCCGGACATTCTTTCTCATAACAAAGCAACGACTTCAACACATAATTTTAATACCATTTTGCACTATGTTGATATATGATGTTATAAAATCATGCCAGAATAAAAAATATATACATTTTATAACATTTTAAGATGTTTTATTCACAAATGAAGTGGCTGTATTGGCCTTTGGATTGTTAAACCAAATGATCTTTTGACACTTGAAAATCTTTATATGTAGCAAAATATAATTAAAACATTTTGGATTCGATGAAAGAGATCTAATTGTACTACCTTACATACTTTGGATGTCATATCTTTGTTTTTTATTATTATTAAGGCCTTTGGACAAATATTGACCCATATACAAATAGAAGTTAAAGAAGTCTTTTGAAACCATATGATAAATGTGTATGAAGATCAGCCTGAAATTTAAGTCGTTATTCATTGAATGAGTTAGTAGTTTATGACAGACTCAGTGACGTCCAATTCCTGAATTAATCATTCTTTTGAGTCAGGTCTTTTCAATAATCTCTTTTCACTTATTCAATGATCTGGTTCCTTCAGTTAATAATGGAGATTAAGATTTTTAAAGAATAAAAAAATGAGTCTGTTATTATATCAGTGTTATCATATGGCTTCAGAAGATTTGTAATAAAGTGCACGAGTCAAATGAATCACATTTCAGGTTGCTTTTATTGTGGTTCTACATACTTTTTGAAGCTTAAAAGCTCTAGTCCTCAAACAAGTACATTATTTAAAAATTGCTTCTTTTGTGCTCTGGAAGGAACGATATAAGGGTGAATAAATGAAGACAGAGTTTTCATTATTTGGGTGAACTATCCCTTTTATTCCTCCATTACATTCAATTCAAGATAGAACCAGATTTCATTTTATTGCAGAAGATAGTCCTGTGATTCAGCACTGAATGTGGCAGACTCTAATATGTTGAGGATCCTGTGTTTCTTTAGGAATAATTAGATCATATTGACCACTGTGCTCTCCCATTACTTCTCTTGAGTTAGAGGAGGACAGTTTAGCTCGTTTTAGCAGGAAGCCACTCAGACCTCAATGTATATGTGTGAGAGAGAACACAGCCTGAGTACTGGTGAAATGTTCCATTATTGTCACATACATTGTTATTTCCTGCTTGACAGACACTGGACCACAACAGGAATATGTCATGTTGTCATGTGCAGCTATGATTAAAGGAAATTCAATGCTTGTGTCTTGTCTGTTTATGACACCCTGACTAACAACCAGCCATTATGTTGTCCTGTTGGTAATTGGTTAAGCTTGCAGGTGCTATTTTTCTGCTTTTTATTCAAAGAAAGACTGTTAGGCCATGTCTGATTTTTCCAAGTTGTTTTTTAGGATGTGTTCACACTTAGCAGGTTTAGTTTGATTAAAACGAACTCTGGTGTGATTGCTCTGATAGTGTGAACGTTGCCATCCAAACCTTGGTGCTCACCAAACAAGTGGACCAAAACCCACCTTTTCAGGCTCAAGCATACCTGGTTCCTGGCACTGTTTTGACTCCTTTACACATTTTCTAAGCTTTTCATGAGTTCTCAGCAGGTAAAAATACCATCATACTGTATCTATACAGATACAGCAAGCGCATTTATCCCAGCACACAGCATTGTTTTGAATGTTCGGTAAGTACCGTCTCAAAATATACATCATAAAATCTGTCCAATCGGGTTGTGACCTTGTGATTATACCCTTTATTCTATATCTTTAGGTTCAGTGTTAAAAATAACAGTGTGAACGCTTATCGAATCAAAAAGAGCCAAGAGAACAAACTACAAGTGTGAACACCATTAGAGATTAAAAGAAAATCAGCTTGCATTAAACACCTCTAATAGATGTTTACACTTTTCATGAATCAACGCATCCACGCTAATGTGATTCGTATCTTTTTTTTGCTTTTTATTTTTGCTTTTTTGCCTCTTTCTACATGTATGAGGGGGTTGGATAGTGTTTAAGCCCTGCAATGAGCTACAATGCAAAATGTTATGCAATGCAAGTGTGTGTGTGTGTGTTTGATAGATTGTCTATCAAATCGAATTGGCAATTGTTCATAAGAAAATCAGAAAAAAAGGGTCTGTCCAGTGGAAAGCGGTGGCTCCACTCTGTCCAGCATCTACTAACAGGAAACTGCATTCAACAAGACAAGAGGATGTAAAACCTTGTTTCCACCACTACAGACATGAGTCTCCAGACCCATCAATAGGCCATTCAGATCTGCAGTGTGTCAGTTACTGAGTCCCTGTGGTCCCTGCTGATGAGAGCAACTTTGGCGTAATCGAGTTTTGAACTGCCCTTCGCGCGCACTAACTCAATTTCATCTGTATTGTCATAGTGTAGAGAGGCTATAGGAAAGGAAAGATAGAGGGATTTTTGATTGACAGGCTAAGGCACTACAATGGTTCTTTGCTTTGAGGTACTGCAGAGTCCATCCAACAGACCGGCAATCAGATCCTACAAAACAGGGACTCCTGGTATTTCATTTACTTTCATTTCATTTCATAGTTCACCTAAAAACCGAAAATTATGCTATTATATTCTTATCCTCGTGTCCTTCCAAAACAATAAAAATGGCAAAAACACTCAAGAAATAACTGAAACTTTAACTGAAATGGAAAATATAAAAATAAAAATTAAAAATATTAATAAAAGTGATATCTCATAGATACTAAAACAACACTGGTGTAGCCCGAAATAGCTAAACACTAAGCTTTTAATTGACATATTGGTCAGGAAATTAGCTAAATTTAAGCAAATGCACTGCTTAAATGGTCAGAGTCCAGATTTGAACCCTATAGTATGGTCTCACATTAAACTCAAACTAACTGGGAGACATTTTTCAACTACTCATGAACTGTTTGAAGTCATTAACATTAAGTGGAACAACAATGACTCTTCCTTCTGTAAAAAAACTGTCTGCCAGTTTACCCACAAGGCTTAAAGGTGCCCTAGATTATGTTTTTAAAAGATGTAATATAAGTCTAAGGTGTCCCCTGAATGTGTCTGTGAAGTTTCAGCTCAAAATACCCCATAGATTTTTTTTAATTAATTTTTTTAACTGCCTATTTTGGGGCATCATTATAAACGCGCCAATTTTATGCTGCGGCCCCTTTAAATCCCGTGCTCTCCGCCCACAGAGCTCGCGCTTGCCTTGAACAGTGCCTTAACAAAGTTTACACAGCTAATACAACCCTCAAAATGGATCTTTACAATGTGTTCGTCATGCATGCGGCATGCATGCGTCGGATAATGTGAGTATTGTATACTGTTATATTGTTTACTTCTGATTTTGAATGAGTTTGATAGTGCTCCGTGGCTAACGGGTAATGCTACACTGTTGGAGAGATTTATAAAGAATGAAGTTGTGTTTATGCATTATAGAGACTGCAAGTGTTTAAAAATGAAAATAGCGACGGCTCTCTTGTCTCCGTGAATACAGTAATAAACGATGGTAACTTTAACCACATTTAACAGTACATTAGCAACATGCTAATGAAACATTTAGAAAGGCAGTTTACAAATATCACTAAAAATATGTTATCATGGATCATGTCAGTTATTATTGCTCCATCTGCCATTTTTCGCTGTTGTTCTTGCTTGCTTACCTAGTCTGATGATTTGGTTGTGCACATCCAGACGTTAATACTGGCTGCCCTTGTCTAATGCCTTTTATAATGTTGGAAACGTGGGCTGTCATATGCAAATATTGGGGGCGTACACCCCGACTGTTACGTAACAGTCGGTGTTATGTTGAGATTCGCCTGTTTTTCGGAGGTCTTTTAAACAAATGAGATTTATATAAGAAGGAGGAAACAATGGAGTTTGAGACTCACTGTATGTCATTTCCATGTACTGAACTCTTGTTATTTAACTATGCCAAGATAAATTCAATTTTTCATTCGAGGGCACCTTTAAACTTTTAAAGAAAATATAGGGGAAGGCCATTCCAACCTGATCTCACAGCAATTTGTACGTATTTTACGAGGTGGCTAATTCATACGTTTTTTGCTAAATCGTACGTATTTTACAAGTTGCCAAATTCGTATGGATTCGTAAGGGCGACCTAGCTCTAACTCCGCCCCTAAATATACCCGTCATTGGGTTTAGACAAATCGTATGAATTCGTACGAATTAGCTACCTCGTAAAATATGTACGGTTGTGAGATAGCGTTGGCTATTCCATGCTAAGTTATTTTATGTAGAGTGTTTCTTGCTAATTTCCTGACCAGTAATTTATAATTAAATTGGTTAAGACCATTAAAAGATCACTAAATATTTTGCCTTTTGTTTTTTTTTTGGCCTTGCCCATTTTTTTGCCTAGGAGTGTATTACTGTCCATGATTCACTGTAAAGGGATAGTTCACCCAAAAAGTAAGTCATCATTTATTCACCCTGGTGTTGTTCTAATACAGTATGCCATTCTTTCTGTTTCTGACCACAAAAGGGAAAATAAATGTCCCTCTTGTGCTCATCCATGTAATGGCAGTGAATAGTGACCAGCATCAGTCTTTAAAAAAAGATGCAAAAGTATCACAGAATGATCCCACGTGACATGTATATTCCAGGTTTACAGGGGGTATATACGATAGAGTTTGGTATGTATTATTTAAAGAAAACCCTGATCTTGGCCCTTGGTTTTTTGTGCACGACTGCACATCCATGAGACTCTTATGTATTACCACCACAGTTCACTCCAACTCGTCCAGAAAAAACACACAATTTGTGAGAAATCAAGATCAATAAAAACGTGACATGAAATACAACAGCTAGAAATCCCCAAAAAGTATCCATGTACTTTCTTTACCGAGCTGAACATCTGAATGTGCAGAATGTGAATCATGAATGTGCAGAACATCTGAACATCTGAATCATGAATGTGCAGTCATGCACAAAAGACCAATGGCAAAGGTCAGGATTTTCATTAAAGGTGCCCTAGAATCAAAAATTGAATTTATCTTGGCATAGTTGAATAACAAGAGTTCAGTACATGGAAAAGACATACATTGAGTTTCAAACCCCATTGCTTCCTCTTTCTTATGTAAATCTCACTTGTTTAAAAGACTTCCGGAAACACACGGATCTCAACATAACACCGACTGTTACGTAACAGTCGGGATCATTATTATGTACGCCCCCAATATTTGCATAATGCCAGCCCATGTTCGAGCATTAGACAAGAAAAGGCAGTATTAACGTCTGGATCTGTGCACAGACAAGGTAAGCAAGCAAGAACAACAGCGAAAAATGGCAGATGGAGCAATAATAACTGACATAATCCATGATAGCATGATATTTTTAGTGATATTTGTAAATTGTCTAAATGTTTCGTTAGCATTTTGCTAATGTCCTGTTAAATGTGGTTAAAGTTACCATCGCTTCTTACTGTATTCACGGAGACAAGAGCTGTTGCTATTTTCATTTTTAAACACTTGCAGTCTGTATAATTCATAAACACAACTTCATTCTTTATAAATCTCTCCAACAGTGTAGCATAGCCTCAAACTCATAGAGAATCAAATGTAAACATCAAAATAAATACTTTACTCACATAATTCGAAGCATGCACACAGCATGCATGACGAACATCTTGTAAAGATCCATTTGAGGGGTATATTAGCTGTGTGAACTTTGTAAATGCGCTGTAATATAGTCGAGAGCTCGTGTGGCAGGGAGCATGCGATTTAAAGGGGCGGCGCGCTGAAAAAAAATCAGTGTATAGTTAATGATGCCCCAAAATAGGCAGTTAAAAAAATTTATTTAAAAAAATCTATGGGGTATTTTGAGCTGAAACTTAACAGACACATTCAGGAGACACCTTAGACTTATATTACATCTTGTGAAAAAGCATTCTTGGGCACCTTTAAATAATAAAATTAATTTCGGTTTGTTTTTCACTGAAACCAATTGTATACCCCCAGAACACTTGGAAAATACAACACGTGTCGCATGGGACCATTCTGTGATACTTTTGCATCTTTTTTTTAAAGCTCGATGCTGGCCGCTATTCACTGCCATTATATAGGCAGTATAGGGCATACGGCAATAGAACAACACCAATGATGACTTAATTTTTGTGTAAACTATACCCAGTTAATATACATATATTTTTTACACTTAGCTAGTTGTAAGTATTTAAAAAAATGAAAGAAAAGAAAAGAAAAGAAAAGAAAAGAAAAGAAAAGAAAAGAAAAAAAGAATAAGGAATAAACCTGGCACTATTTATAGAATGTGCTTTATGGGTAAATATCAGACCACTGCTAGTTTTTGCTCTTCAGCCCATGAGTCTGAACTTAATTCTTTAACCACACTGTAAGTTTCTCAGGAGTGCAAAACTATATTTTTTGGCTGTATGTGAACAGTGTGAGGGCCCCTGTGAAGCGTGTTTACTATGTTCACTGATAGTGTAGGCCACTTCAGAGGAGCTAGAGTGCGGCTCCCTGTGCTGATTCGTGGAAGTGAGGTCAAAGGTCAAAGATGAGCATGCAGGAGGTTGGGGAGATGAATGTAATGACCTCAACAGCTGCATTTTCTTTATCTGGCTACACTCTGTGCCTGACGCTCTTTTACTTCAGTATGTCATCTTATGTTATTCTCAGTACATAGAATGGTATAAATTAAACATATACTGAGCTTTTTAAAAATATTTTAAAAAATATAGAAATGTATTTATTTAGGAGTATAATCATTTATATATAATATTTGTTTTCCTTTTTATCACTTAAGTCATTTTGTTTTCTTTCTTTTTTTTTTTTTTTGTATGCTTGGTGGAAAAAAACAAACACATTTTCCCTAAACAGTGCGTTATGGGCTAAATCACAGAGACATAATGGAAATTACAGGCACTTTCCCCATGTTATTTGTATTACATGGGTCCTTGGAATACGTTATTTTTGCATAATGAGCGCTAAAATGCTAAATTTATTGATACAATGATTTTACCTCATTATTATTTATGTTATGTTTTTTTAATGTTATGCATCTGCTTGAATTTTAAATATTTAGGAACAATTATCAGTGATTAACCTCTAAAGTAATGTACTGTAGAATCCACAAGAAGGCAAGACAATGCCTTGGTCTTCTTAGGAAATTTTGGAGTTTCAACATTAGCACACATATTTTAACCATGGTTTATGGCAGGGTTATATATGTTTTATGCTATGGAAATCTAACAGTTAAGCAGAAGAACAAACTTTTACATTTAATTAGCCAGACAAATAAGATCACTGAGCAGAAACAACATACACTCCAGGACTTGCAATATCATACTCATCCCCTTCACTCTATTTTTTAAATCCTTCCATCTGGACATAGACTCAAAATAAAAAAAGAAAAAGAAAAAATTGTTAAAAATTGTTTATTAAAAAAATCTTTTGTTCTAATGGCATAACTGGAATAATATACAGTAATAGCAAAGTCATTATCATCAGGTCCTGACTTCAAATAATGATCTTTTATATAATGTTTTTTTTTTTAAATTACTTAATAATGAAGGTTATGAAAGTTATTATAAAGTTTTACCAGCAAAATCAATCAAACCATATCACACTTCTTCAATCTTTCTCTCATTTTCTCTGCAGATTTCTGTGGCAGATGCCCAACACCCTATGCCCCTGCCCCAGCAGCACTGAGCAGAGTCCCGTGGACCCCCATGGCTCCCCCCACGGAGGGAACGCCCCTGGCCCGCTGCCTAGTCCTGCTGCACAGCCTGCTGCTGCTGTTCCCCAGAGGAGTGCCCTGCCGGGGGGCCACACGGGCCCCGGAATCCCCCTGCCACAGAGCTGAACATCCACTCATCTCTCACACAGGTCAGCATTTCTATCCCTCATAACACAGCATGATAGCAAGTTACCGGAGAGCTCTGTTCTTGATTTGGCATGTTAATTAATAGTGCTTGCTGAGATATGCACCACTACTTCTGTCTGCTTGTTAAGCCGTGACTTATCAAACACTGTTTCCGGGTCCAAAAAAATGGCTCCGTTTCAAGTAAAAATACTATCTCAACAGCTGTTGATGAGCATTTTCCATTTATAGCACACCTTTAAGCTAAGTATTTCAAAACTCACAGTGTACAATATAGTCTCCAGGCTTCTGAACACCAATATTTTATTTTCATGATTTAGAAAAGATGAATCACTGTCTAACCAAATGAGATAACGGTATGGAGGTAAAGGTTGGGATCATGATGTATATTATCACTATTTGTTGTTTGCTTTTTGGATCTGATCTGATCTGAAATGGTGACTTGTTACGTCAGACTTAAAGGATTAGTTCACTTTCAGATTAAAATTACCCCAGGCTTTACTCAACCTCAAGCAATCCTAGGTGTATATGACTTTCTTCTTTCTGATAAACACAATCTGAGAAATATTAATAAATATCCTGATGCATCCAAGCTTTATAATGGCAGTGAATGGAACCAACAAGTATGAAGCTGAAGAAAGTGCTTCCATTATAAACGTACTCCACACGGCTCCGGGGGGTTAATAAAGGCCTTCTGAAGCGAAGTGATGCGTTTGTGTAAAAAAAAAAAAAAAATCCATATTTAACACGTTATGAAGTAAAATATCTAGCTTCCGCCAGACTGCCTTCCATATTCAAGTTACGAAGAAAGTGTAAACTGGTGTCGTGGCAGTTACACTTTTTCCGTAAGTTGAATAGGGAAGGTGTAGGACGTAGCATAAGTTTTTTGAACTGCAAGAGTTTTACACTTTCTTCAAATGTTGAATATGGAAGGTGGTTTGGCGGAACCTAGATATTTTACTTCATAACTTGTTAAATATGGATATTTTTTACACAAACGCATCTCTTCGCTTCAGAAGGCCTTTATTAAGAAGGCTTTTGGGATCTGATCTGATAGAGCGATTGGATTTGAAAGTGGTTTTATATTATTTTTTAATGAAACGTGTGTACGCATATGTATATACATTAATCAATATCAGTCAACAGACTGGTCATTTAATATAAATATATATATATAATGCCGTTACAGTATATTTATAATGAATTTTGGGTCATGTGATTGTAAATAGTCCTTGAGACATGACTACAGCACTAAATCCATTTTCCCTAAACAGTATGTTTTGGGCCAAATCATAGAGACCTAATTGCATTGACAAACTCAGTCACCTACCCTCCAGCTTAAATTACAGGACTTCCTTGCCTGGAGAGCATGTATTATAATCAATGTAAATTTAGCAGGTGGAATTCAGTAAGTAATTGTGGAGCTGAATGTCAAAACCAAAGGGGGTCTATTGGGGCTAATGGAGTGGAAAGGCAAGGTCAATGTTTTAGTTTAGTAATCAGCTCTAACTGTAAGTGAACTCATTTAGAACAAAGCCGTCGGTAAGCATGACCTAGTGAGTAGTAACACAAACTAGCATCTAATTAACCATTGATTTTTAAGATGTGTCCGTATGCCAGTTCACCATCTGTGTTCCAGAATTAGTGTGACTTTCAGTGTCTTAACACCCATCTCACACACACAAACACTAAAACACAAACCTTTTAATTAGCACCCCATTCATTAAATATGCACAGTGAATGCAGTGGGAATGACGTTTATACCCAGCAGCGACAGGGAGGTCTGTTTCACACACACACACACACTCACACTGTTCATTCCAAACCCATAATGGTCCATTGGCACCGTTTTGAAAATGCGATTCTTATGGTAGCTCAAATAATCTCCATTCTCCTTGTTTGACTGAGCTTTTGAATCAAAGCTTTCAGATCACTGAACGAGCCCCAGTATACACATTTAACAGCCACCCTGCTGCAAAACCAAATACCTGCACGCCAGCTTTCACAAACAAAACCCCTTCTTCAGTAAAAACATTTATTCAAAGAGCACTGGGATCTGCGGGCACTGGCTTTTTCTTGTTTTCTCTTATGTGTTTGTTGAACTGCTCCACTAAGACTTCTAAAAAAAGCCTTGAACTCCTTATGCCCTTTATGGCCTCAGTTCTCATCCGGAGTTCAGATATGCTGTGTTTTCTGTACAAGCTCTTGTATATAGTTATAAATCCATTGTATCTAGCAACAACTACAAAATAACTCCTGCTATATATGAAGAGTTCACGAAAACGTTCATCGAACGTTTTTTTACAAGATGTAATATAAGTCTAAGGTGTCCCCTGAATGTGTCTGTGAAGTTTCAGCTCAAAATACCCCATAGATTTTTTTTAAATGCCTATTTTGAGGCATAATTAGAAATGCGCCAATTCATGCTGTGGCCCCTTTAAATCGCGCACTCTCCGCCCCCTCCCGAGCTCTCGACTCTATCATTGCATAAACAAAGTTCACACAGCTAATATAACCCTCAGAATGGATCTTTACAAAGTGTTCGTCATGCAGCATGTCTAATCACGTAAGTACAGTGTTTATTTGGATGTTTACATTTGATTCTGAATGAGTTTGAGGCTGTGCTCCGTGGCTAATGGCTAATGCTACACTGTTGGAGAGATTTATAAAGAATGAAGTTGTGTTTATGAATTATACAGACTGCAATTGTTTAATAATGAAAATAACGATGGCTCTTGTCTCCGTGAATACAGTAATAAACGATGGTAACTTTAACCACATTTAACAGTACATTAGCAACATGCTAACGACACATTTAGAAAGACAATTTACAAATATCACTAAAAATATCATGACATCATGGATCATGTCAGTTATTATTGCTCCATCTGCCATTTTTCGTTATTGTTCTTGCTTGCTTACCTAGTCTGATGATTCAGCTGTGCACATCCTTCACGTTCATGCCTCGATCATGGGCTGGCATATGCAAATATTTGGGGCGTACACCCCGACTGTTAAGTAACAGTCAGTGTTATGTTGAGATTCGCCTGTTCTTCGGAGGTCTTTTAAACAAATATGATTTATATAAGAAGGAGGAAACAATGGAGTTTGAGACTCACTGTATGTCATTTCCATGTACTGAACTCTTGTTATTCAACTATGCCGAGGTAATTTCAATTTTCAATTTGATAGCACCTTTAAGCCCATCTGAAATGAGCATTTTTTTACTAGGCTCCTATATTTAGGTTCAGTAATTTCACTTTAATGGTAATGAAAAGGCTATTAGTCAGTTATTGAAATGTCTTATTTTCAAAGATGTCACTTTAGTCAATTAATTTGTATTTAACAAATTTGACTGTCTTTTGCTGCAAAACCAGCTAAGTCCATGTGTGCTTTTTCGCAAAAACCTCTAAGTCCACCTCTTTGGACATCAAGACATAGTAAAACATCCGTTTCTTTCAGTTTTACAGCAGCACAAGGATCACTTTTGGGTTTACCTTCTACTTAGCGAAATCCTGTCATTGCCGTTGTAACGATGGACAAAACATAATAAAAACTTGCAGCTTGGCAATTGAAAGCCCGCTTATATGCACACCGTCATTCATCTTGAAATCATAAGATTCGTGTCTTCTGATTGGTTCTTTTGTGGACTTAGAGGCTTTTGCTGACAAAGAGAAGTGGAGTTTGGTTTCTGCCAACGAACTGGTATTTTTGAATGGGCTGATGCTGGGATTTCGCGGATTTAAAGCGAAAGTATTTAAAGTCCCCCTGAAATCAAAATGTAAGTTTTTTAGCTTTTAGTTTGAATATGTTAGCCTTAAGGTTATGAATAAGCTGGTGTAATCCATAGTAATGACAAAATTCACATTTAGGAGATATAAGCATTCAAAACTTACAGTACAGTCTCTCACTTCCGCTAAAATGGATCACGGATTTTCATGACATCACATCGCACTTCAGCTTCTCGTCAGATCTTCTGTCCAGTCAATTGTTCTAGAATCTGAAGTCCCGCCCCTTCCTACACTTTAAACAGATGCTGAAGCTGTAGCTGAAATCAGTCATTTGTTCACACATTTATTAGTTTCTACATGGTGAATGGGTCATAGTGCACTTTATAGAGAATAGGGAACTATTCACAGACAGCTTTCCATTGACACAAATGAAGTTCGTTTTTGTGTTAGTGTCACGTGAACCGCCGAAGCGCGAGCACAGTTTGCTCTGGTCCAGAGAAACGAGAGCACATGTAACCCCTCACCCAGGTCCTACTCGCCCTGCTCTGCGTGGGCCTTGAACCTGAGTCCCCGGCGTGGGAGTCAGACGCTCTAACAAGGAGGCTAAAGGCTGCAACCTCTAGCCTCAGTCACTAGAGCATCTCTTGAGATCAGAGGAGTGAGGTTTACTCGCACAGCGACTACTAGCTGGCCTCCGTTACACACAGAGTGGATCATATCCATGGCTCAGACCACAAAAGACCATTTAAATTCTGCACAAAATGCTGTATTTAAAAATGAAAAAACGGTTTGAGATGAGAAGGAAACGGAGGTTTTACTGAGTTTTAAAGGCTCTGGCCGAGCTGTGATATAAACAAAACACTATTGGCTATTTTAAAAAGGGGGCGGAGCTGTTCGATATGTCCCGCCCTGTCTTCCTGTTTCAGTTGAAATTACGTCAACACATTGAATAATGCTGCGCATTCCAAGACACTTCAGCGGGCCTTTAAATGTGTTAATATAAATGTAAATAAATATTAAATATTGTATTTAATGTTGTCTTTTTGTTTACTTTTCTGCATTTCATTTCTGATCTATAGGTAGTTTGTTTACTAATAATTTATATCTGAAACTTGGCATTGTGTACTGCAAATGTTTTTGGCTCTTATGATAAATTGCTTGCAATGTTCTTCACTTGTATTTCGCTTAGAATAACAGCATTTGCTACCTTAGTAACTGTAAAATTAAGTAAGATAAATGTCCAATTATCAAATGTTGTCTCAATATCGCTATGGTGAACTAGAATTCAACATAGATAAAAAAGGGCATTGATTACTGAAGCTTTTCACACCTTAAATTGATACTTGCACACTGCCTTAATAAATACCTTCTGTTTCTCTGAAATTTCGTGCTTTGTGAAATAGTTTCCTCTGTAATTATAGTCAAACACACAGGCGGTGCTGTGCTTATCTTGACAAAGGCTATATAGAGAAGAGTGATTGATGGGCCTTTTTTTTTCTTTTTCTTTTTTTTTTTAATCTAAACCTTTCAGACTTTGTCATGCCACCCAGTAAGCCAATTTGGAGTGAATTGAAGGCTGAGAGAAACATTTTGCTCTCTCCTTAAATTTGCCTTTTTGAATCAAGCTTGCAGTCTGCATTTATAGTGGAGAATGTTCGTAGCAGCCTCTTTGAAAAAAATCAATAAAAAGGGTTGAGTCACGGAGATGCGTGTGTCGATCCAGACCAAAAGAGAGACACTGGGAGCAAGTCTGTGTTTTCCTAAATGGAACACCTCTGCTCTCTTCTGCAGAGTGGTGTGGTGACACATTTCTCCATGGACCGCATAATCCTTGTCCGTTTGGGATCAAAAACTGGGAAGGACACCACGGACAGTCGGCTTTCCGCCCTACAGACTATAAAGAAGATAAATATATGTCCTCTTAGCTATTCCTGAACTCCAGCAGAGCTGCAATGTTAGATCTCTGTATAAAGGCACACTGGTTGACAATAAAGAAATGTTAATATCTCCGCCATGAAGACATAGTGCTCTGCTCATGAGTGCCAGTTTGTACAATAATGTTCTGGACAGATGTTGCACATGCATAGTGAGTCAGGTTTGTATTTTGTTTAGACTTCAGAGAGGGTCTTTTTTTTTTTTCTTTCTGGGAAAACAATGACAGGTTTAAGAAGCAGATGGTTCCCCACAGGTACAGTACATATGTTTTGATCAGTAGGAGTGTTGTCTGCACAGGCTTGTCGGAGCTTTTGCTGTATGGCTTGGTGCAGAAACAGACACTTTTTACTATTTGTCAAATAATGAAAAGTAATAATTAATGTTTTTCACTTAAAAAAAACTTTAATTTAATGTGTTGCCCTTTCTATGTAATCGTTTGTGAAATTTACTAGCAATTTAAGAGTAAAACATTTTTCTACACCATTTTTTTCCTCTGTAGACATCAGCATGGCAGATATGAATGTAAAGGTTGTATGAATCAGCAATGATTCATAATAAGTAATTTTACATATAAACCAATAGCATAATTAATCTTAACTGAAATTTTAAAAACTGTTCACTTAAAACTGAAATACATATCACTCTCAAAAATAAAGGTTCTTTTAGCACCGATGTTTCCAAGAACCTTACCCCAAGCTTTACTCACCCTCAAGCCATCCTAGGTGTATATGACTTTCTTTTTTCTGATGAACACAATCAGAGTTATATTGATAAATATCCTGATGCATCCAAGCTTTATAATGGCAGTGAATGGGACCAATGAGTATAAAGTAGGGGTGTGACGAGACAGGTATCTCACGAGACGAGACGAGACTCGAGACAATGGCGAAATGCATGACTAGAAAAAATATTCTGCAGGTGAATTTGAAATGTTTTAACTAATCGTCTTGTAATGAATGTCATTTCAGTTCTACTTTCTGAGTATGAATTATCATATGCAGTAAAAGACAACAATACTCAAGTAGTGTAAAAGGTTTTGCCACTAACTCAACTGACTGACTTCTCTTCTGTATGATTTCAGTCTCTTCAGACCTTACTGTACGTGATTTATGAGCTTCTACAACTTTTGACCTCCTAACTGAACTCCTTTCCACAAACTGATCATAGAAACAAAAACAGTATAAATAAAAATGGTAACACTTTACAATAAGATCTCATTTATTAACATTAATGTATTAACCAACATCAACTAACAATGAGCAATATATTTGCTACAGTATTTATTAATCTTTGTTTATGTTAGTTAATAAAAATAGTCATTCATTGTTAGTTCATGATAGTTCACAGTGCATTAACTAATGAAACCTTATTGTTTGCGCTTAATAAGATTAGGAGAAAACTGTTATTCATTTTTATGGTAACACTTTACAATAAGTGCAACCATAATCGCACTCTCTCAATATTCAAAGTGCAAATAAGACCAAATGTTTCTTTGATACAGAGCTAAGAGATGGTTACAACTACACTGCCCAGCCTAAGATAGCTTTCATATTGAGAGATATTTGTATTCATCAGGGAGCCGCTTTCAAAATGAGGGGTATTGAAATCACGTTTGTATGCGCGCTCGCGTTTTCTTTCACTTTCGCGATCACGCGTAACTCTGTAAATATGGACCGGCGGCGACCGTTATCCAACTGAATTAAATATTTTTTATTTAAATACATAGCAAAACAACAGTGGAGGCGTAATGTAAACGTAGCGGTGGCATATTCTTTCCTAATCATCCTAACACACTGTCATGGCAATATCATGAGACTTCTTTTTGCCTCGACGAGAAATCTCGTCACATTTTAGTCTCGCGAGATCTCGTGACACGAGATCTCGTCACACCCCTAGTATAAAGTTCAAGAAAGTGCATTCATCCAAAGCAAAATGTACTGCACACAGCTCCGGGGGGTTAATAATGTCCTTCTGAAGCAAAGCGATGCGTTTGTGTAAGAAAAATATCCACATTAACAAGTTATAAAGTAAAATATCTAGCTTCCGCCAAAAATGGCCGTGATTTTAACAGTAAAAGACTGTAAAAATGCTGCGGTGAAAAACTGTTAATTGGTTTACAGAAAGTTTACGTACTATATATATGGTGAATAACTGTAATAGATCTAACGGTACATTTAATGTAATTTTACAGTAAAATACTGTTAAATCACAGTTTTTGGAAGTGAAAAATAACAATTCATTGTGCAATTTACAGTAAAAAAACGTAAATTGACATTCCCACAATTCCCTGTGTGACACTTCACATTTGATACATTTTCGTTGAAATAACTGTTTCTTCTTAGTTTTTCTCATTTTTTTCTAATCAGTTATGTACATTAGGGTTTTATGTTACATCTAATGTTGTTAAATTAATGTTTATTGCATTTTTAAAATTTCATGCATGTTACCATGATGGTGTTTAGTGTGTGTGTGAATGACACTGTGTGCACCTTCTATATGTTAGTGTTGTCCTTCTCAGCTTGTGATGAACTTTGATTCATCATGTGACTCTTATCACCACTGTGTTAGGTGACTGTCAGTGTATTATAAAGGTACAAAACAGATATTAGTACTTCATTAGATTGAGAAATTAACATTATATCAGTTAACGAAATACGTTATTTTACTGTAAATTTAACAGATTTTTTTTTTTTTTTACATTGCTACTGTATTTTTTACACTAAAGTTCTGGCAACCACAGCTGCCGGTTTTTTACCGTAAATTTTACTGGGATTTTATTTACAGTGTGCCTTCCATATTCAACTTAGGAAGAAAGCGTAACTGATGTCGTATCAATACGGAAGTGAATATGGAAGGCGTAGGATGTAGCATAAGTGTTTTGAACTGCAAGAGGCATTACACTTTCTTTGTAAATTGAATACGGAAGGCGGTCTTCATATATTAATACAACTCCGATTGTGTTTATCTGAAAGAAGAAAGTCATATACATGGGCTTGAGGGTCAGTAAAGCTTGGGGTAACTTTTGTTTTAAAGTGAGCTAATCCCATCCATGGAACCTTTATATTGTAAAATATAATTACAGTTTTAAATAACTGTTTTCTATTTGAATATATTTTAAAACGTAATTTATTCATGTGATGGCAAAGCTGAATTTCAGCATCATTACTCCAGTCTTCAGGGTCACATGATCCTTCAAAAATCATTCTAATATGCTGATTTGCTGCTCAAGAAACATTTCTTATTATTATCAATGCTGTAAACAGTTTTTTCTAAATATCACAGATATTACATATCAACCTTTCCATTCTTTATAGTGGAAAAAGGTTCTATAGATTATTTAAATATTCTTCACAAAAGAAGAACTGCTCACTGAAGCTCTTTGGGGTACAAAAAATGGTTCACAGCAAAAAAAAAAAAAAAAAAAAAAAAAAGTAAATATTTAATCACTGCAAAACCGCAAAAAAAAATGGAATTAAAGTAGTTTGGGGTAATACTTAAGGTTTTATACAATAGCATTAGTTTCTGCAATAGCTAACATGAAATCATAATGAACAATATTTTTACAGCATTTATAAATCTTGTTTCATGTTATTCTATATATATAATAATATGTTCAAGTTGTATAAGCTTTAGTTTTAGTTAATGCAAAGGTATATGAATTAGCAATGAACAAAAGTATATTTATAAATTATAAACATTAACCTAAATTAACAAATTCTTTAAAGAATGCTTTTTGTAAGTTCAATGTCTAATGCATTAACTAATTGTTACGTAACATGATGTATATAAACTCTCATGATAAGGAAGAATCCTTATAAAACAGGAGAAAACACCATTAACACAAACAAGAACCGACAAAGACTAATGCCGAGTTCAGACTGCACGATTTTCAAAGTAGTCGGGTCACTGTTCTTTTCACACTGCATGACTATCTTGGCCAGCATTCAGTCGCTGCTATGTTCATACTGCACGATGGATCGGCGACAGAAGGTTTCACACTGCATGACTTTACAATAGGAAGAATCGCCGACAACTCTGGCATGCAAACTACGTTTCACAACCAAACATACGCGAGACATGACAAGGAAACAACGCGCGCAAGACCAGAGTTCTCACGTGAGACTGGCCCTGTGTCTCAATCAGCTCCCTAGCTCCCTAGGTCGTGAATCAGTATATAATGAAAGCGAATGTGGCTGATACCCTGATCAGTGCCCTGACTGCTGAACTAGGGAGCTGATTGAGACACACGGTGGGATTATTATTAAAAATAGTAGCCCGCAAGAAGCTTGAATGTGCTGATTTGCAGCGAAAACAACATAAAGAAAAGAAGAATATGGAGAAGGAAATGTTTGGGGAGACGCAAAGAACAAGGATTGTGTGTTCTGCAACGAGAGTTGGAGCTAAATACATAACTTTTCAATGTGCTGCTGTTACGGATGGTCAAGCAAATGTTTGTGCTTTGCTTCTGTATGATAAAATTGTAATGTTTATCTGAAACGAAGCCATGCTTGCTGATATTTTGGTCTATAACTCCTCCCCGAACTCTCCGCTGCTCTGTATCTTGCTCTTTCATTGGCTGTCGGTCATCGCCGATGTAGTTTTCAGTCAGAACACTTTTCACACTGCAGGATTTTGAATCGCCGACAGGTCCAGATATTTAGCATGCCAAATATCTCACGGGTGTCGGCGACTCGTCGGCGATTCTCTCAGATCGTGTCTTTGCTCATTCACACTCGCGTGAATGAGCACCGATTTGCCTGTGATTTCGGGCATTTGTCGGCGATTTCTCAAAACCTGTCGGCGAGCCAAAATCGGGGCTAAAATCGTGCAGTCTGAACTCGGCTTAAGGGAAAACACAGGGTGTATATACACAGCAAACAAAGGGAGAAACTAACTAGACACACCTGAAGGACTAATCAACTCAGTAACCAAGGATACTAACGAGGACAGGACTAATTAACAAACTAGTATACAACTAAGAAGCACAGACTAGAACTGAACAGGCAAACAGAAAAACAACAGACAGACATAACCCTGACACTAATGTTGACGAATTCAAGCTTGGTAACACTTTAGAATACTGATCCTTCATTAATGAATAACTACACAGGAACAAATGAATAATGCATTATTAACTAACAAGTAACTCTGATGAATGAATTAGTAAGTAATAGTGCTCAGTTGTAGGTGGTAGTTCACTATTAACTAATCAGTAACTACTGTTTTTTCATACCTCTAAGAGAACTACTAAGAACTACTATATACAGGTTCATAATTAACATGAATGATGCATAATGTATAATTAATTCTAAAGTAAAGGCCTTGGTAAACCACTAGTAATGACTGAAGTATTACTAAATACTTAATAAAGAATTACTAATTATTTGGATCAGTATTCTAAAGTGAAAAACATGATAACTCTCTAGTAACTACTGAAGTCATTGTAAACTTTTGATGTTTTTGTATGTTTTTGTATGTTTTTGTACAGTAATTCCTTATGATATATTTGGTAACACTTAAGTAATTACAAGTGGGTTACCATGATCTTCACTTTAGAATACTGATCCAAATAATTAGTAGTTCCTTTAGAAGGATGTAGTAACACTTGAGTAATTACTAGTGGGTTACTATGATCTTCACTTTAGAATACTGATCCAAAAAGGTAGTAGTTACTTTAGAGTTATATAGTAACTCTTGAGTTATTACTATCCAATACTTTACAAAAACCTCAAAAGTTTACAGTGACTTCAGTAGTTACTAGAGAGTTATCATGTTTTTCACTTTAGAATACTGATCCAAATAATTAGTAATTCCTTCTTAGGTATTTGGTAATACTTCACTCATTACTAGTGGTTTACCAAAGCCTTTACTATAGAATTAATTATACATTATTCATTATTCACATTAATTACAAACCTGTATATAGTAGTTCTTAGTAGTTCTCTGGGAGGTATGAAAAAAACAGTAGTTACTGATTAGTTAATAGTGAACTACCACCTTCAGCTGAGCACTATTACTTACTAATTCATTCATCAGAGTTACTTGTTAGTTAATAGTAGTTACTAGAGTGTTAATAATGCATTACTCATTTGTTCCTGTGTAGTTATTCATTAATGAAGGATCAGTATTCTAAAGTGTTACCTTCAAGCTTATTGTAAAGTGTTTCTAGTTTTGTAATTTAACAGAAACATTTTTTAGCAGTAAAATTTTCTCATTTGTAAGTCAGTTTTAACAAAAGGATCTGCTAAATGAATAAATGTTAATTATGTAAGGGTTTTGTTTTTTTTCATTATTTAACATTATTAAGTGCCAACATTTGGTAACAATACACACTCTTTGTAAAGTGGTTTTGTCTCATTTTAGTTACAAGTTTGTCTTGAACTCCTCCCTGTGTAATTTTGGCTAGATAATTTGTTTAAGAGCAACTTTGCGCCAGAAGACCCCAACATTTACACAGCTGCGGCTTGTCAGATGTTCTTTCCTGTACTTAAAGAATTTTTGAAACGAGCAAACATATTAATGTCTATTAAAAGAAACATTCCTTGACATTTCAAGAAAACAGAAATTTAAGAGAAATCTTAGGCAAGAGTTCCTGAAGTTTTGACAGCCGGGACCTTGAAAGCTTTAAATTGCTTCCATGCTGAGGATGACTTTTGGAAACTGCCCACATTGTTTTACATGTCATGCTATTTTTATATGACATTCATTGCTAAAGTGGCTCTTTCACACATATGACTCTCGAGTTAAATGTTTTTGCAAGACGATTTGAGTTGTACATGTTTCGATAGTTTGTAGAAATCTGTTATTTTAATGAAACTTTTAACATATTCAGTATATGCTGAAGAAGAACACAAAGATAAACTGAACATGAATGTCCACCATTAGTCGTCATGAGTGGACTACACCCAGGTTTTAAGCTTTTAAATCATCAAGGAGCCTTAAAAGAATTAATTTACGTTCTCAGCGTATGAAACCGATTCTCAGAAACACTAGAGAACCACGCTGAGTGTCTCCACATTCACAACATTTCAGTTCCACTCCTGCTGGAGTTAGGGCTATCCCATAGAGACATGCAAGATTTATGGAGGAACATTGTGGTAACTGATGCTGTGGATCTTTGGGGAATTCTGGCTTCCTTTTGTATGCTTCAGACGTTCTTCTTCAGAAGAAAAACAACCCCACATGAGTTAGAGGAAGATTTGTTCTTCAGTAAAGCTATTTAACTGATTATTGAAATAAAAGAATTTTATTGAAGAAATGATATAGATTCTTTTTAATTCATTTACTAGGCTTTTAAATTATTCTGTATTCAGTATGGTTTGCAAAACACAAAGGATAAGAAAGTTAATATTTCTTTATCTGCATGTCTGTAATGTCTGCATGTCATAATATCTTTATTATAGTAGTTTTGAAGAAAGTCTCTAATGCTCACCATTTATTTGATCAAAAATACAGTATAAATAGTAATATTGTAAAATATAATTACAGTTTTAAATAACTGTTTTCTATTTGAATATATTTTAAAATGTAATTTATTCATGTGATGGCAAAGCTGAATTTCAGCATCATTACTCCAGTCTTCAGGGTCACATGATCCTTCAGAAATCATTCTAATATGCTGATTTGGTGCTCAAGAAACATTTCTTACTATTATCAATGCTGTAAACAGCTTTTGCTAAATATCACAGAGTGTTAAGATACTTATTCTGTGAAAACTTTGAATAATATTGTCAATTGCACTCGTAACCCATCCATGTGTTAAAGGGCTAAGTTATGCAATTTTAAAAGTTTTTAATTTTGTTTTGTAGGTCTCCTACAATAGGTTTACATGCATCCAAAGGTCAAAAAACACTTGAATATATATTGCACATCACTTAATTTCTCAAAGAGTCTGAGAACAGTTAGTTTGAAGTCTCTAAACCCCTCCTTTCCCTGAGCCTACTCTGCTCTGATTGGTCAGACGGCCCAGTCTGTCGTGATTGGGCTACCACTCATAGCGCGTGTCAGAAATGAAACACCTATTACCAAATCACATACATACAGTGATACAAAAATAAACTGTGGCGTTGGATTTTCTGTATCAGTTCCAACACAAGTCCTCATCCTTTTAAAGTGCACGCAAAGTGGACTTGCAATGCAGAAAACAGCATCTTCTCGACATGTCGACAACATTAACCAAATTTTTTCAGGTCTCAGCTACAACTACAGTGTTTGAAGGCGGGTCAAAGTAGATTTTGTTCGCGGGCAGCCAATGAAGACCATAGACTGGCATTATGCAAATATGTTACATTGTTACACAGGCATGTAACAGGAGGTGAGACTGGAATTGCTGACAACTCGTTTCGGCAGAATATTTCAGAATAGATTCTTTCATTTAAGACAATAACTTTATTTGTCATTCACTTTAATCTTTAAAAGTTTTCAGACCTTTTAAATTCACAAACAGCTATATTACACACTGCATGAAAGGTAATATTCGAAAAAACAATAATAAGGGGCACTTTAATGTGAAACTATACCCCAGAGCTGGAAAAAAGGCAATGACCAGTAGCACAACTTAACTAATTATAGCATTACTGGAACAGCTAACCCAGCAGCTATCCCATTACACAGAGGTAGGTAGGCAAAAAGATGTTAGACAGGTCAAGATTGAGGCTTTCATGCTGAGGCCAGAGGTTAATATGAAAGGCGCCACAGTAAGAGCATTTGCTATTCATACCATACACCCGCACACAAACAAACATAAATGCATTCTAGTGCCCACAAACTGAATGGGAAATATAAACAGTGTCTGTTAATGATGTGCGCTAACATGTGTCCTTTCTTGTTCTGCAGAAATCGAGCCTTGGATCCATCGGTTCAGAGCAGAGGGCACTGTCGATTATTCACAGCTGACCTTTGACCCAGGCCAGAACGAACTAATCGTGGGCGCAAGGTAATGGCACCTTCTTCCATCACCATATGAAATTGAATTAGGACTCAGTCCATGTGTCTCATTATACGAACGAGTGTGTTTCAATGTCAGGGTTTCTGACAATATGTCTGCAAAGCCATACATTCATCTTTTACTATATTTTCAGCAACACTAAATTGACACCCACTGCGAAAATGTCACAATTGCCAGGTTTCCCATGATTAGCCCAATACTGACACATAATCTGAGGCTTCACAAAGCCACGCAATGAAACCCCAGGACTTTTGTGGCAGACAAAGAACAGCAAAAAGCCTACTCATCAACAGATACTTTCATAAAAAAATCGCACCATGAATGTGAGAATAGGATAGGAGTTCCTGTGTCCAGCTCTAATTAATGAGTGTGATGATTTCCACATAGACTTTCACACTGTCCTGCCATACATCTTCAGCCAAATTAATCTCATATTCCCGATCTGTCAGCAGCCTGGATGGTCTCTAAGCAATTATTTTGTGACAACCGCAGAAATGGTTTGATATGAGGCACTGTAACAGTTCATTCACCCACAGGGCCGAGAGCGGTAGAATAATTACATTTTCTCTGAGAAGCAAGGATTACCGTTCACTTCACTAGTGATTCATTGTATCTTGAACAGATTGTTGTTTTTTTTTAACTTGAAAGTAACGAGATGGAAAGTGTTAGTTAGCTCTCAGAACCTGCTCCAAAGTGCAACACATCATTATCAAGTCTGACTCGGCTAAAGAGTTGGAAGTAATGCAGCTGGGATTTTTGGTTCTCTCTAAACATCAAAATGTATTGCTGGTGTTACAAAGAAGTGCACATCAGTGGTAATGGCTCAAATGAAAAGACTCTTTTGACCTGTTGTACAGTAGGAAACACTTGTTGAGTTTTTCCAGCTATACCATTGTGTTCTGATTATGATCAGAAAGCTCAGTTGCAGCGAATTATTTGGTCTGTCAATATGTTGTGTACTTTGGTTCGGGTTTGAAGACAGCAAACCCCCTCAAACAAGAAGAATACTAACAACTGGAGCTGAAGGAATTCAGTAATGCCCTTTAGATTGCGTTTGGGAACTAGAGTTGCACATCAATGTCAGCCGATAAGATGTTCTTTTTAATATTATTATTAAGTAAAATAGGCAAATATATAAGACTTATTTTAGACAAATTACAATGGGATGTATTATTTCTCATTGGTTAAACAAATCAAATATAAATAGAATAAAATAAAATATATAGAAACAAAACACTATGGATTATACACACACAGTAGCATGCAGTGGTGTTCTGAAATGAGGAGGCAAAATGTATATATATATATAAAAAATATATAAAAATTTTTTTTTTTTTTTTTTTTTTTTTTTTTCCTCGTCTTAAGAAATATCTGCATACACATAAAACCACTTAAACGACTGAAACGATGTAGTATACATGCCAGATCAGTATGTGGTGCTGTAATTCTGCCACAGGGATACACTAAAAATGGAGCATGCGCATAAACCTTGCGCGCTGTATACAAACTTTAGTAAAGCTTAGAAATAAAGCTTTATTTTAGTAAAGCTAATAGGCTCAGTAGCATCTGCAGCACGAACACAAACATGTAGTCCGCTATTGTTGTTGTTGTTGTTGTTGTTGCTGTTAGCGGTGTCTGACTAGGATCGACACGTGGGGTGATGACATCATCGTTTCACCAAATATAAGGATTGGCTGTACACACGAAAACGTAATGTCGTCGTTTTCATATTTATCCACTCTGGGATTCGGTTTAAAAAAAATAGAGGTTTCACCTTCTGAAAACGCCAGATCCGTCTGAACGAAATGCCTATACTATACAATATTTTTGTGTATACAGCTAAACTCGTCTCCGTGTGGATGGGCCTTAAGTTTTGTTCTATTTTTGTCCTTACTATTTTGTTCCCTCGATTTATACGAAATATACGGATTGGCTGTACACACGAAAACGTAATGTCGTCGTTTTCATATTTATCCACTCTGGGATTCGGTTTAAAAAAAATAGAGGTTTCACCTTCTGAAAACGCCAGATCCGTCTGAACGAAACGCCTATACTATACAAAATTTTTGTGTATACAGCTAAACTCTGTATACTCTAAAATTTACTAAATCCTGCGTTCGACATACTATTTTGTTCCCTCGATTTACTAAATTGTGCATACGACATACGACATACTATTTTGTTCCCTCGATTTACTAAATCCTGCGTACGACATACTATTTTGTTCCCTCGATTTACTAAATTGTGCATACGATATACGACATACTATTTTGTTCCCTTGATTTACTAAATCGTGCGTTCGACATACTATTTTGTTCCCTCGATTTACTAAATCGTGCATACGACATACTATTTGGTTCCCTCGTTTTACTAAATCGTGCGTTCGACATACTATTTTGTTCCCTCGATTTACTAAATCCTGCGTACGACATACTATTTTGTTCCCTCGATTTACTAAATCGTGCATACGACATACTATTTTGTTCCCTCGATTTACTAAATCCTGCGTACGACATACTATTTTGTTCCCTCGATTTACTAAATTGTGCATACGACATACGACATACTATTTTGTTCCCTTGATTTACTAAATCGTGCGTACGACATACTATTTTGTTCCCTCGATTTACTAAATTGTGCGTACGACATACGACATACTATTTTGTTCCCTCGTTTTACTAAATCGTGCGTTCGACATGCTATTTTGTTCCCTCGATTTACTAAATCGTGCATACGAAGTACTGTTTTGTTCCCTCGATTTACTAAATCCTGCGTACGACATACTATTTTGTTCCCTCGATTTACTAAATTGTGCGTACGACATACGACATACTATTTTGTTCCCTCGATTTACTAAATTGTGCGTTCGACGTACGACATACTGTTTTGTTCCCTCGATTTACTAAATCGTGCATACGACATACTGTTTTGTTCCCTCGATTTACTAAATCCTGCGTACGACATACGACATACTGTTTTGTTCCCTTGATTTACTAAATCGTGCGTTCGACATACTATTTTGTTCCCTCGATTTACTAAATCGTGCATACGACATACTGTTTTGTTCCCTCGATTTACTAAATCCTGCGTACGACATACGACATACTGTTTTGTTCCCTTGATTTACTAAATCGTGCATACGACATACTGTTTTGTTCCCTCGATTTACTAAATCCTGCGTACGACATACGACATACTGTTTTGTTCCCTTGATTTACTAAATCGTGCATACTACGACATCGTGCGTTCGACTATTTTGTTCCCTCGATTTACTAAATTGTGCATACGACATACGACATACTATTTTGTTCCCTCGATTTACTAAATCCTGCGTACGACATACTATTTTGTTCCCTCGATTTACTAAATTGTGCATACGACATACACATACTATTTTGTTCCCTTGATTTACTAAATCGTGCGTTCGACATACTATTTTGTTCCCTCGATTTACTAAATCGTGCATACGACATACTATTTGGTTCCCTCGTTTTACTAAATCGTGCGTTCGACATGCTATTTTGTTCCCTCGATTTACTAAATTGTGCGTACGGCATACTATTTTGTTCCCTCGATTTACTAAATCGTGCATACGACATACTATTTTGTTCCCTCGATTTACTAAATCGTGCATACGACATACTATTTTGTTCCCTCGATTTACTAAATCCTGCGTACGACATACTATTTTGTTCCCTCGATTTACTAAATTGTGCATACGACATACAACATACTATTTTGTTCCCTTGATTTACTAAATCGTGCGTTCGACATACTATTTTGTTCCCTCGATTTACTAAATACTGCGTACGACATACTATTTTGTTCCCTCGATTTACTAAATCGTGCATACGACATACTGTTTTGTTCCCTCGATTTACTAAATCCTGCGTACGACATACTATTTTGTTCCCTCGATTTACTAAATCCTACGCATACTATTTTGTTCCCTCGATTTACTAAATCGACATACTATTTTGTTCCCTCGATTTACTAAATTGTGCGTACGACATACTATTTTGTTCCCTCGATTTACTAAATCGTGCATACGACATACGGCATACTATTTTGTTCCCTCGATTTACTAAATCGTGCATACGTTCGACATACTATTTTGTTCCCTCGATTTACTAAATCGTGCATACTATTTTGACAAATCGTGCGTTCGACTATTTTGTTCCCTCTACTAATCGTGCGTATACTATTTTGTTCCCTCGATTTACTAAGATACGACATACTATTTACTAAATCGTGCATACGCATACGACATACTATTTTGTTCCCTCGATTTACTAAATCGTGCATACGACATACTATTTTGTTCCCTCGATTTACTAAATCGTGCATACGACATACTTTTTTGTTCCCTCGATTTACTAAATTGTGCGCATGATTTAGCAAATCGAGGAAATGAATTAGTATGTTGTGAGCACGATTTATAAATCGTGGGAACGACTTAGTAAAGCGAGCACACGATTTAGCCTACAATTTTTTTCCTGCATGTCATGTGCGGGGCTCCATACAATCATAATGCAATGGAAGCATTGTTTTATTTTTGTATTATGGATTATTTTCTTATCCAATTTTTTGAGGCACTGCCTCCCTTGCCTCCTCTGAGGAAACGCCCCTGACACCCACACACGCGCACACATGCACCTAATGAAAATAAAATGCATATAAAATTGAAATAAATTGAAATGGTTCATAGGAGGTCTACATTTGTTGAATGATTATATGTTAAAAATGTTTTTCCATATATTTTATTAGTTTTATTTTATTGAATTTGACTTTTTTATTATATTTTATATAGGTTAATAAATCGGTTATCAGCCTCAAAGATACATTAAAAAATGGTTATCAGATCAGTGCATCTCTACTGAGAACTGTATGACCGTCATTTCTAGCAATTTGTGGAGGTGACAATCACTGTAAACAGACTGCCCATCTTTCTGTTGTTAATGTCCATCACCATGGATAAGATGAGTCAAGTGCTATGGATCAATATTGTTCAAATTGAGCTGTGAAGAGGAAAACGAAAGTCTTGTCTTGGTTGAACTCCATGATGCTTTCGGCTCGACTGGTTATCCCTGGAGCAGATGGGTTTTCAGTGCTCAAGGCCTCAGAAACACACCCACAGTCTGGCCTAATGGACTGTGCAAAGGTTCTCCAGCTGAGTTGCTGCTTCATCAAGGTCACTGAACAACAGGGTTCTCGTGAAGATGCGCAGCAGCTCAGGGAAGATTTCTGCCAATTACCAACACCAGACTGAGCAGACCTGTCAAAGTACAGACACTTAGATTGTGGAATATTGAATCATGCCTCAGGCTTGCTGGTCATGGAATAAATTTTCTATTAACCAATCAGATTTTAGAGTTATGGTTAAAGTTAAGGGCATTTTCTTCATATTAGGGGTATCTCATGGTTAGGACATTTGCGTATGTCCTAAGGCGTATTGTTCTAGGACCGACAAAGAATATCCATTCAAAGGATGTTGACCTACTTGGCTAGATCAAATTGTGCCTGATGCTCCACAGAAGTGCATTTAAATTCAACAACAAAAAGAAATAGTAATTAATAATCTACAACAAGCACAGTATGATCAGAATACCTCTATATTGATAGTTGCATGGTCATTACAGAAATAATGGCCTAGTGGTCTGTGCAAAGGAGCCATTGATAGTGAGAAGCTCAAAAGGCTTCAACGGTAATGCAGTGAAACACAATCAATAGACATGTCGATTCAGTAAGTGGACCTTAATCACAGGAACCTGATTTATCATGTACTCTCTTATACAATAAGACAGGCTCCGCTTTCAGATTATGTACCATATTGTTTTAGCAAATGTGTTTGTGCTTCCGTCGTTCACAGATGGATGTAAAATCATGTCGGACGGATATGTGATTTGTAGTTCCACATAGAAAATTACATTTGAGATTAGACTTGGCAGAACACTATATTGCTACACTACATTGTATACTCAACCCAAGATGTTTGGAGGAACAAATTTAGTTGTATTTTTGCTTCCCAGAATTAAAATGCAGGCAGCATTTACAATCCTCTGCTGCTCCAAAAAAGCATCTTATCCTTAGGCAAGGTCCAGTTTCGGCTCATTAAATTGACAGTAGGCTGCACACTTTGCATAAGAGGTTATTGATTGTAATACATGGTTAGCCTTCAGCCAGGTATACGGATCAAATGAAAAACCAAACTTGAACTGTTATGTCAAGTTATATTGAAAGTGGATGTGTATAGGGAGCATATTAATGAGATTTATTCAGCAATTCATTTGGAAATTTAGTTCTGAATCCTCTGTTTTATTTATAGACTTGTTTACCTCTGAAAAAGCTCAAAACATTCCTCTCACAACATTGGCCAATTGCTATCACACATGGATTCACTCGAAATGTTGCAATCCATAAAAATCTCTATTTATAACCGCAATTCCCGCCCACCCTTCTGAAACAACTTGTGTTCTGATTTGCGAGAAAATTTAAACCTTTTTTTGTCTTTTCTTTCAGAAATCATCTCTTCAGGCTACATTTAGAGGATCTTTCATTGATCCAGGTGGGTGAAAAAGTGTATGTCTGTGTCTTTCTGTCTTTCTTCTTGCTCAGACAGCTCAAACACCCAGGATGAGACTAACAGGTGTTGCTGCCGCCATGTGTAAATGCCAATTACAGTGGCTTCACAAACTCAGAGAGAAAGACTTTGCCAATTTAAAAGTTGTCAGTTCGGCACAATGCAGACGTGACTGGTGTTTGTGCCCTGTGGGCTGGCACTGTGTGTTAAAACCATATGTAAACTTTCCCTGGGCTCCATTTTGCATTTGTGTTGTTTGAAATCTATTAACAGCTCTTATTTGGATGACCAGATGTCAGGTTGTGCTAAATTAAATGTTTTAATGCTGGCAAACAATCAGGTTCTTTGATTCTTTGAGACTAGCATCGTACTGGGCATCGATAATGATGTTCACTAATAAATATGATGAGGCTGATTAGGATTAGGGAGTCTTAAGGGGTGTTCACACTGACTGCGATTAATTGCTGGAAATTGTTGCGTCTGTGTTTTGCGAGGTGGCGGATCACTCTCTCAGATAGAAAAAGGCTCATTAAAAGTATGAAAATATTGTATTGTTATTTCTTTTAAAATGGCAATGAAGCAGGTTTGTCAGATTATCATTGTTATTTGTAAGAATATTTGTGTTATTTATTTTTTTATATATTATTTATTATTATTGTCCACTAAATCAAAGTCATGTGGTGCAACCAACATGAAGGGAGAAAAAACAGAACAATAATTTTTAGAATATTCTAATATTTACGGAAGAGGATTAGGGCCAAGAAATAAAAAAATAAAACCATCTCGAGATTAAAGTTATTAAATTTTGAGAAAATAGTCAAGATAAAATGTTGAGAATAAAGTCATTAAATTACGAGAAAAAAGTTGTTAAATTATGAGAAAAAAGTCGTTAAATTATGAGAACAAATTCGTAATTTAACAAATTTGTTCTCGTAATTTAACGACTTTTTTCTCATAATTTAATGACTTTATTCTCAACATTTTATCTCGTCTTTTTTCTCAAAATTTAACAACATTTTTCTCATAATTTAACGAATTTGTTCTCGTAATTTAACGACTTTTTTCTCATAATTTAATTACTTTATTCTCAACATTTTATCTCGACTTTTTTCTCGAAATTTAACGAGTTTTTTCTCGTAATTTAACGAGTTTATTCTCAACATTTTATCTAGACTTTTTTCTCGAAATTAAACGATTTTTTTCTCGAAATTTAACGAGTTTATTCTCAACTTTTTTCTCGAAATTTAACGATTTTTTTTCTCGAAATTTAACAACTTTAATCTCGAGATGGTTTTATTTTTTTTATTATTGCTTGGCCCTAATCCTCTTCCGTAAATATTTTTATAATTTTTAATAAAATATTTTATTTATTAGACTCTAGCATCCCCGTAACTCAGAGGAAAAGTGGTTAAGTTTGACCTTTTAATGACAAGGCACTTAATTATTTGTGACCCGTGCTGGCAAAATGAGTCGCAATGAGCAAATTTTCAATAATTAGTTATTGTTAGCCCTCTACTTTAAAAAACCTTCAGAATGATGTGTGATTTCTTGGAATCTGACAAAAAATGACTGAGCTACACCTGTTTGAAGTCGATAGAGTCAGCAAAAGTCAATTTTGAGAAAAATCTAGTTAAAGTATTCTGAAGGTTCAAAACAAAATCTAGCGACTATGCCTTAAAATCCCTGATAATACCACCAAATTTGGCACAAACCAAGTCAAAACCCATATCTATAGGAAAAAATATATATATATTCAACTTTTTCCCATGATTCCACAATTGTTTGATTAACATTGGTGAAACAGACAGCAAATATTATGACCTACTGTACCAAACGGATCTAATGTTATGTTACACATCAAATGTTTTTCCCCAACAGTTAACCAAACGTTCACTTAAACATAAAAGATAATTTGCGTGAATAGGCCTACTCACCAAGACAGATTTTTTGAAATACTGTAATTCTGTGTATATGTGCAAATCAGGATCTGAGGCGTCTTTGTGCACATGCTTGGGATCTGTCAGTCAGCGCAAGTAAGATCATTTTATTTACATCAGCCTGAGTTTGAAAATCACATTTCATTGGTTCAGACTCATGCCATCAAGAATTCCCTATGAATATTTACAAAGTTGGAAGGCTGTGTTTTACAATGATAACAAACTTGTGCTGAGGGGAGCGCCAGTCGTCCAGAAGCGGGCAGAGAAAAACAGCATTTCTCATGGTCAAAGGAAAGGTACTCCTGTCAGAAAACGTACAAATAAAGACTCTTTTAGATTTTTAATTGCTATTTGAAGCATTGGGCATTGGGATTGCTAGACAAGGGCTTAATGAACTCATTTTTGTGAAAACCTCATTTTCAATCTCAAATTGACATTTTTTACTTGTTTCGCCTATAGGTCGAAAATTAGTCAGTGCGTATTCTGACTCATTTTGCCAGCAAGGGACACATTTAAAGACCCCCTGTGGTGAAAATTACGTTTTTAATGTTGTTTATATGTCTATGTGGTGTTTTTAATATGCTTTAAGACAAACCATGTGCAAATTCATATGTCAGCACCATTGCTGAGTATTTTGTCTTTAAAACTTCTGAAAAAAAGACAGTCGCGGTTTGAAATCACTGGTGTCTGTGACGTCACAAACTACCTTGTAACCAATCACGTCAACGTGGCAGCGGGCTTTAGCATATCATTAACAGCGAACTAGCAGTGGAGTCTCAAGAGAAGCCAAGTTAACCCAGTATATTTTTCTGTTGATATGAAAAATTGTGTAGATTTAGCAATATAGTGGGTGTGTGATGTATATTACGATGTTATGATGAACACTGACGTTCTGAGTTGTTAAAGCGTTTGTAAGGATACTGATTGTTAGAAGGCAGCTGTCTGACTCTGACATGGCAAACAGGAACATAGTTTGTGTAACATTAGCAACACATTATTAGCTGTTTGATGACATAGTCAAGCAAAAGGCTAATCATATTAATTACCGTTATGTGTCCGATGTTGTAAAGATTTGATACCATTGAGCAGCATTTACCTCAGTAAGTTGACCGAGTGGATCTCTGAGCTTGTGTGAGTGAGTGGAGGTGGTGCTGATTTGCATATTCAATAATCCACATATATTAAATGAGACAAGGGTGTCGAGTTACATTCAAGCTATTTTAAGGCATGAAGAAATTCTTTCACAGAAAAAAAAAAACACTTGAATATGTAATTTTGGTGATCAAAGATGAGTTTTAAGGGATACAATTATTGACTACAGGGGGACTTTAAGAATTAATTTAACACCTTTTACCCTAAAAATAAATGATTTTGAAAATGAATGACTTTAGGTGACTTTGTCGCTTGTCTCTTGGAAACGCTGTTAGTGTGAACGATGCTTTAGACTCGGGCCTCTCCAGATGTTCTACTTCTATAAAGGCCAGGACTATCAAATCCTATTAATGAGCCCAGTTTAAAAGGCAAATGGACCTGAAAGAAGACCTGTATATCTCCCAAATTAGAACTTATTCCCTTAACAAATTTCAAACATAATTACCCAAGAGTAACTGCTATCCTGTGATAGCTGCAGCAGGCAAGTGACTGTACATTCTCTCTCCTATTGCATTGAACATCTTATAACCCTGTAAATAACCATCCAAACATTGTTTGGAAATTTATTTGAAGCCTCTCCCAGTGTGAAGACTTTTTTAGGCCTCCAAAAGAGTCAAACACTGGCTGTTTAACAACTTAAACATCATGGGGGCTCCTCAAAAAGGCTGACCTCCTGGGGAAAAGAGCAAACAGACCAGACCCAACTTTTGAGATGCCTTTTGTTCTGACCTGCTCACAGGGAACCAGCATCACAAAGATGAGCCCGGCCATTCCTCTCCGGCCAATCCTTTCCTCCTTAATAGAATTCCTTCACTTGCCGCACAGCATGGAGTGTTGTGTGTACTTTTCCTTTTTGGTCTTTTTAATGCTCTTTTTCACTTCTACAGCTGACTTTGCTGAAGGTTTCTCTGAAAAGAGAAATGCTCTGATGAGATGTTTTGATGACAGGTTCCCAATTTAGCTTTTAGTTCCATTGCGGCATGCGAGTACTTGTAGGTTGTTTGTGCTTTTAAGCATTTGTGACTTTGTTCTTGGGTAAAAATGACAGTATTGCATAAATGTAGTCCCTTTTCAAGATTTTTGTGTGGTTTTGGTATCACATGAATGATTAAATATGGTTTATTTAGAATCTATGTTTCTGTCTGTGTTTTTTCTCCTCTTATACTGTGCAACAACTTTCAAGGAAAACCGGTAATATCACAGGCAAGGGGAAAATATGAATGATGCCGACAATATGGTGCAATGAGCGAGAAGTCCTGAGACCTGAGAAGGAAATGACCTAGAAAGTACTGCTTTTATCCTTCATTGATCTCACAGAATAGAGCTTTCAGTAGCAATGATGCATCAGCAATAGGAAAAATAAACCCGCAGAGTGACCCATCATGTGTCTGCAACACCTCTGCTAGTGTTTAATAGCACAGGTTTGTGAAGCATTAAAAGTCTTTTAATGGAAGGATAAATGTGGCAGCACTATAGGTGTATATTGTGATAGTATATAATCATTATATGTACATGTGCAGGACACATTTTATTTCATGGGCCATTGTACAAAAAATGGGTGTCATTTGTGGACCTTCTGTATATGCAAATGTGAAATGCGTAAAGACTATCTATCTATCTATCTATTGGGTGTGAGCAAAAACACGCTGTTTTTGTGTGTGTCCCTTTAAATGCAAATGAGCTGCTGCTCCCAGCCACTTTCCAGAAGAGGGCGGAGCTTTAACAGCTCACGCTTTGGTTGTTCAACAACAACAAAGCTGGAGAACCTTACGCAGCCAAAATGATGATTGTCAGTAACGGTGTTCAGCCTTACATTGTTCAAACCAGAGTCGGACACTGATGGAGAGACTCAGGAAGAAGTTACAACTTATAGAATGCATCTGAATGTTTAGTGGATAAATGTATGTAGTTGATTCAACTCATAGACTAGCATGTGCCGTCATGTTAATCTTTTGTGCAAATCCATCATTGAATTGACACTTGTTTGTGAAGCAGTCTGGTGTAAAATGATGGCATGGCAACAACACTCACCTACAACAACTCTTCCTCTTCTCTAAAGTAACCCAACATGGCCTCACCCCCTTTGTTGCATGTTCTAGGGGACAGGGTTTATGTAAATTTTAGGTTTACTGATGTCACTAACCTAGAAAGAAGCTTGTTGTATTCCCTACCAGCCATTTGTTATAGTCCTTAAACAGAGAATTTTTTAAAAGAAAATATCTCCCTTTGCATTGAACTTTGAGCATCGTAACTTTGCAGAGGTCCATCCAGCCTCGCTCCCGTCCCATTGCTCTCGGCCCCACCCTGCTTGCCAACATGTACAGGGATATAATGTAATGATATACTGTATTAAAGATTGCACACAGTGCATGTGCTGTTTTTATGCAGTGGTATCAGATAGAGCTGTTTTCCGTATGGGTGACTGTAGATTGAACTGTTTTTTAGGGATAAAGGTTACCGTATATTGATCCAAAATGAAGTTTGGCATCATAATTCACCATAACCTCAGTTTCCTAGAGATCCCCTCGCAATAATGTAAAGCAGATTCAGATCAGAATTTGTTGAAAGAAAACTCTTTGGAAATTGGTCAGGTATACTTTAATCAGAAGTGAATGTCTCAGATGAGTTTAATTGTATTAGAAATCTTCATAATAGAAAAAAGAAAGAGGTCACGAAGTGATAGACACAACAAAATAAAGAGTGGTGGAAACTGTCAGTGCAAATATGTTGAGATACTGAGTTTGCAAACTCACTGACAGGTCCAGATGATGTCTCCTAATGCTTGTCCTCTGTGTATCGTTATTGTTCTGTCAGGATGTCATCCACAAGAGAGATGAGGAAAGCAGTTTTCAGATGTGATTTCACAATGTAAACCTGCTTGTTGATAGACATACTTCAGATGTACAAATTTGCATTGGATTTCGCATTTGCTGAGACAAGCGGTCAAATGCTAAAAAAAATCATATATATATATATATATATATATATATATATATATATATATATATATGTATATATATATTTTTTTTTTTTTTTTTTTATTTTTTTTGTCCACATAGAGAAACAAAAGTCATGAAGTCATGTATACTCCTGAACCAGTGTTAATGTAGAACATCATATTAGTTGTAATGATCTTCAATGGCAAGGAAATATAAACAATGGCCTCTTGGAAATGTAGATTCTTATACGGAGTCAATGGGATTCTCAAACCTAGATGGAATGAACAATACAGCTGCTTTCTCATTTGTCAAACGGCAGAGGTGCTCGAAAAAGAGCACCTCTATTGTTCACTCCTTATGGTCTCAGTCTACCTAGAGTCCACCTTGCTCAGCCGATTTTCCTCTGTCAAGTCTGCTCTCCCTTGAGCATTTTGCATATTGTACAGTAGCAGCACTCCTAGCGCCACTGATTAATTGCCTGAATAAATGCATTGTAGTCACTTCATTGTATTTCAAGCTTGACAAATGAAAGCCGGAGTCTGTTTCCCCAGTACGCCTCTATTCAGGCAAATTGCGAGAGCAAATTTAAATCAGTTGTTAATATGCAACAGAAAAATTGCCGTCTTTATTACTGATACATATGTATAAGTTTAACACTGTCATTAAATCATTTTATTCTAAGTGAACTAGATGAGGTCTAGCTTCTCAGGGGTATGCTTCCCAAAGGCATTGTTAGCCATTTATGGTTGCATGTTATATACATATGGCATTTCCCGAAACCATACTTCCAACTACGGTTGTCGAGCTGTGGTTAGAAGCATAGTTTCTTTGTGATACTGAATTGATCCTGTTCTTGGGCGCAATAAGCAAGATAACATTCAGTACATTGTATTAGTGATGAGCACTATTTGAAACAGGCTTTGTGAAGCTTCGAAACCCTTTCAAATAATTTGTTTTGAACCAGTTATTCTGAGCGCGTATCAAACTGCCAAAATCACATGATTTCAGTAGGCTTTATTATGTCATAACTGTTTCGAAGCGTTTTGAAATTTCAATGGTTTGCTGCTAGGGGGTGATGATTTCTGAACCCATTAACCCTTTATGGTTTTTTAAAAGTTTTATAGATTTGTAAACATTTTTAATGACACATTTGTATAATAAAAATGAAGAGTTTTCGTTAATCTCTTATTGGCATTAATGATGACAGAATTTTTATTTTTGAACTAAGCCTTTAATTGAATTAGTTAGCAGACGTTATTACTCCACCACCTGTTTAACAACATATATTATATAAAGTCATATATTGTTAAATGAACGTGGCTCAAACAACCAGGGAAACAATCGTGACTTGCTAGTTCATTTGTCCACCGATGCATCATATTATGGCAGTTAAGCGGCGAGTTGCATCTTTGTAGGGGAAACACATCCCAGGATAGTCTGGTTTACTTTTGGCAGGCTCAAAAGAAAATAAGTACAGACATGAGGTGGCTTCTTATCTAAGTGGCTTGTTGACCGATCGCCTCAGGTTAGACCTGCATGCCCTATGCACCACAGCTAGCCTGCTGTGTCAATTCAGCACACATGCACTCATAATGCTGTGCTGCCCACTTATTCTCTATTTAACGCAGCAGTTATAGCTCCTCACCCCATGGCAGCTGTCTCGTTTGAAACATACCAACCCAGACCTGCCATTTACATTCACTCCCGTAGCAAATATGGTAATCATTGTGATTTAAACCGGTGTTTAGCAGTTTGCTCTAAGGGGATGTGCCCATGAGCACAATTCAACTCTCCGCTGTACTTACACACATGCACCGGTGCGTTTGGTTCAGCAGAAATAGAGCCATTACCGTGATCGATGATTTTATCATGTCAGCTAGTTGCGTGGTGATTTTGTTCAGCCGTGACTCTGGATCTTTTGTTCATTTTAATCTTGTTTATATTTTATTCAGTAGCACTGGAATGGTGAGTGACGTTGTGAACTCATGAATATTAAATAGCACGAACTGATGTTGCTAGTTAATATTCCTAGACAGTTTACAGTTTTTCTCAGTCGCTTTGGTGCATTTCTCACATCACTATTTACATTTGCACAACAGTTAGTTCAACCTCCACAACATTTAGTCATTTGTGCACATCATAGTAGCAGTTTCTCATTCCTTCGAACAAATTGCAAATGCTTTTGGACATGCATCAATTGCTTTCATACAACTTTCTGCTGTTTTATAACATTATCATTTGCTTATGTCATGTCAGTCAAAATTAACTATACTTGTGAATGCTGAATAGTCATTCCATATAAAACTAATAGTCCTCATTTCATTGCTTGAGTCATTACATACAAAAATGTTGAACTAGTTGTCAAAATCTGTCAAGCAAATTTTACACATTTTTTAAAATCTTTTTTTCCTGAAAATGTCTCCTAAATTGAACAATTTCTCTCAAGTGAATCTCAACTTTCACTGATGAGAAGGGGTGTGTGAAGCATTAGTTGCAACCAATGATAAGCCACTTCTCTACAATCACTGTCAGAGCTGAATCCCATAAACCCCCACTTTACAAGCATATACGAACCAAGCAGGACATAGTGTGTACCATTTCTACAATACTGTGACACAGAAATGGAAGGTCAGCCTCATGGAAGAGGGGTAAGGGTGCGGGGAGGAAGGGGAAGGGGACAAAACAGGGGAAGAGGAAGAAGAGGCCAATAGGCAGATCCCTGATGAAATCAGGGCTACAATTGTGGATCATGTTGTCAATCACGGCCTCACAATGGCTGAGGCTGGTCGAAGGGTGCAGCCAAATGTTGGGAGAACCACTGTAAATTCAATTATTCAAACATTTCGTTGGGAGAACAGGTGTGTATAAATGGACAGTAATTCAGCACTAAACAATCTGCACTGCACTACTGTCATCGTGTCATACATGAAGCTTGCAGTGGGACAAGAACTTGTCACTGTACATTTTACATTTAGACGTACAGCTTTGCTGCATCACACATTTAGTGTATTGTAGTGTACAGTAGTTTTACAGTAAAGATTTGCCATATGTACTGCAATATTGTTTACAGTTGTGCACAGCTCTACCCAAAGGGAGTTTATGTTTGTTGCAAATAAGGGTGTAATTTTTCTTTTGCACAATGCTGTGAACAAATTAGAATTGCAAAGAGCATATGCAGTAAAAATGTGAAACATACATATTCAGTGTCTTGTACTCAGTTACCTCACTAAATACAGTAATGTGTAACTTTACTGTATTTTTCAAATGGCTGTGCAAATAGTATATAGTGCTGTCTTGAGCATTTTCAGGTAGTGTCACCAAGATCTGACTTTTTTGCATTGGAAAACATTGACAGAGTAAACTGTCATAATGAAAACATGACAAAGCCATTTGACTATCTTGTTCATAAACAATGGTGTCAGGACTTTTCATCTTGATGACACTGACACTTTCATTGACACGAATACTTGCTTTTGAGGAATAACCTATCCATTTTGAGCAAGTGACACGCTTTTGCAGGTTATCAACTAGGTTTTGCAGTTTGCACTAATTGTTTTGAGAACTGCATTAACTGTTGTGCAAATGTAAATAGTGATGTGAGAAATGCACCAAAGCGACTGAGAAAAACTGTAAGTCACATTATTTGATTAATATACATAAATATAACCATCACTTTGGTGCTATTCATAAACCGCTGCAAATGTACTTGAATTGTACTGCATTGAAAAACACAATTCTGATTTGCAATTTTACTTTTAGACCTTTTTGAAATATTTAATTGAGAGATTTTAAAACTGGAAAGCCAATAATTCACATACGATCTATATACAGGAAATAATAAATCACTGAATAAATAAATGTTTGCTCAGAAATTTTTATTGCCTTTTAAATGTTATTTAATTCCGAGATGTCAAACCTGTAATGTCAACCATTTAAAATCAAGATAGATAGATAGATAGATAGATAGATAGACAGACAGACAGACAGACAGACAGACAGACAGACAGATAGATAGATAGATAGATAGATAGATAGATAGATAGATAGATAGATAGATAGATAGATAGATAGATAGATAGATAGATAGATAGATAGACGGACGGACCGACGGCCGGTCGGTCAAACGATTGATTGACTGATTGACTGATTTTTAGACAATTTATAGTTCTTAAACCTGAAAGAAAATTTTTGGAGCCATGAATTCCTGTAAAAATTTCCATTGGGTTTTTAGAATAGTGTTTTATCAGATAAATAGTGTCTGTGATTAACATTACTTGAAGAAACTTTCATGTTTTGTGCAGTTAATTACATAAATTACGCACTTTCATACCTGAAATCATGAAGTTTTGAAACTTTTGTTTGCTTTAAAGTTTCAAAGAAGTTGCCACATTAGGGATTTGCTAGTGTGTTAAAGCGCACAGCTGATTTCAACACTCATTTGAGGATAGACTGTGCATAATTAGACTTATCAAAGCATCTGATGCTCTTGATTTCACATTTTCTAAAAAGTAGGAGTTCATGAAAAGTGTTGTTAACAGGATTTAGCTGTGATATTGACTTTGGCACGTTATATCATTAACTTGCCTTTTATAAGCAATATAAACCCAAAGTAAAAGAGACAGATTGTCAGTCATGTATTTCATTAACCTCTCTTACTCACCGTCACTAAAACAATTACATGCACTGATCAACAGAACACTTGTGCTAATTTCTGAGGGCGGCTGTTTCAATTGCTTCCAGTTACTCAGCCATTTAAATTCATGAAATAATGAACATATGAGCTCCCCTTCAGCGCTCTATATACTGTAACTCCATCAGATGTCTGATTAACAAGGGACTAGGCTTGGACTGTGGTCTTATATGCCAATTACAGTCTGATAATGGCTACTTAGCAACATACTCCAGTAAATGCTGCTGGGACTTTTCCCATTTACATATGTAATGAGTGGAGATGTATTGGGTTTTGGTAAAAGATCACTTTTGGCTAAAATGTATGTTATAGATGAGGTTTCAATCTCATTTACAAGCCATAGTTGCAGGGCAGGATGAGATCACCTTAAATTTCCACACTTCAGTGCACTGTAATTATGAAAATGTACAATTAATCCAATTGAGAGAGATGCAATATTTTGTCATCTGTTGACTGTTGCCTCACATGCTATTTTCACCAGTTGTTGAAATGAGCAGAATTCATTGAATACTCAAAGCGTGCCTGTGGTTGCATTCTTCAACTCAGATAATAGAAGCATGCACACCAGAAATGCTTGCAATCATTTATGCATGCCTTGTTTTGTCTTGGCAATGTAAATTCCAGGCAGAACTCAGAGAGAGCTGTGTGGTGGGTGACTAAACCCACACAGTGCTGACTGGCACTCTTTAGCCCACCTGTTCTTGACAATGACCGCTCAGTTATGGGGTCTGCACCCGACCATCTGGAACAATGGAGCAAGTCTGCCATACAGAAACGGTGAAACTCTAAAGACATTAAAGTGTGCTTAACTACCTGCAGATGTTGTCTGTGTTTTGCTGTTTATGTTGAAAGTTGTGTTATGTAACTGTTTGTATAGCCTCTAATTTATAGAGCATTGTATTCTATACCATGTTTCTTCTTTTACTTGTTCCCTTCATTGTGGTGCTGAATACAAGTTAAACACAAAGTTCGTTCAAATGTTTCTTCTCTTTCAATGAAAATAATTCCAAAAGAAGCCAAAAAATAAAGGAAAACAGAATGGATGTGAGTGGAGCAGGGCGACAGCAATTTCACCTCTGCTCACAGCGTTCTGTAATAACTCCACTCAAGCTCCAGTCCATGTTTTTCATTTCCTAATACCCACAGAACAAAGTCCCTCTAAAGTCAAAGTCCCTTTAAAGTAAGTCATTTCACTCAGCGGCCATCTTTGAAAACCTTCTTGGGCAGCTATTTAAGTCATACAAGTACAGCTCCTATCTCTTTTAATGGGGAAACATCAGATTCTCCAAAGCTGTTCACCAAGCTTGAAATTAAATTTCATGTTTTAAATTTTGTTTCTAAATGCTCAAATCTTGGCAAAAAATAAAAAATAAAGCATTTTTCATGCTGGACCAGCCAATGCACATGTTCAGTCATAAGCGCAGTCTCAGAACACTGACTGTTTCTACAGCAAATGGAACTTTTAAAGGCAGCTACAGTGACGCAGTGACTTTACCAAATCTTTATTTATAAAGCTGGACTTATTCCACCATAATGCGCATTGCGCTTTCTCCCATTCATAGTGATATGAGTGCACCATCTTTGTATATGTGAAGTCTTTGATATTGTTTGAAAAAATCTTTAACTTTGAACCTTTTGTTAACTGTTATTAAAAATTAACACATGGAACATCTTAAAAAAGTATCATCTACAATTGGATATCATCAACAATTTAACTAATGATCTAAAAAAAAAAACAAAAAAAAAACAATACAACCTAATATTACAGAACCGCTCCTCCAGTTTCTCTCTTTTGATTCCTATTAAAGTAGCATGGGTATGTTTGTCATTTGTTGCCTGAATCACTGAATCAGTCACTCAACCGATTCGTTCAACAACACTGAATCATTTAGGAAGTAAAGCTCTCTACTGTGTGTTGTTCAGAGAAGCTGTGGCTTTGTATGGAACTATTTTTGTTAGCAGAGCAAAACTAGACAATATTGTCACTGACAATATTGTGTATAAAATGTAAGTTACTTATTTATTGAATTGTTATAATCAGAATCATTTGTGCAGCCTTGTCACACTCTCAGAAAAAAAGGTACAAAGGCTGTCACTGGGGAAGTACCTTTTCAAAGTTTACCCTTAAAGGGTGCATATTAGCACCTAAAAGGTGCACAATAGTACCTAGATTGTACATATTAGTACCTAAATGGTACTTTAAACCCTAACACTCAAAATACTTAATTGGTTTAATTAGGACAAACTTAAATTGAACAAATTAGTTCAGAATTAACTGTTTTGAGTTTTTAGAACTTTCTTTATCTTTTGAGTTTACAGTAATGATATATTTCAAGTAACCTGAACTGTTTCATTGTTTTGAGTTGTATGAACTAATTTCTTTTAATTTAGATGAACTTAAGTTTAACTAAAACCGGGCTGGGTTTTCTGTTTCCCAGCATGCCTTGCCTATGGCACTCAAAAGGAAGAGTAAATGCAAAAATTAAGTGTTTTATATAATGTTTTTGTGCAAGATCAATGGTAAGGGTGATTTAGTAGTGATTAATTTTGTCACGCTAATTTAGAAGAGTTTCTTTTAATGTGGGATTTTGGAGAGTTACCATCATGGTGACAAGTGGTGCATGCTGCTTGGTTTTGAGAGCAGGTAGGTTACATGTTTTAAGTTGCTGTACTCATTCAGTAAGTGCTCAACCATGCTATTGTTAACATGTTAGAAAATTAGCAAGTTGGCATTTTCTGAATTTTCTAATTAGGGTTTACAGTGAAGTAAATAACTAATTTGATTTGCAAGAACTCAAAATAATAAAGTGAAAGGGATAGTTCACCCAAAAATGAAAATTTTGAAAAATGTTTATCTACTTACCCCCAGGGCATCCAAGATGTAGGCGACTTTGTTTCTTCAGTAGAACACAAATGATGATTTTTAACTCCAACCATTGCTGTCTGTCAGTCGTATAATGCTTGTCAGTGGGAACTTCATCTGTAAGAGTCAAAAATTAAAACCTGCGGCTCGTGACGACACATTGATGTCCTAAGACACGAAACGATCGGTTTGTGTGAGAAACCGAACAGTATTTACATAATTTTTTACCTCTAAAACACCACTATGTCCAACTGCGTTCAGCACTCGCTTAGTGAGGTCTGATCGCGCTCTGACAATGGAAGTGATGTCTCGCACTCATTGAAGCAAAGCGCAAGACATCACTTCCGTCATCAGAACATGTTTTCTGACCTCACTAACTGGATATGGAGGGCAGTTGGACATAGTGGTGTTTTAGAGGTAAAAAATTATATAAATACTGTTCGGTTTCTCACACAAACCGATCGTTTCGTGTCTTAGGACATCAATGTGTCGTCACGAGCCGCAGGGTTTAATTTGGATTTGTCTTTACCCTTGTAGATGAAATTCCCACTGACATGCATTATACGGCTGACAGACGGCAATGGTTGGAGTTAAAAATTATCATTTGTGTTCTACTGAAGAAACAAAGTCACCTACATCTTGGATGTCCTGGGGCTAAGCAAATAAACATCAAATTTTCTTTTTTGGGTGAACTATCCCTTTAATTAACTACATATTTTATGTTAATTGCTATCAACATGTATGAGTTAGCTAACTCAGTACTTCGAGTTAGGAGCAATTACCATGTATGAGTACTACAGACTCAAAACTTGATAGTTCTGCTTACTTAAAATTGCTTACTCATAACTCCAAAAAATGATGCAACTAATTACCTCAATTTTTTTTACTTAGCCCAACGGGTTTACATATTTCCTTTTGAAAGGGCACCACCCCAGTGACAAGGGTGCAGTCACCAAGTCACAGTCATGCTTAAATTTAATTAAGAAGTCTTGCTTGTGTGATGTTGCTTAAACAGATTGGAAGAAATAGGAAATCATATTGGTAATTTCAGAAGATATCACAAATGATTGACAAAATACTGACAAAAGTCAATAATTTACATAGTTATGATAGATTGTTGACAATTTTTGTTGACAAGATACATTTTAGATGTATCTTACATTTTAGATTAAATACATAAATAATCAATTCATGCCTGTTGGCATGAAACTGAAGCATATTTTACTGAAAGATCAAATTTATGCTGTGTTGGTGTCTACCTGCCTCTTCCCCATTATTCACCTTTGAAAAATCCATTCATCCATTCTCCAAACCAATGTTTCCTCTACAGGGTCGCTGGCCTTTGAAAAATGTCTTGTGTAAAAATAACATTGAAGTTGTTAATGGCCAAGTTCAAGTTGGTTAATGGTTACGTTCAGCATTATTACATCATTAAATAGCTCTACTGATGAATGATACAACTAACCAATGACATTTTTCAGACTATCCTGGAAATTCATAATGCAATTTTCCAAAGTGTAATTTAACCTAATTTGTCAAGGTAATGGTGTAGTAATTACATTTAATTCACGTTTTACGCCATTTTTGCTGAGCTAAACACAACACCTCGAGTGGGCGACTACTACCTCTTAGCAATTTGTGCTGGCACACACAAAAACTGGTTTAAGACATCCTAATGCTGTCCTCGCACTCTGAAACGTTCTGCTGATGTGCAGTTTGTTTGTATGAGTGACTTTCCTCAAAATAGCTGGTTTCTAGCCTGGGATGTAAGAATGAAGTCTGTTCCTGTTCCTTCTGTGACTAAGGCTTACAAAAGTTCATGAAATGCACATTTTTTAAAATGTAGTGTTGTACCTCAGTGCCGCTGCCTAGCTATAATTATGGCATATGACAATACACTCTGAAGCATGAAAGGCTATAGTATTCTTTCCTTAGCAAATGCCAGCCTTCTTTCTGCTCCTTCCTATCATTCTGCTGCTGTTATGTCAGGCAGAAAGTGCTATATCAGTTGCTAATGGTTATTTTGACACATTAAATCATCTTTCATGTCACCATAGATGTGAAGGAGTTTCCCCGTGTCTCCGTCCCTTAGCCTATTTCTCTGCTTTGCGGTGGCGATTTGGCATGAATGGGCCCTGCGGGGAAACTCATTCAGCTGCATGACTGAGCGAGACAACAGATTTTCAGTCCTGCATTTGCACATTCACACCCTGCCATCTCCTAAGTGTCACCCGAAAGATTCCTCATTGGCCAGAGGGAATGAAAACCTGGATTTTTTCACCTTATGCTGCATTTAAAACCCTTTAACACCATTGGTGTTCCCGGTGAAAAAGACTGGCCTGCAAAAATAACTTAAATCTCTCTTTATGCTATATTATCACAAAATATTGGATTCAGTTCAATCCCTCATTGATCTGAGCTTATATTGGTCAAAAATGACCATCCATTTAAAAATGAATGGGAAAGATCAAAAATAAGAGAAACATTTAGTGTTCAGGAGCGTTCATCATGTTCACGTTCACATATATACATGTGTCCTTGCAAAGATGAAGGCCTCGGACAAAAAGATTGAATCCAATTGTAACGTAGTTCGTAAATATGGGAAGAAGGAGGCGGGAACCGGTGAACATTCAACGTAACTTTAATTCAAAATAAACAAAGAACAAAACGAAACAAATGCCACACAAACATAATAAAACGTAAAATAAAGTCCAGGCCTGGTCCTCTCTCGTCCTTCACGATCATCGCTCCTCCTTTTATGCTCCCGGAGCTCCTCCGTGAGAGACTCAAGGCCGGTGCGCCTCCCAGGTGATGCTCATTATCACTCGCGTCACCGGCCTCGCGCCGTTCCCTCACGGCTCTCGCCCGCCCTGGTCGCCACACCAATATTTGGTGATAATTTTTGTAGCCAGATCATTTTTCACCGGGAACACCACAAGTGTAAAAAGTTGGGAAAAAATTCCCAGAAAAGTACAAAAATTATCCCCATAATTTTGGAAAATAGTTATGCCCTGTGTCCAATGCGATAACATTAACTAACCTTTTCGGGAAAAAGAAAATACTCTCCGGGTCAAAATGACCCGAACACAACATGAGGGTTAATATTAGCCTGTTCAGGGCTCAAAACAATAAGGACTGTCCGATGACCCGGGGTCAGTGTGAAGCTCAAGGCAGTTGACAGAACTGTCCATGGCCCAATTGACCCTTCGCCAAGAGTTTGATTGACAGGCAATCTAACCAATCATAACGCCGAATCCGCCGTTATGTCCGACAAAGCAGTCAGGATAGTTAGTAGATTAACGTCGGTGGACTTGAACTTGAAATACTGAACTGATGTCTTTCCACAGTTGAAACATTCATGTTTATTTGATGCTATAAGTTAACTAGTAGGAAGAGATGATCGGTTCACGAGCCGCTTGAACTGAGGCACTACAGCGATCTGTCACGACACATTAAAGAGCCACAAAACGGTTTTTATTGTTTAAATTTCTTTAAAAATGACAACATTTGAAATTTGAGACTTTGTTTCATATCAAAAGTAACCTGCTCTGTCTTGTCTGTCGACGCGTTGTCAGTGTGCTCTTTGCTCCGTGATGTATTTTTCACTGCGTGAGAACATGATGTGTGGCGTGAGAATGGCATGGCTTGTCGGACATAGCAACAATAACTATAGGGGGCGGGTTTTTGCGAATGGTCAATTGGGCCAGTGCTACATTTGCACGAAAGTCTGATATTTGTGTTTTTAAGTCCTGCCAATTAAAACATTCAAGCGATTTTAAACGTACCGAACTGAGTTCTCTTTAGCATCATCTTGTGCTTTAATGGACAAATACACACAAAATGATGTCATGTCTTAAGTGAACGTAAAAAGTTGAGAAAGAAAATTTAGATGCATATAATTATATTGAATTCATAAATTTGGTCTTAAAGTGACAGCAGCCAAATATATCTGCAGCTGTCTGTGTCATTAATTTTAATCAAGCAACAAAAGACAAAGAGAAAATCGCTCACAGCTCTTGACTGAATAACTATCGTAGCTTTAACAAGATTTAAGGCCCTATTTTAACGATCTAAACGCAAAGTGTAAAGCGCACGGCGCAGGTGCACTCAGGGCGTGTCCAAATCCACTTTTGCTATTTTAACGACGGAAAAACTGTCCGTGCGCTGGGGTGCATTTTTGAAATGGGTTGTCCCTATTCTCTTAATGAGTAATGGGCGTAACGTTCAATAAACCAATCAGAGTGTCATCTCCCATTCCCTTTAAGAGCGAGATGAGCTCGCGCCATGGCGGATTGCTATTTACATGGCGGAATTTGTTGGCGGAAAAGCTAAACGCTTTTCAAGCGAAGAAACCGATCTGCTCGTGCGCGAAGTTAAACATTTAGTTAGAAGTTAAACGAAGTTACATTTTTATATTTATGTAGCCTACACAATAATATTCTTTTACACTGTAATCCTTTTGTTTTTAATATTTGGCATGTTTGTGTGATGGGCATCCCTGTGTGTAATAAGCAAAGTCAACGCGCACTGTGGACGCGCCCAGAGGCGCAGTTTCTACCAACGCGCTCTAACAAAAAATAATGCGCCATTGACTTTAGACTTTAGACCAGGTTTGAGTTGGTCTATGGCGCAGTCTATTTTCAGCTCCTTAAAATAGCAATGCGCCGGCAATGCGCCTGAACACACCTCTTTTTTAGACCAGAACGCCCATGGGCGCACTAACTGGCGCAAATGCATTTACTAATTTAAGGACGTGGCGCTGAACGGGAAAACGCGAACGGCGCCGGACGCAAACTAGCAAACACACTTGTGCTGCGCCTTGCGTCACATTGCGCCGGGTGTATTATAGGGCCCTTAATCTCTAATTAGAGTGAAGACTTTGCAGTAGAGTGAAGACTTTGTCAATAGAGTGAAGACTTTGCAGTGTTATTTTACATTTGATTATTCAGTTTCTGTACCTGAATACTACTGTTAGACTTAGACCATATAACGTTCTTTAATTTTTATCTTTGTTCTATTGTATTCATTTTGCTTGTAATTTGTTTATTTGTTCATATTTATTACTGACTTTATTACTGACTTGTCTTTAATAATGTTTGAACTTTATATTTGTTAGGCTAAAAGTTTTTTGCGATGGTAGCTATTGAAATTGGAAATCAAGAGTTGTGAAATTTCACATGTATCTAAAATACTGATGTCATAATAAGTGCGTCATTAATAAGGTCAAAAACTATGAAAACAATAACTATTTTGTTTGTTTGTTTGTTTGTTGTTTGGTTGATTGGTTGGTTGACTGGGCCAGTAGAAATAATCCTTAGGGTTGAGCCCTGCTGTTTCCAAAGGGTCATGCAGCTGGGTATGAGTGCACTACGCCCTGTTCAGCCTCGGGCCGGTGTGACATAACAATCCCTTCACATAAAGCCATGATCGAAGGCTCTCCAGACAGAGTAACATCTCAGCCAGCAGCCACAGGGCTTCTGCTGTGCTCTAGATCACTTCAAAATGAGGTTACTGTCTAGCCGGAGTCGTGCCACCTTGGGGAATGATAATTTCTTATTAATTTTTCAGTTCTGGAAAGGATAAAAATGGTTGTTGTGCCTCTGTAAGGTTTTCTTTAATTGTTTTTTGATAGTTAGCAGCCTGCTTTCACTTGGCAAGCTTAAAAGTCTCACACATCTGGATCCGAGCCAAATATCCCATGGTCAATAAATGCGAGGAGCTCATTTGATATTAAAATCCATTTGGAGGCAGTTTTAGACATCAAGCTTGGCATTATTCAGCAGTTCAGTGCCAGCGGTGAAATGTGAATGCAGCCATAGTCTGCGGACTCTGTCATTGTCTCCGGGACCCTCATCTCTCAGTGAAGGACAGCACACACGCTTTCTCTGAAAAGCCTGTTGTTTTTCCCAGAATGCCAGGGTGCTGAATACAAGTGATTATCATCCAAGATCTGCCTGCTTTCTATAGCCAAGTTCATTTATCCTCCCAGTGACAATCGATGATACCTGGCTAAACATAGAGATTCGATTTTAAAAAGAGTTTCTTTTACATTATATTCTAGAGCTCAGTAAATTCAAGAATGATTTTGAGGCATAAATCAATTGTCTGATTTAGCAGATCTGTTGTGTCTTTTATTGATGATGAACACACACCACTTGCCAATGTTAACAGCAAAACATATAATTTCTCTAATGCTCTTTTTCATGTTTGTCTGTTTACAGGAGGCTGAATGGCATTGCGATGAGTTTACAAAAGGAGCCTGTTTCAGTCGGGGCAAATCAGAGGCAAGTAAACTCCCCAAATATTTCATATTTTGGTTTAAAGAAATTAATACTTTTATACAGCAAAGATGCATTAAATTAATCATAAAGGTATTTATAATGTTATAAATAATTTCAGTTTTAAATAAACGTTGTTCTTTTGAATTTTCTATTTATCAAAGAATCCTAAAAAAATGTATCACGGTTTCCATGAAAATATCAAGCACCCCAACTGTTAAACTGAAAATATTACTGTTTTTACTGTATTTCAATCAAATAAATGCTGCCTTGGTGAGCATAAGAGACTTTAAAAACATTAAAAAAATAGTACCAACTCCAAACTTTTGAACAATACCGTATAACTGAAATTTGAATTTAAGAAAGTACAATTAAAATTATTTGAAATTAAAAAAAAAAAAAATTCAAACAACCCTATAAGCAAAATGAAAGATAAACCTTAAATTCTGCCTCAAAAGTTAAAAAAGATTTATGGACCAGGGTGGAAAAAACACCACTTCCCAGAATGCCATTACCTGTCATACTTCCTGACATTTCAATTCAACTTCCTGTAAGGCATGGTCAGTTTAATTCATATTTAACCCAAAGTAGCCAAATTTTAAATTCTAAAATTTGCCCAAACCTGCTAGACAAACATCAACTATCTTTGTGACTTTTTAAAGAAAACATGTTTTTTAAAAAACATTTATTGCAATATGTAAATCCATGACAGTAGCTATTTATATTTTGTTGATATACTGTCCAATACTGATCCTAACAGAAAGCACTCAGGCAGCATCCTGTTGCTGTAGTAACCACCACAGGCAATGCGATTTCTGTTTCAATTTGGCGCCACATGGAAACATGGACCTTTGTGGTTACTGAAACATTGTAATATGTTTCAGACCTTTTGTTTTGACTTCCTTTGGTGGGGTGATTCAAACCTCCAAACCCCACTGTAATTCTCAGCCAGAATGAAGGTTGTTTTAAATGTTACCTGTACTTAAGAAAGCAATTGCCCTCCTAAAATAGCAAACCCATTATTTATGACACCACTCTTGCTCAGGCATTCCCATGTCTCTTTCACTTTGCTATGGAGTTGTTCCATGGCACAAGGCAGCAGTGACTCCCTTGTGTTTTGAAGACTGACTGAATCAGAACAGATTTGTGCTACAAAATGTTTCTTAAATCTCCTTAATATTTCACTTATACTCCAGCTCTGTCAAACATGAGACGGAGGGTCCCCCTTTGCTTTATAGTATGCTACACTGAGCTAAGCCATTCTAAGTAATATGGGAGCTGTATAGGGACTGCTGCAAACCATCCTTCCAGTCTGGCTGAACCCCAAGGTGTATTTCTAGTGGCTCTTGCGGTTTCAGCCAGTGGAAACTGCCCCACGAGTGTTTTTTTAATTCGCTCGTGAAACGTGTTCTGAAGCCCATAATAAGATGGATTACTCTGACCAACATGTGATTGTAATTCAGAATTCCAGGAGGTGGCTGTCGTAACTTGCTTGCAATTGTGAAGCCTTTCTGTATTGACTACACATACGGTAGCCTAGAATATCTTTAAAGTAGTAGTTCATCCCAAAATAAAAATTACATTTTGTTCCAAAAAAGTAATTCCAGTCTTATATGACTTTCTTTCTTCTGTTGGACACAAAAGATGGCATTTGAATGATGTGCTGGTTGCTCTTTTCCAGTTACATGGAAGATTTTCAAGCTTCAAAAAGTACACAAAAGCACCATGAACGTATCATAAATTACTGTATTCCAAATTCTTTTATGTCATATGATAGCTTTGTGTGACGAACAGACCAAAATTCACTAATCTTCCCCTCCAGTGAGCTGTTAACCATTGTGACCAGATCGTTGAACTCGATTACTCTGTATCATTCAGACCAGTTCTGTGAACTGAATCAATGGATTCATTCAAAAGTTCTACAGTAAATCTTTTCTCTTTTTTTGTTCACAAATTGGGCATCACTGCTTCTCTTATTCTCTGTTTGAACTACTCTCATGATTTCACAGAGCCATCATATTATTGTTTTGGTTGCACTTTAGTTTACAGTACGTGTACAGTGTGCTAAACTAAGAAAGTACTGGGTAATATAAGGTAACTACATGGGTGAAGGTTAGGTTTAGGCATAGGTTCAGGGTTAGTACCTAGTTATTACCCAGTTATTGGAATTACTATAATAATTACATTCTATGTATATGTGGAAGATAAAGTGCTACCATTGTTTGAGAATATTTGAAATGTAGTATGCTATTTTTATAGACCATTTGGTTACACTTTATTTTACAGTGCCGTAGTTACATTGTAATTACTCAAATAAGTACTGAATAATATTAATTAACTACATGTACTTACTATAGAGTTACAGTTAGGGTTAGGGTTTGGATTAGGGTTAGTTACTTGTAATTATGATTAATTTACTGTTATTACTATAGTAAGTACATGTAGTAACATGTAACTACGGCACTGTAAAATAAAGTGTTGCCGACCATTTTTTATGATACTTTGATATGAAGTTTGAAAGCCTCAGTACTAAAAAGAGTGACCAGTATGATTCTTCAAAATTCTTCTTTTGTGTTTCACAAAAGAAAGAAAGTAATATGACTTTTGGAACAATGTGAGCAAGGTGAGTTTTCTACTCCTTTTAAGACTATATAGCCCTTTTTGATTACTTTACACATCACAAAGTTTTTTGTTTTGTTTTTTTGTTTTTTTTGCAAAACAGCATCTTTAATTGAATTCTATGAGAAATACTCTTTTTCAACCACTGCATCTGGTTTGTGGAGTCTTTTGCTTCAAGAACAAAGGAAAGTGTTTGATGGAGTGAATGGTGTTCTGTCGACTTCATTTTGTTTATAATGCAAACAGCGCATAACAGCCACTATATTACACTATGGAGTGTAACCATCTGTCAGGGGTTTTCATAAACATGTCACATCATGATGTGGTAGGCATATTAAATCTCAGTTTATTTACGCATACAGCAAAGCACTGCCCCCAGCCAAATTGCATTAGCAAATGTAAATCATCCTTTTCTTTTCAAGACTCCGCTTAGTGCAGGGAAATGAACGGTTTCACGAGTTAACAGCCATTCTGATGAGGAAATAAAGTTGACCCCCTCAAGCACTGCCTTGAAACACTCTTAAATCAACAGAGAGAGAGAGAGACGGGGCGATGGTTTCAAGTACTTGAGACAAAAGTGATTTACTGGCTCAAAAAGCCTTGTAAAAATACACTGAACTGAAGATTCAAGAAGTCCTGTAGCTGGTCTAATAATAAAAAAATATATATATTACATAAATAACATAGCTTCTGTACTGTATGGGCTTCGTATTTTTGGAAGTTGGCCCTTTAATGCAAGGCAGTTCACTCAGCGGCCATCTTGGAAACAATGCAGGCAACTATTTTTGATGTAGCTAATATACATTATACTAATTATACTTTTATTCAGCAAGGATGCATTAAATTAGTCAAAAGTACCAGTAAAGACATTTATGATGTTGACAAAGATTTCTATTTGAAATAAATGCTGTTTCTTTGTTTACCAACGAATCCTGGAAACACGTAATCAGTTTCCATAAAAATATTAAGCAACTGTGCCGTAGTTACACGTTATTACGTGTACTTACTATAGTAAAAACAGTAAATTAATCATAATTACAAGTAACTAACCCTAAACCAAACCCTAACCCTAAATGTAACTCTATAGTTAATTAATATTATTCAGTACTTATTTGAGTAATTACAATGTAACTACGGCACTGTAAAATAAAGTGTAACCATAATAAGAACTATTTCTTTAGCACCAAATAAGTATATAACAATTATTTCTGAAGGATCATGTGACACTGAAGACTAGAATAATGATGCTGAAAATTCAGCTTTGACATCACAAGAATACATTACATTTTTACATGTATTTATATAAGTTTTTTTTTTTTTTTTGGCAAAATTTAGCATTTGTGATACTAATAGTCATCAAGATCGTTTTGAAAGAGTTCATGTCATTCTAACACAGTTTAACTCTGAGATCTTGTCATATTTTATTACCATTTTTTAAACTATAGTGAATAAACTGTATTAATGAATGAAATGTTCAAGGTGTCTGAATAAATTTTGGTTTGACTATATATATATATATATATATATATATATATATATATATATATATATATATATGTATGTGTATGCTAAATTTTGCATTTGTGATGCTAATAGACGAGACCTTCGCTACACTAACTTGCCTTCACATATCTTCTCTTATGTTTTTTCACAGGAAGAGTGCCAGAATTACATCCGTGTTCTACTCGTCAGTGGTGACAGACTGTTTACATGCGGAACAAATGCATTCACTCCTATTTGCACCAATCGCACGGTAAAGTAAACACAACAATGCATTCAATATAATGCAGAGGCTTCCTGACCTGATGTTACGCTAGCTTTGTCCCAAGCTCTCTCTCTCTCCCCCATTGACCTCTTTTGACATTTCCATCGCCGCGTGGGCTGTGTAGCATAGCATGTGGTATTTCAACCAAAAGCCTGTGGTTTATTTCAATAAGACTTTTGTTCGTGCTTCACCTCAAAAGAAGCTTTCTTGAGATCTAGACGAAAACCACAACAAAAACAACAACTAAGTCCTATTTTTCTAATAAATTGGGAAGTTGTAGTATCTCTAAGTCCCTTATCCTTTGTGGAAAGTTCACACTTGTTATGCAGGTATCGTGCGAGCATTTGCACTTTATCTTTGACAGATTTTTCCAATGCATGGGTTGCAGCATAGTTGCTAGCTATCGCAATAAGTGCCACTCGGTGCAGCTGATTGAAAGATAAGCATCTCCGCCAAGCACATTTACTGACATCCCCCATTATTCCTCCTCACATCTCTTAGTTTTCATTCATGCATGTAAGTCTCTTGAGCTTGAATCCCTGAATTTGAATGACTGGATTACTCTTCTATCCTTTCCTCAAACCTGATAATGATGATGACAGTCGATTCGCGTACGATGGCAATCATCTCCTCGGTGGCTCTTTGAAGGATGGCAGGAATTATTGACTCAAAGCTAAATCGCCCCAGGGATTTACCATCATGAGTACCTTGTGCCAGCAGGAAAGGACTTAGCGCAGCCAGGAAGGCACGAGCGAAAAGTCTCCATCGTGTCCTTGTAACACCGCCAGTGAAGCTGCATCTTTAAACAAGCGGCTATCGAGGCTGTAGTGCCGCTCGGCGTGTAGCGCAAACACAGCTGCCGGTGTCCTGAAGAGGAGTCATTCAACCCTCTCCATTAATGTGCATTATGGGGTAGCGTGTCCATATCTATGAAGGCTTCCGAATGCCATTTGTCAGAAGGTGTTCCATCAATAAACGCCTTTCATCTTTCTTCGTGCCCAAGAAAAGGCACATCCGTTCAGGCATTGGCTCAGGCAGAAGTATCTCCCTGGCACCGACTCTTCAAAAGACTGCCTCGCCTTGCCAAACATGCAAATTTGCCTGACTTTATTGCCAGATAAATGGGCTCCGGGGTCCTGAAGGAAGCCGAGACACTTCCAGCCATTCGCGGAGGTTTTCTTCGAGCCAACATCAAGGATAATCCCCCTTTACATTGATTACACAGGGCAAGTGTTGTGGCCGTCAGCTGCATGTAAGATAAAAGCATTCAAGAGAGGCCACACAGGATCTAATCCGCCTTCGGGACAGACCGATAGGTTTGAGCACAATGCAGTATGTCAGATTTCCTGCTACAAAAATAAGCTAGTCACTGAAGGCATGACATTTCGAGCTGCATAGATAAATCTGCTGCAGCTTGAGATATATTGCTCAGTCCCAAATCCATTCAGTTGTCATTTTTCTAGTAACAGATACCAGATGCATAAGGAAGGTGGGAACGTCATTATAACAGAAGATTTAATTGGATTTTTTTTTAGGTGTTTTTGATGCTAAATCGTTTTAATGGCATTTCTTGACACATTTTTAAATATGATGAACAGGTTTTGGCTGCTTTCAAAGTAACCAGCACTGACTGCTCTTCAAAATCTCTCCCTTGTGAAAAACGGAAGCAGTCCTTTAAATCAGCGTTTCTCAGCGTTTTTGACTTCAAGGTCCCCAATTGACCGTTCGCAAAGACCCGCCCCCTTTAGTTACTTTTGCTATGTCCGACAAGCCTTGTCGATCTCATGCCACACATCATGTTCTCGCGCAGTGAAAAATACATTGCGGAGCAAAGAGGACACTGACAACACGTCGACAGACAAGACAGAGCCAGGTTGCTTTTGATATAAAATAAGATGATGTCAAATTTTGGAATTTTGAAATAAATGTAAACAATAAATACCGTTTTCTGGCTCTTTAATGTGGCGTGACAGATCGCTGTGGCACCTCCGTTTCTAGCAACTCGTGAACGGATCAGCTCTTCCTACTTAATTTATATAACATCAAATAAACATGAATGAATGGAAGGAATGTCGTTTCAACCGCGGAAAGACGTCAATACACACCATTTTTTCAAGTTCAAGTCCACCGAAGTTAATCTACTAACTTCCCTGACTGCTTGGTTCTAAAGTGATTTGCTGGATATTTTAGAACTTGGCAAATGTGCAAAAATGTATATTCATTATAAAAGTGCCCAAGAATTTGACTTATTTTTCTGGGTCTAGAAATTACACTATTGAAATGAGGCTTCCTCGTATATCCAGGTTTTCCAAGAAGCGGCAATCCTGGTTTTTCAAAGATATTTACATTTACATTTATGCATTTTGCAGACACTTTTATTCAAGGTACACATTTTATCAGTTCTTGCTTTACCTGGGAATCGAACCCATGACCTTAATGTTTCTAGCACCATGCTCTTTACTGTCTGAGCTTTAGGAAGACAAAAACAGTGAATTCAAATAAGAAATGTCTTGTTTTTTAGTTGTTCTGGCTTATTGAAAATTGTTTTAAAGCCTTCTTTGAGGTTGAGTCTAGTTGAAAACCACTGCTTTAAACCGATGTGTTTCTCTAATGGCTTCTCCAGTAGTTCAAATGGAGTGACTTTCTGGGTGTCTCCATTCGTCTGCATGAAGGAACAGAAATCGGGTCAAAAAACAAGGACCAATATGAAAAGTCATACTCTCTTCCTGTGGTGGCATATCCCTTGTGCTTATTGTATACAAATGGAAATTACCTCCCTGCCTTGGTAGCTTCCCTTTGCTGGCTAAATGTCACGCTAAGCAAGAATCAAGGATTTGCTGTACTGCACATAAGGACAGAACGGGTATGTTGCGAACGATTAGCATTTAGCCATTGCAGCCGCCACAAGGCGTGACAACCAAGTAATGAGATAAACATTTTTGCCGCCTCACAAAATAGCACATGACACGGCTGGAAGTAGGCCGAGCGTTTCCACAGTAATAAATGATTCGAACGGTGAAATAGTTTTCAATGCCACATCAGCTCCTCACATAAACAAAATTAGAAATTCTTCGAGGTTTCCGTCTGTAGAAATGTTTGGACATATTTTCTCTGCTCAAACTAATTTAAAAAAAAAATTGTATTTTAGGTCTGGCTAGATTTTTATTTATTTTTTTATTTTGTATTTCATTTATAAGATATTTACTAGCCTTTCAGGTATAAGAATTGCAGTGTTTCTGAATTCAATCTCTTTGTTCCTTTTCACAGCTGACTAACCTGACCGAGGTTCATGATCAAATCAGTGGGATGGCACGGTGTCCCTATAACCCTCTGCATAATTCCACCGCCCTCATCACTTCCAGCGGGGAGCTCTATGCCGCCACTGCTATGGACTTTTCCGGCAGGGACCCGGCAATCTACCGCAGCCTGGGTGGACTCCCTCCTCTGCGTACTGCTCAATACAACTCCAAATGGCTCAATGGTATGCCTTAGCTATTAGATGAAAAATGCCTCCTTGAATTATGACATTACAAGAAAAAACTAAAGCCATTAATAGCAATCAAGTGACTAATTGTGGTTAAAGGTTTTGGGAAAATGTCATTTCATGAAAATTTGGCATAAGTTTTTTATTTAAAGGAATAGTTCACCTATAAATTAATGATCATCATTTACTCACCCTCATGTCATTCCGAACCTGTACGACTTTCTTACTGCAACACAAATGCAGATTGACACTTTCATTGTTGGAAAAAAAGATTTAATGATATAAGGGGAGCAAATGTGACAGATCTTTTTTTTTTTTTATTTTGGGGTGAGCGGTTGCTTTAAGTAGCACATCTTTCTTTAAGAATGTAATTTAAATAATTTTGCATAGTTGGAAAAGCAAAATATATATACTTATGAACCTTTAACCCCCAGGGATCTGAGTGATTCTTAGGCCCTTGAGATGTTTTGACATGCCCTGACATTTGTACTTATTTCAGCTACTTATAATATTGGCCAACATGTAATTTTGCTGTATTCAGCACAAACTCTGCTACAATAATATGTGAGCAAAATAGATGTACGTTTGCATTTTTTGGAAAATAAAGATTTAGTAAATTTATGTGGCGACCAGGGCGGGCGAGAGCCGTGAGGGAACGGCGCGAGGCTGGTGGCGCGAGATTTAATGAGCTCCACCTCGGAGGCACACTGGTCTTGAGTCTCTCACGGAGGAGCTCCGGAAGCATAAAAGGAGGAGCGACAACAGTGAAGGACGAGAGAGGGCCAATGTAACACAGTTCGTAAATATGGGAAGAAGGAGGCGGGAACCGGTGAACATTCAACAAAACTTTAATTCAAAATAAACAAATACAAAACGAAAGTAATGCCGGCAGACCCTCGCGGACGACATAAAATAGCCTGGGCCTGGTCCTCTTTCGTCCTTCACTGTCATCGCTCCTCCTTTTATGCTTCCGGAGCTCCTCCGTGAGAGACTCAAGGCCGGTGCGCCTCCCAGGTGGAGCTTGTTAACTCCCGCGCCACCGGCCTCGCGCCGTTCCCTCACGGCTCTCGCCCGCCCTGGTCGCCACAATTTAGTTAGTAAGTTTTGGGGGAAAAAATGTCCCTGCAATAAGGCAGTAAAACATATACTGAATAGTTGTTCACAAGACTTTTGAGTTATCCAGCTTGTAGGCTAGAATTTTTACTATACAATTGTGTAAAAATTATTCTGAACACTTCAACACAAACAACAATATAATGATTTAAATTTTGTAAGTCAGTTTTTGTGTCACCACTGCTGTATGCGTGGGAGTGTTGATGGCCATGAATTGTTTATGTGATTCACACCAGGGGAGACAAAAGACACTCCCCCAATGGCTAATGACCCATCAAAGTGGAATGTTGTGAAGCAGTCTGAACAAAGAATTCAAAGATTCAAAGATTTTGATCTGTTTTATCAATCAATCAATCAATCAGTCAGTCAATCAATTGAATTTGTTGTTGACTTCAAATGGTGTGTTTCAAATCAAGCTTGATAGTAATTTTTTCTTCATCTTCATCAGTCTTATGAGCTAGACAATTAGGCATATGCCAAAATGAATGCGTTTTGCGACATGCCGTCATCTTCAAAACTCATGAACACTACACAAAAATGAATTCAATTTTAATGTTTTAGTCAACATTTGATGTCCATCTTGTTTATGAATTGTTGAATTGAATTGTTTATGTGATTCACACCAGGGGAGACAAAAGACACTCCCCCAATGGCTAATGACCCATCAAAGTGGAATGTTGTGAAGTAGCCTGAACAAAGAATTCAAAGATTCAAAGATTTTGATCTGTTTTATCAATCAAACAATCAATCAATCAATCAATCAATCAATCAATCAATCAATCAATCAATCAGTCAGTCAATCAATTGAATTTGTTGTTGACTTCAAATGGTGTGTTTCAAATCAAGCTTGATAGTAATTTTTTCTTCATCTTCATCAGTCTTATGAGCTAGACAATTAGGCACACGCCAAAATGAATGCATTTCGCGACATGCCGTCATCTTCAAAACTCATGAACACTACACAAAAATGAATTCAATTTTAGTGTTTTGGTCAACATTTGATGTCCATCTTGTTTATGAATTGTTGAATTGAATTGTTTATGTGATTCACACAAGGGGAGACAAAAGACACTCCCCCAATGGCTAATGACCCATCAAAGTGGAATGTTGTGAAGTAGCCTGAACAAAGAATTCAAAGATTCAAAGATTTTGATCTGTTTTATCAATCAATCAATCAGTCAGTCAATCAATTGAATTTGTTGTTGACTTCAAATGGTGTGTTTCAAATCAAGCTTGATAGTAATTTTCTCTTCATCTTCATCAGTCTTATGAGCTAGACAATTAGGCCTACTCCAAAATGAATGCGTTTCGCGACATGCCGTCATCTTCCAAACTCATGAACACTACACAAAAATGAATTCAATTTTAGTGTTTTAGTCAACATTTGATGTCCATCTGGCTTGTGGAGCAAAACCACTGGTGTTTTTGTGAAGGAGTATTTGCTTTTGGCGCAAAAGAAAAAAAATAACCATCTTAAAAGGGATAGTTTGCCCAACATGAAAATTTGTGTGAGTCATTTACTCACCCTGTTTATTCCAAACCTGTGTGACTTAAGGAACATGAATAAAAAAAATAAAATAAAAAAAAACACAGACATTTATCAAAATATTTTCTTCTATTCCACAGAAGAAAGAAAGTCATATAGGTTTGGAACAACATGAGGGTGAGTGAATTATGACAGAATTTTAATTTTTGTATGAACATTTAACTGTAGAGCTTGGAATCGGAATCTAAACATCATCGTTCAAATTGAAAAAATTGCCTGAGCTGATGAGTTTAAAAATTATTATCAAAGAATCTTGACAGAGAAGAATTTTACCTGATTTACATTTACATTAACTTTTTCCAATTTATTTTTTCCTCCTTCATGTTGTGCAAATGTGTTATGCACCACAAAAGAAAATGAATTCACAGTCAATCACCACCACCTACTCACTTTGAATTTTACGAAGTTGGCCATGACAGCTTGCTCTTTTTGCCTTTGAGAAGCTTGTGCATTCATCTGTTTTGAATGGAGAACGATAATTAAATGAGTAAGCTCTCTTTGATCGTTTCTCACCGTAACCTTTCTCTTCTCCCATGACAAATGAGTTCGTCCATTACCTAAGCATAAGATTAATAAACGCATCTCGATGGGCCAGCGGTTCTGCTCCATGTGCAATCCGTTATTTATCACTGTCATCCTGTCCCCCGTTTCTGTCAAACTCAGAGCCCAACTTCGTTTCCTCCTATGACATCGGCAACTTCACCTACTTCTTCTTCCGTGAGAACGCCGTGGAGCATGACTGTGGCAGGACGGTGTTCTCTCGTGCCGCCCGCGTCTGCAAGAACGACATCGGTGGACGTTTTCTGCTGGAGGACACCTGGACCACCTTTATGAAGGCCAGGCTTAATTGCTCACGGCCGGGCGAGATTCCATTCAACTACAATGAGCTGCAGGGAACCTTTTTCCTGCCTGAGCTTGAGCTCCTCTATGGGATTTTCACCACTAATGTGTGAGTAAAGCACCGTTTGAACACAACACTGTTTTTTTTAGGTGTCTGTTGTTGTGTTCAAAGGTTTCAAACCACAGAAGTCAGCTTATGACCTATTATTTTCAGTAGGACTTCAATTTTGTGATCTGCATTGCCAGCAAAAGGTTATTAATTGCATAGTTTTATGTGTGAGGTAAAAGGGGACACTATGATTTTAACACCATACATTTGCTATTTTTTTTTTATGTTTTTTGCTTACCTGCTGTTATATCTCTGGTATTGTGAGATCTGTTTCACAGTCAGCAATGGACAGATCCATTTTTCACATTATGATCCACTATGCTTTAATGATTGTCAATGAAAAAGTGTTGCATATAAGTGTGTGTGTGCTGACTGCCTACTTCTGATTCTGTTCTCAGCAACAGCATTGCCGCATCAGCAGTGTGCGCCTTCAATTTTAGCGCTATTACCCAAGTGTTCAGTGGGCCTTTCAAGTACCAGGAGAACTCACGCTCTGCTTGGCTGCCCTACCCCAATCCCAACCCTGACTTCCAGGTAAGCATCCAGCAAATGACAGCCACTTTTACGGACAGAATGCATTCTCTCCATCTACTTTAAAAGTTAAGTGGCACTTTCCACAAATAGGGTACAGAATAGGGCCTGAAACTCTCAAATGGTCAATGAAAGGAGGTGCTTAACCTTCAGAGACTGTTTATCATCATCCTTATTATCATCAAGAGATTTATTTTCCATTAATTATAATATTTTGACTCTGTTAACAAAATTAGGGAGTGTGATTTTTCTTTTTCTTCTTTTTAAACATTAAATCATGAGTAATTGTTGCAAATTTAAGCTATGACAGTAAAGACATTTATAATGTTACTAAAGATGAAAAGTAAATGCTGTTATTTTGAACTTTGAAAAAAATATAATATTACACAAAATATTAAGTAGCACAACTGTTTTCAACATTGATAATGATAAGAAATGTTACTTAAAGGATTAGTTAACTTTAAAATTACCCCAAGCTTTACTCACCCTCAAGCCATCCTAGGTGTATATGACTTTCTTCTTTCTGATGAATACAATCAGAGTTATATTAATAAATATCCTGACTCATCTAGTCTTTATAATGGCAGTGAACAGGACCAATGAATATGAAGCTCAAGAAAGTGCATTCACCCATCATAAACGTACTCCACACGGCTCCGGGGGGTTAATAAGGCCTTCTGAAGTGAAATAATGTATTTGTGTAAGAATAATATCCATATTTAACAAGTTATGAAGTAAAATATATAGTTTCCATCAGACCGTCTTCCGTATTCAACTTACGAAAAAAGTGTAACGCCTCTCGCAGTTGAAAACGCTTACGCTACGTCCTACGCCTTCTGCCTTCCAGCTTACGAAAAAGTTGAATATTGAAGGCGGTCTGGCGGAAGCTAGATATTTTACTTTATAACTTGTTAAATATGGATATTTTTCTTACACAAACCCATCGCTTCGCTTCAGAAGGCCTTTATTTGCCCTCTGGAGCCATGTGGAGTATGTTTATGATGGATGGATGCACTTTCTTGAGCTTTTCTTGAGTTTAACCAATCATACTCATTGGTCCCGTTCACTGCCATTATAAAGCTTGAGCACATCAGGATACTTATTAATATAAGTCTGATTGTGTTCATCAGAAAGTAGAAAGTCATATACACCTAGGATGGCTTGAGGGTGAGTAAAGCTTGGGATAATTTTCATTTTAAAGTGAGCTAATCCTTTAAGCACCAAATCAACACATTTAGAATGATTTCTGAAGGATCATGTGACATTGAAGACTGGAGTATTAATGCTGAAAATTCAACTTGAATATCATAGGAATAAATTACATTTTAAAGAAGAATGCAGTTATTTTAAATTATATTCCACAATAATATTATTTAGGCTCTATTTTTGATATTTTTGCAGCTTTGGTGGGCATAAGAGACTTTCAAAAACATCTTACCACTTATGACTTAAAAATGAAGAAAATTATTTTCTTGTCTTCTCACCATGCTGTAGGGGGCAGTTTTTGGAGGTCTTAATTTAAAAAAACGTTACTTTTTTTTTTTTTTTTTTCTTTGTAATGGGATAAAATCATGAAGTAAAAGGATTGTGCACAAACAGATATGGCTTAATATTAAGTTTTGGTCATTAAAATTGTTAATAGTTTAAATATTTGTACATAATTTTGAAAATTGATTGCATACGACTTTAACAGATTATGTCAAAATGATGACTTATGTTTAGGACTTCTCATCATATTTTGGGAGGATACTTTATATTTTATATTTTAAAGACTACCTACATTTTATTTTAGGTTAATACCAATAAAAAATGTGGGATTTGTTTCTCTACTGCCAAATAGAACTGTATTTGTGAAGATTGCCAGGTCTCTTTCTGTTGGCAACACTCCAGCAGTAAACAACCAAAAGAATAATTGACTTTCTCACCTCAGCTTCCACCTATGTGCGCCCAATTAAAACGAGATGTTGACTGATGTTTTTGGTTTTATTGCCTCATGTTTTCACCTGATTATTCTCAGGAAAAAACAAGAATATGTGAGGTGAATTTTTCTAATTATCCAAAGCCCGCAAACACCCAAATCTGATATTGTTGATGATAGCGAAGAGGAGACGGCTCAAGTCTCTCTCGCGGTCATTAATTTACCTCCATTTCCATGTCTTTGTAATGCTCATGAATTTATTAATGAAGTTGCCAGCTTATAACATTTTTTGGCAGGACAATTGCAACGATGAGAGCTAATAAAGCCTGTATTCATCTCCTGTGGAGTACTGCCAACTTCACAATGAGTGTGAAGTGCATTTAGTTTTAAGACTCTCTTCAGAAATCTAAAGTCATGGTCAAACTCTAGTGATCAGCATGGAAGAATGTAAACATGTCTGAAGTATTAACCTTAAATTGCTGGTAATTGCTTGATAGTTAGAGAGTTAATCTAGGGCAATTAAAAGTGTTTTAAATCAGCGTGAGATCCATGACCAGGCCCAGATGGAGACTTTTTATTTACGTCTCCTATGCTGAATTTGGGTGAAATTCTCCGGAATGAATTTAAACATAGTAAATTGTGTTGAAAACCTGTTCGATTACATGCTTCGCCTCTAATAACAAACACGCAAGGGCCAGATGCTCTGAATGACGTGTTCAGATTTCTTCAAATCTTCAGAGTTTTCTGTGGAATTGGGTGCAGATTCTATGTGGGCCTTGTAATGACCCCATTAAAATGACTTGACTACCATATCTAAACCATTTAAAAACGTTCTGATCAGCATGGACTTCTTTTGTGGATCAGCTGAATCAGACATTCTCGTCTAGCATATTGAAGCCAATCTCTGTGACCTGATAATTAAGTTTTTGAAGTCCACGTGAGGAGAAAAAAGTCTTTTACTTCATTCTTTTTTCCCTTTGGACCACAAGGATTCTAGCCTGACTACGTCAGACTTCCTACTTCCGCTCAATTTCATTTCGCTTCTGTACTCAGTCTGATACAGCGTCAGAGCTTTGTGTTTGTCACCGGTCTGGAAACAGCCGGGCCAATCAACGAACAGAGGGCGGGCTGAGAGCCGTGACGTAGATGCTAAGCGCCGAGTTTTACATTGTAGGTTAGAGAAATCGAAAACCGAAACGACCGCGGAAATGGGAAACGAGACACGGGATGCAAACTTCGGGATGCATTAACTTCGCATAATCTGCAAAAGTCGTTCACAGCCATGTTCACTCCGGTATTTCGCTCACATCATCATGTGTTTACAACAGGTTTACAGTGGAAGTTCAATCATAGATTTGAGTTCGATGCATGATGTCTGTGCTTCGATGCGGCTGTACAGGCGGATAACATACGTCATAACTAAACGTATCTGATTGGCTTACGGGTAACCAATGATTTTAAACTTCAGACAAGCGTCCCCTAGCGAGAGAGAAAACACTTCTCTATTATGCCATTCCAGACTCTGTCTACGAAGCAAAGTGAAGTAGCAGAGTCTGGTATTACCAGGCTACAAGGATTCATGATCTTCAGGAGCTCCACTTTATCTAGCTTGCTGTGACATCTTCATCAAGCATTTGTCCATGTTGTTGAGACTAGATTTATGAGCTTCAAATTTATGGCTTCCAGCATTGGTGGCGCTGTATATTCTGTTCCTGAAAGACCAGCATGCACCCCATTTGAGTAGAATTATGCTTTTGTTGATCTCCAGCTGATTGATGTTGATTATATGTGATCCAGGAGAGAGTGCAGGTTTTGTGAGGCCAGCTAATTTGTTTCTCCATACAAGATCTTATTCAGGGTGGGAAACAATAATTTAGGGAGACAACTGCTTGCCACATTTCTAACTCCTTTTCTATAGATGAAATTATCATGAATTCATACAACAAGCAAAATCATGATATAACAAGCATATACGGCTTCTGCTTGTTATTTGGGTTTTTCAGACCAACAGCTTTTAGTGAATTTTGCAAAATTGTTTTGTATTTCCCCATAGACTGTTTTCTCATCATCTGTATCTCTCTTGTTCTTTCTCAGTGTGGCACAATAGATTACGGCTCTTATGTGAACTTAACGGAGAGGAATTTGCAGGATGCCCAGAAGTTCATTCTGATGCATGAGGTTGTACAGCCTGTCGTTCCTGTGCCGTACTTCATGGAGGACAATGTGCGCTTCTCCCATGTGGCTGTGGATGTAGTGCAGGGCAAAGACATGCTCTACCACATCATTTATCTAGCAACAGGTATAGTACCACATCACGTCTGTATGGAAAGAAAGAGGAGGTTTATAAGTAGTAACATTTATGTACATGCATTCTAAAATAAGCACCACATTAGATATACCTTATTGATGAAGGTTAATGGAGTTGCAGCACAAGATGTTCTACTAATAGTACACTACTTGCTGCAGTCCATTAGTTGTGGCTAATAGGAACCAATTTGGAACAAATATTTTGTAAACATGTGAAAATTATTTGAACTAGTTTAATTTCGACAAGCTGATTGCTCACTAAACTAAACTCCCCCCCCAATCACACTTTCGGGTCTTTTCAAGTTTGATTTTCACGTGACTTGAGCTGTTTACTTACTTTTTCATTAGTCTTCCCATTGACACCATCATTTTGTTAATTCAGACTGACGCGCATAATGCGCACGTGAACAAGAGGCGGGATTTATCGCACAAACCAATCATATCCAATCATGACCAATCACATAGTCATAGCGCAATGGAGGCATTGCTAATTCTTATGTGACTTTCCGCACACTTTAGGGTGTCTGTTGATTCTCTATTAGCTGAGAGGAGGCACGAGAGACGCAGACTCCCGCTGTAATTTCATCAATTTCATTAAAGGATAAAGCGTTCCTTAAGAAAATTAGGGACGTGTACACTTTTTAATGTCAAATTTTGTAATATTTGCATTGTTTTATTTTTTTTTGTAATTGCACTGCCTCCCTTGCCTCCTTGGAAGAAATGCCCCTAAAATATTATATATATATATATATATATATATATGACGTGACAGGTCATTTTTTTGTCCAAAGGCCTTAATAATAATAAAAAACAAAGATATGACATCCAAAGTATGTAAGGTATTACAATTAGATTTCTTTTATTGAATCCAAAAGTTTTTAATTATATTTTGCTACATATAAAGGTATTTTAAAGATTTTGAAGATTAAAGATTTCATTCGGTTTAACCATCCAAAGGCCAATACAGCCATTTCATTTGTTATTAAAATACCTTAAAATGTAATAAATGTATATATATATATTTTATTCTGGCATGATTTTATAACATCATATATAAACATAGTGCAAAATAGTATTAAAATTATGTGTAGAAGTCATTGCTTTGTTAAAATGAATTTCATTGATGTCATTCAGAGTAACCAATATAGAGGGACCATTTTGGATCAAGTCATGCGGTCAATATCATGTGACAGGATGATATCATCAAGACACCTGCAAAGGACATGATCGTGAAGCAAATTAACTACTGTAACTCTGTTTTAACTATTTGAAAAATTAATGTTTTCACTTGCTCCTATGCATGTCCCGAAACATCAGGTCATTCGGTACAACCGCTGTAAAACATGGAAAATGTTGTAATATTTTAAAAACTTGAACCATATATAAAATGTTTTATTGTCCTTTTACTGGCTAGCTAGCAAGCTAACTAGCTAGCTAGCTAGATATCAGCCTGTTAGCATTGTTTGATATTGTCATTCGGTATAACCAAATGTGTCGGTAAATATATATATATATATATGCAAGGGAGGTTGCTTAAATTTCAGCTTTGTCATCAGGAATAAATTACATTTTAAAATATATTAAAATGCAAAAACAGAGCTATATTACTGTTTTACTGTGTTTTTATCTAATAAATGCACGGTTGATTCGCATAAGAGACTTTCAAAAAAATTTTTTTTAAAAATCGTACTGACCCCAAACTTTTGAAAATATATAGATAAGTTTGTTATTCCATTCACAAACAAGCATATGAATAGTGGATAGTTAAAAGAACAGATCTGAGCCAAAAATAAAAACAAATAAATAAATAAAAAATTCTGAAATGAACATTAAAGCTTGTAATATGAAAGTAGTCAGAAAATCCCAGGTGGCCGACTTCTCATTAAACCCAGCTTATTAGAATGTTACTTTTACCATCAAAACTTTGTCGAGTGAAGACTTCTGCATTGCCATGAGGAAGGCACAGGGGAAAACTGACTCTAGTAATTGGTGGTCCACTTGAATCAATGGTCTTTGAAGCAAGCAACAGTTGGTCACCAGGCTGAATAAAGGCATTCGACACGTAGCAGCGATGAAACATCAAAGCAGCATGTGCTTACATAAGGAAAAAAATGTACTGTAAGCTGTCATTTGCTATCCAGATGCACACCAGAGCCCTAGAAAGCTCCAAGCCTCTCTGCTCTGGCCTGCTGAAACACACTGAACCTCTAGTTACCTGTCAACAGAAATTAAATTACAGGGAGACACTTGTTGTTAAGAACTGTGTTAAATAAACACTTGTTAAAGGAAAGGAGACACTTGCTAAATTGTACAACATAAACAATTGCTAATTGGGCAAGCAGCGCATCTTTGATTTTATTTCTGGAATACACCAACTGTTTTCGATTATTGGCAGGAGTCAAAGCCTCATGCTGATTCGACAGCATTCACATTGTCTGTCTGATCTGACAAGGAGGGAATAAATGAATGGAATTGCAAAAAAGAAAGAAGGAAGTAAGGGAATCATTCACCCAAAAAATGACATTATCAAAATGTCATGTCATTTCAAACCTGTATGACTTTATTCCTTTGTGGAACAAAAAAAAAAAGAAAATTTTAATGGAATTTTTTTTTTCATCTTTCCATTTTTAAAAGTGGTCCATATACCTATGGAACCCCTAAAGGGACATGGTGATGGGAAAGAAAAAAAAATGAGATAGGAGGAAAAATTATGTCAATGTTTTTGTGTTCTCTCGCAAATGTTTCGCATTTGTGTTTGCCTGCAATATGTTTCTTTTTCGTTTTGCGAGGAAATACATATATTATATTATATTATATTATATTATATTATATTATATTATATTATATTATATTATATTATATTAAAAGTCCCTTTCAATTTAAAAGTCTCTTGCGACTGACTCATTCACTTGTAAAGTTTGCTGCCATCTAATGGCGTAATAATTTAATGTAGCTATGATTAAAAATGAGTCACATATTTCAGGTCAGGTCTTCTCGCATAAGCATCTTTAAAAACTGGAGTTCGTGGTACAACAAGTGTAGTATTTGTAAAAAAAATACGGTGGATTTGCTCGCCATGACAGCTTCAAGCAGAGTGATACAAACGGTGAAAAGGTAGGAGTGCTGTTATCACTAGAATATCGCACGACTCTCAGCCAATCAGATTCGAGAACCAGAAAGAACTGTTGTATAAATTATTATATTATATTATATTATATTATATTATATTATATTATATTATATTATATTATATTATATTATATTATATTATATTATATTTTTTCTATCACCATGTCCCTTTAGGGGTTTCGTACATGCCACATATTCCAAGTCTTCGAACATTTGTTAACGGAATCAACCAATTTATTAAAAAGATATGACTCAAAAGAAAGATTCATTCACGAAATGGACATCGCTACTTCTCTCTTGAACACACCAAAGTTCGATATAAAGATTTTCAGTCAATAATGACTCTAATTTCAGTCTGTTCCAGTGTTATTTTAGTATTTTTATATACTATTATAGTATTTATTAATATTTTAAATGAACTTTAACATTTTAAATTTGGTTTTAGTAATTTTGGAATGTGCTTTTGTCACTTTATTATTTTAGTCTATTTTTAATATATCTATTCAGCTTTAATCTATATTTATACCAGTTTTAGTTTTAGTACTTTTAGTACAACTAAACATTATTTATATCAGTTAGTTGTCAAAGCAACATTTCTAATTAAAGTTTTGATCTAATATTTGTATCTTATTTTATTTCAGCTTTATTTATTGCTATATATGTGCTTCTAGAGAAAATGATTTTGAATAGTTTTAGGTTTAGTTAACAATAACAACACTGGTCTGTTTCTCACACAAACATCTCAAATGACTCCAAAAGACTTGGAATAATGCGCACACATTGTATGGATCACTTTTATGATATGTAAATGGTGATTCTTGCAAGCTTCAATATCCATTTATTGTAGTTATATGTAAAATAGCAACCAGCACAATTCATCAAAATCTCTCCTTTTGTGTTCCATGAAAGAAAGTCATACACATTTGGAACAACATGAGGATGAGAAAATTATGACAGAGTTTTAATTTCTGGGTGAATTAATTTTTTACAGCTCAAAATCGCAGTCACTTGCCATGGACTTCAGGATAATGACGTGCACTCAAGATCAAAATATTTTAGAGGCACTATAAGATAAATCTTCTGGTATGGCAAACATTCCTTTATGTGCCATGTTTATAGTGTTAGCCGCAGTTCAATTCATACCAGACAATAATAGCTTGAAGTGTGAGGAACGTAGCTGGAATTTTCACAGTCGAATGGAATGAAATAGTGCACTGAAGCCTGTTTTGACAAGGGCAGGGACCTAATCAGTGTCTCTTGTAGTACAGTATCTAAAAGTTCATTGCCCCACACATTGTATGGCTCCTATAAAACATCTGACAGACAGCTTTGGCATGAACAGAAGAATAACAGCAACTACACCAAGGATAAAATAGACATTATATAGCTTATCGAACCAATCCAGTTCACTTTTTGTGACATTATGAGACCAATGAATGTCCTCCATGGACTCCGCAGCCACTCAGACCACATGCTCCGGAGAGGGATGTGTAACTTGTGAAATGGTGATACAGCTGATAATTCTGTCCTCCTTTTGACTGCACACAAGCCACCCTTTGGAGAGATAATGAATCATCTCTAGAGAGTAGTCCGCCCTGTTTGCCCTTTCTGATCCAAATGGTACATCCAAATTTAAGTTGACAGCCCAGGTGGCAGACTAGTACTTCATAGAATTTTCATGTGATTGAAAAGGTCTGAGGTCATTCTCCACTGCTGCTTCTCTGACATCATTTCCTTCCAATCTCACCGGGTCATCAGAGATGCCCCACTTGATCACCTAAACTTTTTTTCCCTTCTCTCTTACATTCTCCCTAACACACTTGTTCTCAAATTTCTCTTTCTAGATTATGGCACCATTAAGAAGGTCCTCTCCCCGCTGAACCAGACCATGGGCAGCTGTTTGCTGGATGAGATTGAGCTTTTCCCTCTGAAGAAGAGGCAGCCAATCCGCAGCCTGCTTATACTTCACAGCCGCAGTGAGCTATTTGTTGGAGTCAGAGACCAGGTCATCAAAATCCCCCTGATGCGCTGCAACTTCCACAAGTCTAGAGAGTAAGTACTACTGCTTCTCGGCAGACAGATGTAAAACATCTCAAAGCAGAAATTCATAACTACTTTATTAAAGGAACCGTTCACCCAAAAATTTACTCATCCTCATGTCTTTCAAAAAACGACTTTTTTTTTCTTAGCATATACAATGAATGGTGACCAGTGCTAGCCAGCACATTTTTCATATGAATGTATAATATAGTGAACAAGTCATATGGAAATGGATGTTTTTTGTCCTTTTTGGAGCTTGACAGATCCTACTTCCACTTTGATTATACCCTTTCATCAAAACATATTAACTTTGTCGGCACCGATAGCCTTGTGGGCAGCATGGCGACATATAGCACCGTTGCGCTTTGGGTGACCCGAGTTCGAGTCCCGGCCATAGGCTGTAAAAAAAATTAAAAATAAGGACGACGCACCTATACTCTCTCCCAGTGAAGCCACCAGTGTGCCAATATGCCGCTGACATTGAGTCTCGAGTCTGCGCATAGTGAACTTGGAGCCGAGTCTGTGCAGTAGTGAGCATAAAGTGGAACCGCAATATCGTGGGATCGAACCCATGATCACATGATTGCATATTGTTATATATTGCAATGCTCTGCCAATTGAGCTACGCGAAACCCGAAATATGACGCAGATAAAAGGAACAATGCATTAAAATGAAAGTGTCCTGTTGTCGATAGGGGCGCAACTTTAGTAAACGCTCCTATGGGTCGTATTTTAGGGAAGTGACAAACGACCTATATGGGCGTATTGGTTGGAGAACATGTTGGAAATAAACAGTTCAGGAAATGTAGAAATTAAAGTTAAAGCTCCAATCTCCTCCTGAAGATCCAGAAAAAAGTCTGTTGGTGCTTCAGTGACTACTTCGCTCAGAGAAGCTGTCAATCTCAGCTGTCAATCATGACATCAAAACTCAAGTTTTTATAGCATCAAATATAACTATATTAAATAAAACTAATAAAACTAACAACAAACTATTTTAAAGAGCGAACACTTTAACTAACATCAGCGTAATAAAAACTGCCTAAAATGACAGTTTAGTTTGTCTCACGTCCCATTACATTACATTACATGGAGACCCTGAGAGACCCCCCGAGACACCCCATATCCTATCACAATAAAGGCAAAAATCGATGGAAATAAATCTTAAAAAACATATTAACTTTATGCACCAGACACAACTTTTCTTTTCTTTGTATTTTGTAAAAGTATTAACAAATAACTAAGTATCCTATTTTTTCATAATCCAATCAATTCACAGAGTAATATCAAGTCCCAGCCTATTTTGTAGCTGACTATCTTGTTACACGCCTGAATTTTTTTGTTAGTAACTCTTTTCAATAAGACTCTGATAACAGCCGGTGCTCCACATGGAGATCAGAGCTCACCATCATCAAATCCGTCTGTGATTACATGAAGAAACATATGAAACTGAGACAAACTAAATCCAGAAGAACTGTGGCCGTGTCTCCAAGAGATTTTAAGAAACCTGCCTCCAAAGCTACCTGAAAAATGATGCCCAGGTGTACCTGGACAAGAGCTGTTTTAAATGCAAAGGGTGGTCACACAAAATATTGTTTTGATTTAGTTAATATAAGTTAATTGATAAATAAAATCTATTTGTAACAGTATTTTTAAAAAACATCCTCGCTTTACAGCATTTTTACACAAGTGCCTAAAACTCTTCACTCTTACTGTATCTTTGCAGGCAGGTTTCTTCAAGCATCTTAGAGACACGGCCACAGTTCTCCTGGATTTAGTTTGTCTCAGATTCTTCTGTTTCTTCATGTAATCACAGACGGATTTGATGATGGTGAGCTCTGATCTCCATGTGGGGCACCGGCTGTTGTCAGACTCCTTGTGTATTCAAAAATCTCACTGGATTATTACAATTAATAGCAAAATGAATGTTTGGAAATGTGAACGGATATTTCCTATTGACACACTACAGCAAAAGATATAAATTGGCTTAAAACCTTTTTTGAAATATGTTAATATAAATGCCGTAAAAGTATTTTTCATTGTTAGTTCGTGATACCTAATGCATTAACGTAACTATTGTAACTACATTGAACTTCATTCGTTACCCATTCGTTTCCCTTGCAAATGCCACATTTTATGTCAGAAATTAAATGCAGATGACATTTCATGATGGCTTTTAATAATACCAACATTTTGATTCCTGGAAAGATAAATTATACTACTAATCCAGCACATACATGCCTGCAACTTAATTTTTCACTGCGCCAGGATAAACGTAATGTCACAAAGATCCTCTGCCAGAGGGCAACAAAGAACAGTCATCATGTTTGATATTGTGCCTCCAGGCCTTCATATCAAGAGCACTTCTCTAATCTCTGCTCATAAGGGGAGATGGCAGCCTGTTCATCATCTCTCTCCATTTGCATTCCAATGAAAAGCGCTGAGTTATGTGAATATGAGCTGAGTTTTGCCTGATGAGCTTTTTCTATCCTGTTAAGCGGTTTATAGATTGGGAAAGATCAATTACTCACACCTCTATGCTTTCTGACACAAAAGAAGAGAGCTTATGAAAACTTTTTTTTTTAATAAACAGACAAAATGACTTGTTTTATTTTGCTGACATTCACATTGCTGTGTCACTGTTCTCCAAACTTTACGTAACTGAATGCTTTACTTCATCTTTCCATCTGTGCTGATGGTGTGTATGATAGTCCTCAATGAATTTGAAAAGCTATTTGGCGTCTCAGGGCTGTTCTCTGTTTTTGATGAATGTTATTACCAAGACTCAAGGGAAATATTCCCAGATCAAGTTTTATAATAAGAAGTTTATAATAAGTTTATAATAAGAACTGTTTAAAAAGGCTCATATCGTGTGTTTTTATCATTCTGTTTATTTCCCTGAGGTCCACTTATAAAATTATTTAAAGTTTTTGTTCCACTTAGTGTCACAATTTAGTTTACAGCACTGCTTCCCAACCTTGTTCCTGGAGGCACACCAACACATATTTTCACTTCCTAATCAAACACACCTGATTTGACTCATCAGCACATTAGTAGAGACTCCAAGACCTGAAATAGATAAGTCAGATAAGGGAAACATCCAAAAACATCCAAATTTCTCTGCCTTTTAGAGGTCAACAGGCTGTTTTTTGATGCTGTGCCTTTAAAGGTGCCCTAGAATTAAAAATTGAATTTACCATGGCATAGTTTCCTCCTTCTTATATAAATTTCATTTGTTTAAAAGACCTCCGAAGAACTGGTGAATCTCAACATAACACCGACTGTTACGTAACAGTCGGGATCATTAATATGTACGCCCCCAATATTTGCATATGTCAGCCCATGTTCAAGGCATTACACAAGGGCAGCCAGTATTAATGTCTGGATCTGTGCACGGCTGAATCATCAGACTAGGTAAGCAAGCAAGAACAATAGCGAAAAATGGCAGATGGAGCAATAATAACTGACATGATCCATGATATCATGATATTTTTAGTGATATTTGTAAATTGTCTTTCTAAATGTTTCGTTAGCATGTTGCTAAAGTACTGTTAAATGTGGTTAAAGTTACCATCGTTTATTACTGTATTCACGGAGACAAGAGCCGTCGTTATTTTCATTATTAAACACTTGCAGTCTGTATAATGCATAAACACAACTTCATTCTTTATAAATCTCTCCAACAGTGTAGCATTAGCCGTTAGCCACGGAGCACAGCCTCAAACTCATTCAGAAACAAATGTAAACATCCAAATAAATACAATACTCACATGATCCGATGCATGCATGCAGCATGCATGACGAACACTTTGTAAAGATCCATTTTGAGGGTTATATTAGCTGTGTGAACTTTGTTTATACAATGATAGAGTCGAGAGCTCGGGAGGGGGCGGAGAGTGCGAGCAATTAAAGGGGCCGCAGCCTGAATCGGCGCATTTCTAATGATGCCCCAAAATAGGCAGTTAAAAAAATTAATTTAAAAAATCTATGGGGTATTTTGAGCTGAAACTTCACAGACACATACAGGGGACACCTTAGACTTATATTACATCTTGTAAAAAAAAACGTTGAATGGCACCTTTAAGATTTCTATTAGGGGTGTGACGAGATCTCGTGGCACGAGATCTCGCGAGACTAAACTGTGACGAGATTTCTCGTCGAGGCGAAAAGTAGTCTCGTGATGTTGCCATGACAGAGTGTTAGGATGATTAGGAAAGAATATGCCACCGCTACGTTTACATTTTGCCTCCACTGTCTTTTTGCTTTGTATTTAAATAAAAAAAAAACATTTAATTCAGTTGGATAACGGTCGCCGCCGCTCCATATTTACAGAGTACGCGCGACCGTTTAAAAGTGAAAGTAAACGCGCGCGCGCATTCAAACGTGATTTCAATACCCCGCATTTTGAAAGCGGCTCACTGATGAATACAGATAAGTTATCTCTCAATATGAAAGCTATTTTAGGCTGGGCAGTGTAGTTGTAACCATCTCTCAGCTCTGTATCAAAGAAAAATGTGGTCTTATTTGATCTTTGAATATTGAGAGAGTGCGATTATGGTTGCACTTATTGTAAAGTGTTACCATAAAAATGAATAACAGTTTTCTCTTCTTATTATTTACTAGTACAAACAATAAGGTTTCATTTGTTAACATTAGTTAATGCACTGTGAACTATCATGAACTAACAATGAATTACTATTTTTATCAACTAACAAAGATTAATAAATACTGTAGCAAATATATTGCTTGTTGTTAGTTGATGTTGGTTAATACATTAATGTTAATAAATGAGACCTTATTGTAAAGTGTTACAATTTTTATTTATACTGTTTTTATTTCTGTGATCAGATTGTGGAGAGGAGTTCAGTTAGGAGGTCAAAAGCTGTAGAAGCTCATAATTCATGTACAGTAAGATCTGAAGAGACTGAAATCATACAGAAGAGAAGTCAGTCAGTTGAGTTAGTGGCAAAACCTTTAACATTACTTGAGTATTGTTGTCTTTTACTGCATATGATAATTCAGTCTCAGAAAGTAGAACTGAATTGACATTCATTACAAAATGATTAGTTAAAACATTTCAAATACACCTGCAGAATATTTTTTCTAGTCATGTATTTCGCCATCTTGTCTCGTCTCGTGAACTCAATCTCGAGTCTCGTCTCGTCTCGTGAGATACTGGTCTCGTCACACCCCTAATTTCTATGTAAACGCCCTTTTGCAATGTAAGAAACTAGTTATGTACTCCTGCTGATTGGATACTGTCTTGAGTAATGGTAGGTACTTATTTTAAATAAGTTATTACTTTGTGACTGCTAAAAAGTACATTCTATATATATAATAAATGTATGTAGTATGAATGTAATCTGCATGTACTAAATTCTCCATATTGTCATTTTCATGTAACCTGCCAGCGTCAACTGAGTCAGAGATCGTCTTATTTTCGGGAGATACGAGGGTCCATGGCTCTACCTTTGGAGAAAGTTTAACGGCTAATTTGAATCACATGTGCCTTGATAACCAATCGCATTTCAGCCTTGGTGTCATTGAATTTCGTTCAGAGTTGTGCGACAGTCAGTTACTGTTTGTGGATACCATAGAAATATTTGATAATTGGACAGCAGTTTTGTTTTCGGTGTAAATTCTAAAAATAGATCAATCCAAAATGAATGTTTAAGAGCAAACATGTTGAAGATTAGCCGATGGGATGTCGATTCTTTAAATGATACGCCGTTTTCCCACAAAAGCAGTTTATTCAGTGTAGTGTCTATTGACATCCAATAACAATGCCTTTTGACTCCTTCCCTGCATACCACAGCATTAGCAGGCTTTTTTTTTCTTTTCTTTTTTTAACCTTGCAAACTTGCCTTGAAATGGCTTTGGTTAAGTCATTTCACTTCCATTCACAAATCCTCTCCTGTGACCTTATGGGATAGTAAAGTGTTTATTGTATGCACACTTCTGAATCTAGCTCTAGTAGGCCATCCAGGTATTTTTTGCCTACTCTTTTATAAGTACTGTGTATTCGGACATACTTCTTTTGTCACATACTGTTTTTCGCCTACTATATCGTAGGGAAATATGTGATTTTGTATGCATCCATGGCCTTTTCAGAAGGATGTGCAGAGCTGTAGGTGCTTCAACAGCACAAATTTGGTGGACTTTTACAGTTTATTTATAATAATACTAATAATTATTATTATTTTATTTTATTTGTTTTTAGTTCTGTTGTTCATGAACAATAGTATCTATCATACGTGTTCCTTGTTTCACCTCTACAGTCTTCAAGTTTCTGATGTCTGAAAGTATTTCATAAGGGCGCTCTTCCAGTTTAGTGTCAATAGATGGTGTTTTTGGACTGGAGAGGAAGTTTTTAGTTGTGAAACATACAGTATGCTTTCATAAAGTAAAATTGGATTTCTCGTTATATGACCTCTTCACTTCTGCTCTTCTTTTGTCTTCTCTCAGTTGATTAATGTTGCCCTAAAATTTCATATAACGTGAGCATCTGCTCTTTCTCTCTCTCAGTGCCTGTGTGGGGGCCAGGGATCCGTACTGCGGCTGGGATCTGGTGCTCAAGAAATGCACCACACTGGAAGAGAGCATCAGCATGAGCCAATGGGAGCAGAGCATCACACGGTGTCCTGTGAGTATCCAGAATGCACTTCAATCATTCACGCAGTGCCTCAGCCCTCAAAGCCAAATGCTGTTTTTGTTTTTTTATATCAAGACTCTTGATGCTGATCCAGTCTGTTGGTGAAGAACAGTGACAAATGCGCCTACTTCAACCGTAACTTCAGTCTAGCAAGATCAACTTTTTTTTATCATAACAGCAGACAACCTTAGAGGAGTTTTATAACAATGTTGAGGAAACATTGCAGGTGCTGAGACAATGCAGATCTGATGCTTTTGCAGCAAAACTAACTTATCCTCCCTCTGTACTCAAAAAGAAAATATAAGGCCAATTGCACATGTGCGCAAGGAAACAAAGCGCAGCAAAAAATTGCTGTCAGCCATAGATTTTTTTTAGTGGCATTCTCTGGTAACATGGTTTCATATTCCCACACTCCTTTGTGCTGACATGTGCCCTGGCCTGAGGCCTACCAGCCTGTAGATCACTCCCAGAATGCTTTGTCCAATCCTTCAGGTCCCATTTACAGTGGCTCTGAAAATATTTGGACACTTATTCTTCTTGAGGTTTCATGTTCTAAAGGTTACATGCAGCATTCTGTGAAATACCAACGTGATCCGCACACACACATCTGTAGACACACATACTATATACTATATCAGGCATTGTTTCTTACAGGGTCGTAAGAGACATTGTAGCTGTAGCTGAGAAATGACATTTTGTGTAATAGCAAGTTGCCTCCCACACTGCCTGAAGAAAGCAGCATGGAATTGTTGAACACACACAGGGAAGTGCAAAAGTGTGGGAGGCTTTGCTCTCAGAGTCACGAGAATGCAAGATTTAGTATTGATTTAGTTTCACACATGTTGTTTAAACATATTGGTTGCACATTTTGAGGTATTATTTCCTTTGTTGTTGAAAACAAAAATCAAAAATGTGCTCCAAATATGCTCATGTGGAAGATGCAGGGTTGAATCTTGCCTGAAAAATGATTGTCAATTACATGATGCCTATTTTTTTTTTTTTTTTTGTCCTATTATTTCCCCCCCCCCAAAAAATGAACTTCAAACAGTACACACACTAAAAAATGTTGGGTTAAAAACAACCCAAGTTGGGTTGAAAATAAACAAACCAAGTGATTGGGTTGTTTTAGCCCAGCAGTTGGGCTGTTTTAACCCAGCAATTTTTTGTTAAATGTTTGCCCAACGTGCTGGGAAGTTTTATTTCATTTATTACTATATGGCTGCCTTAAAATGACCTCAAAATAGGTTGAAAATTAATAATCAGACACATAATTAATTAATATTAATTTAATAAATGTTCATTGTTTAATTATTATTCATTAAACTTATTAATAAATGTTCATTTCCACCATATTTTGGGTTCATTTTAAGCAAGCATTACAGTAATTTTTAAACAATAGTTGAGTTAAATAAAACTTAACATTTAACCCAACTGCTGGATTAAAACAACCCATTTGCTGGGTTTGTCTGTTTTCAACCCAACTTGGGTTGTTTTTAACCCAGCATATTTTAGTGTAAAATGACTATAATACAACTAAATTAAAAAAAATATATATATATGTTTTGGTAGTTGGTTTGAGGTTAAAAACTACGGAAGAGGATTAGGGCCAAGCAATAATAAAAAAAATAAAACCATCTCAAGATTAAAGTTGTTAAATTTCGAGAAAAAACTCGTTAAATTTTGAGAAAAAAGTCTAAATAAAATGTCGAGAATAAACTCATTAAATTACGAGAAAAAACTTGTTAAATTTCGAGAAATCAGTCAAGATAAAATGTTGACAATAAACTCATAATTGAATGAGTTTATTCTCAACATTTTATCTCGACTTTTTTCTCGAAATTTAAAGATTTTTTTCTCGTAATTTAACGAGTTTGTTCTCGTAATTTAACGACTTTTTTCTCGTAATTTAACGAGTTTGTTCTCGTAATTTAACGACTTTTTTCTCGTAATTTAACGAGTTTATTCTCGTAATTTAACGACTTTTTTTTCGTAATTTAACGAGTTTATTCTCGTAATTTAACGACTTTTTTCTCGTAATTTAACGAGTTTGTTCTCGCAATTTAATGACTTTTTTCTCGTAATTTAACGAGTTTATTCTCGTAATTTAATGACTTTTTTCTCGTAATTTAACAAGTTTATTCTCGTAATTTAATGACTTTTTTCTCATAATTTAACGAGTTTGTTCTCGTAATGACTTTTTTCTTGTAATTTAACGAATTTATTCTCGTAATTTAATGACTTTTTTCTCGTAATTTAACGAGTTTATTCTCGTAATTTAATGACTTTTTTCTCGTAATTTAATGAGTTTGTTCTCGTAATGACTTTTTTCTCGTAATTTAACAAGTTTGTTCTCGTAATTTAACAAGATTTTTTTTGTAATTTAACGGGTTTTTTCTCGTAATTTAACGAGTTTGTTCTCGTAATTTAATGACTTTTTTCTCGAAATTTAACAACTTTAATCTCGAGATGGTTTTATTTTTTTATTATTGCTTGGCCCTAATCCTCTTCCGTAAAAAACTGGGGTTATGAAACAGTTTGGTTTTAAAATGTTAATTTAACATTTTTAAATTTTAAACCCCTGTGTCAAGGTTAGTAAGTTTCTAATAGATATCAGATAATTTAACCATCTGTTGACTTAGCAAGATTAGTTCAGGCTGTCAAATGTGATATTCAGTGTGAAATTTGAGATACACTTCATGATTCAAAAAGATAAAATGACTGTGTAAGACTGCAAAATAATGGTATTGTCTTTTGACCCACCTGTTTTTTTATCAAAAAACAACAACCACAAAAACCATTTACTTAAGTGTTGTTAAGCAAATACAATTCAACCATGAGGAACAACTGTTTTTGTGCCTATATCACACATATAAGACATCCTACTCATTGGATACTATATAGCAAGGAATCTTACATATTCGTCCACGGGGTGTGATTGTGTCCAGGTGTCTGAGGTTGAGCGACAGATCTAAAATTACTTCAGTAGTAGAGCACAGTAAGTCTAGATGGAGACACACTTCATTCACGAAACCCATCTGGAGGCTGACGCAGTATGGAAATAAACAAAGAACCACATTTGTTTTCTCTGAGAAAAAAAATGTCTACTTACTATATCATCCCATCTTAAAATTGGCAGAAACCCCATCTATATTTAAAAGAAAAGCTAGGCCTTTGAAAATGAGGTTTGTTTGTACTTTTTTACCGCTTGGAAATGTGACTCTCTAATGCGTTCGGTACACAAAGAGCACAGACAATTTCTCTCCACACAGAGGTTCATTTATTCTTCTCTATTCATAATGCAATGACAATCTTTTCCACAGAACTCATCGTGTTTTATGCGCTAGACAACATTACCTTATCCTTTTGTTCCACAAAATATGTTGTCCTGTATCTGATACCTCAGATGTTAATAACCAGAGTGCAATAACAAAATTACATTAGCTATTCATTACTACATTCTCATATAATGCCTCAAATGAAAACATTTGCTCATTCTAAAGCGTGTTCATTTTCCAAACAGGAGCCTGTGTTATTTTCAGCTATCACAAATCTAATATGCTGAAAGCTACAGTATATTTTAGTTTGGATTCATCTAATAACTGGCAAATGTGACCTTATCTGCACATTCTGCAGTAATAATTTATTTGCATTCATATTCTGTTTATTTGTTTCTGTGCCCATTTACTATTTATGTGCTCTCTTTTTTTGTGTGTGTGTCTAGGTGAGGAATGTGACTGTGGATGGTCACTTTGGATCCTGGTCGGGATGGAAAGCTTGTAGTCACAGCGATGGCGGCAGTGTTGGTTCGTGCCAGTGTCGGACTCGAGCCTGTGACAGCCCGAGCCCTCAGTGTGGAGGGCAACCGTGCCAAGGAATCAGTGTTGAGGTGGCAAACTGCTCCAGGTATACAACGTCCTAAAAATGTACAAAGACTAAAACACAAACAGGAAGTAACAATTTAAGCATAACATATAGCTTGTTTATATGGAAGCCTGTTTCCACTTCAAAGTAAGATATTTGCAACATTATTTTGTTGTAATTGCATCTTATGTCACAATCTAACGTCATATCTCACAATTTCAACTTATTTTCTCTTCGTATGACATTTGCGAACTTATGTGTCACAATTGTTACTTTATTTCTCATAAATGCGACTTTATATCTCAAAATTTACTTTATATTTACAAGTATATTTATATAGACTTTATTACAAACTTTAGATCTCATATTAGTTTCTTTTTTTCACCGTGTGACTGTTATATCTTGTCATTGACAAATAAGGTTTTAAAAGTGTAAAAAACCATAATGGAGATATAATTCATTTTGAAGTTTTATTAAGTGTTAACAATGACATTATGTTGTTTTTATGATCAATTAACACTACTTTTGTCAAGATTTACAAGATGGACAAAATTTGTCAGCAAAAAAAGTCATTTGGTTTAACCAAAATTTCAGTTTTACCGAATGACACATTTGGTTATACCGAATGACAATATTTTCAAACAATGCTAACTGGCTGATATCTAGCTAGCTAGCAAAAAAAAATTATATTTAGTACAAGTTTTTAAAATATTACAACATTTTCCATGTTTTATAGCGGTTGTACCGAATGACCTGATGTTTCGGGACATGCGTATGAGCAAGTGAAAACATTAATTTTTCAAATAGTTAAGAGAGAGTTAGTAACTTTACTTCATGACCATGTGGTCCTTTGCAGATGTCTGAATGATGTCACATCCTGTCACATGATATTGACCTCCTGACTTGGTCCAAAATGGTCCCTTTATATTGGTTACTCCGAATGACATCAATGAAAATCATTTTTCCGGACATTCTGTCGCATAACAAAGCAACGACTTCAACACATAATTTTAATACCATTTTGCACTATGTTGATATATTATGTTATAAAATCATGCCAGAATAATAAAAAAAAAGGTTTTAAAAAGGTTTTAAAAGTGTAAAAAACCATAATGGAGATATAATTAATTTTGAAGTTTTATTAAGTGTTAACAATGAGATTATGTGGTTTTTATGATCAATTAACACTGCTTTTGTCAAGTTTTACAAGATGGACAAAATTTGTCACCAAAAAAAGTCATTTGGTTTAACCAAAATTTCAGTTTTACCGAATGACACATTTGGTTATACCGAATGACAATATTTTCAAACAATGCTAACAGGTTGATATCTAGCTAGCTAGCAAAAACATTTTATATTTAGTACAAGTTTTTAAAATATTACAACATTTTCCATGTTTTACAGCGGTTGTACCGAATGACCTGATGTTTCGGGACATGCATATGAGCAAGTGAAAACATTAATTTTTCAAATAGTTGAGAGAGAGTTAGTAACTTTACTTCATGACCATGTGGTCCTTTGCAGGTGTCTGAATGATGTCACAGCCTGTCACATGATATTGACCTCCTGACTTGATCCAAAATGGTCCCTTTATATTGGTTACTCCGAATGACATCAATGAAAATCATTTTTCCGGACATTCTGTCGCATAACAAAGCAACGACTTCAACACATAATTTTAATACCATTTTGCACTATGTTTATATATGATGTTATAAAATCATGCCAGTAAAAAAAAAAAAAAAAAAAACATTTATTACATTTTAAGGTATTTTAATCACAAATGAAATGGCTGTATTGGCCTTTGGACGGTTAAACCGAATGACCTTTTGACACTTCATAATCTTTAAAATACCTTTATATGTAGCAAAATATAATTAAAACCTTTTGGATTCAATAAAAGATATCTAGATCAAAAAATGACCCATCACGTCATTGACCCAACTATGGATTTATTTCCCTCAATTGCGAGTTTATTATAATGTGATTTTATTTCTCACAATTGCAACTTGATTTCTTGTAATTGTCATTTCAAATCAACATTCATATTTCACAGTTCTGAATTTATATCTTTCAATTGCAACTTTTATTCTTGTAATTGCGACTTTATATCTCACAATGTGACTATTTGTCTTGCGATAGTAATTGTCATTTTGAATTGTGATTTTAAATATGACATTTTCTCTATTGGTAAGTTTATTGTAAAGTGATTTTATATATCACAATGGGACTGCTTTATTTATTAAAAAATTTAAACTTCCTGTTTTAGTTCTGACTCTAAAGTGGAAACAATCTTTCATACCATACCATGAAAGAGCTGTTTCTGTGTGATTCTGAGCTAAATTATTTCATGCAGTTATTTTGTTTTAATTTCGCAGTGCTGCAATGTAAACAGGTTTAGAACGGTCTTAACTAAGATCCTAAGTTGACAAACAGAAGGTTGGATTATACCAGCCAGCTGTGCCAGCATTTGATTAGTGATTACTGCTGTAATGTATCCATCCTCAGAAACGGGGCCTGGACGCCATGGACGGCCTGGGCTCCTTGCAGCACCAGCTGTGGGATCGGATTCCAAGTTCGACAACGTTCCTGCAGCAACCCCACTCCCCGCCATGGAGGACGCGTTTGTGTGGGCCAGAACCGTGAAGAAAGGTAAAAGAAAAGCAATATTGCATATTTATTTATTTATGTAATTTATTTGGAATTTACATTCAAAATCCACTTAGCTCAGAAATCGTAGGCGGCACGTGCCTGTTTGAAAGGGCATGGCGCTTCTTTTGTTTGTTCCTTTTATTCTCACTTGCTGCACGTGCAATTGCTACTGTGACTGCAAGGCAGTTGACGATAATGAATGAATATGTGCTGCTCATTTCATTGCTTTTTTTATTACTCAGCCTATTATGCAATGTTCATCTGTAGAAAGCTTGTTAGTGCATAACTATCAGCACACAAACCAAATGTTTGAATGGAGGAGTGAGAGAGGTTCTTCTTTATCTGCCCCATAATTTGTGTGAATGACATCCAATTAAAAATAAACATGCTAAGGCTTGTTAATTACAGGAACTGCCACCACAGACTCCACACACTTACTGAAACACTGTAGGTATGATGCAGCGCCGTCTAATCATGGCAGAATTATGTTTAAACTGCGCTGCCCTGAGAATGTGTGAGGTTTCTAAGCAACAGTGCATTGCAGCTGAAAAATTAGACCTGAAGTAGACGGATGAAGAGAAGACGAGAAAGGCATCTGTTGAAAACATTATGGTCCCTCCTTTGGAGGTGCCAACTTTCCCCAAATCGCACTTTAGGCTTTTATCTTCAAACATTTTTATCCATATTCTCATGTTAAAGACATCATTGAAACTTGAAACTCAATGGATCCTCTGACAGCAGGGTTGCCAGGTTTTCACAACAAAACCCGCCCAATTGCTCCTCAAAACTAGCCCTATCGCATTCAGGGGGGTCCCACGGTAAAAAATCGCTAAAATTTGTGTTTTTGGTAAGGCTTCCCTGGTAAAATTCACATTCCAGGGGCTAAATATCATGTTATTTTGGCTTGATACAACCCGCGGCAACAGCGTAAAGTAGCCCAATTCCGCGGGAAAACCGTGGACTTGGCAACACTGCCTGACAGGACATAAAAAGATAAGGAAATGGAAATGATCTCTAATATCTAAGTTGTTTCTCCTAGACAGTGGATATCAACTGAATTTGCTTCAGGACCCAAGTGGCGACCAACAATATCAAACAAAATGGTACACTGTAAACCCTAACGCTCCAAATAATTATTTAGTTTGAGTTGGACAAACTTAAATGAAACAAATTAGTTCAGTCAAATGAACTTTTATGAGTATTTAGCACTTTCTTTTGCTTTCACGTTCACAGAACTGATATATTTTAAGTAAACTGAACTGTTTCATTGCTTTGAGTTTTATTAGCTTATTTCTTTTGATTTAAACAAACTTAAATTTAACTGAAACTGGACTGGGATTTCTATTTCCCAGCATGCTTTGCCCATGGCATTCAAAGGGAGAGTAAATGCTAAAATTAAGTGTTTCATAATGTATTTTGTGCAAGATTAATGTTAAGTGGGAGATTTAGTAGTGATTAATGTTTTGTTATACTAATTTTGAAGTTTAATGTCAGCAAGTGCTATCGTTAACATGTTAGAAATTAGCAAGTTAGCATTTTCTGAATTAGCGTGTTATAGCTAACTAATTTTACACTAATAAAATTTAAATGTTACAAAAGTTAAATGTATGAGTGTACTCAAACATTTCAAGTTAAGAACAATTAAAATGTATGAGTAGTACAAAATACAAATCTGTCAGTTCTGCTGACTTAACCCTCTACCGCACGCATTATGATAAATTTATAAAAAAAAATATTTGACTCTTTTTCTTTTCTTAGAATGGCTTAACTCGAAGTGCTGTAAAAAAAAAAAAAATTGGAAAAAAATATTATTTTAAGGTACTTGATGATATGTTATGTTGCCATATGGCAACAACGCGCAATAGTGGAAATAACTAATAAACAACATCTTGTGCTTTTATTTATGTAATTTATTATTTTGCTGAAAAATGCTTTATATTCTTTGAATTTCATTACGTTTTTCGTGAATATTATTTAAATTGCAAATGTAGACAGTTAAAAACAAATCTAATACTGTTCATCATGTATCATAAAACATTTACATAAAACCAAAAATATTGTAGTTCATGAAAATTCAACATTACGCAATCTTATAAGAGGAAGGTTATGAACATGAACCCCCCATAATCCTTGAAACTTCACCTTTTTTCTGTATGAAAGTTCAAAAAGCATTTTTTTTTTCAGAGGTGAGACACATGTACACATCACATTTGGTGCACTTCACCCTAACAATACACTTACATCCACTTGCACCTGCCTTTTTGAGACCATGGTAGGCCAGTGGTAGGTCTGGGCCAGTATACTGGCTGTGGTGGCAGGTCTCCGATGTTGATTTAATCCATAATATAAATGCCATGGCAGTCCTTGACATACGACTAATCAACATTATATGACTAGCATTAATGTTGTTATTGTTACAGCTTAACAGACTGCAGCTGGCCTTTGCTAGCTAGCTAACCTATTATAATAATGTCATTCCATTATTGCGCAGTGTTGCCATATGGCAACACAGACATTTTATCGATTTACCAAAAATGAATTTCATAATTTTTTTTGAGAGGTGAATATGTTTTCATAACTTACCTGAGATGATGTTAACAATTTTTTTGTGAATGTGACATGGGCGGGTCCTTGTTTGTTACTGACGTTTTAATTAGCTTTCAGCAACTACCGACAAGAGACGGCAGTCTGTCAGAAAATCGCGCCACAGAAAAAAATTGCATGTCATGTGACTTAACCAAAGCACATCATTGGCTAAACCAGGGGTAGGCAAGTTCGGTCCTAGAGAGCCGCTGTCCTGCAGAGTTTAGCTCCAACCCTGAAAAAAAACCTTCAGCTGCCTATAGCCTTAGTAATCCTGAAGAGCTTGATTAGCTTGTTCAGGTGTGTTTGATTAAGGTTGGAGCTAAACTCAGCAGGACAGCGGCTCTCTAGGACCAAACTTGCCTACCCCTGGGCTAAACTAAGGTCTTCTCTTACCAACAAAAAAACGAGAATGTTCTGTTAAAGAGACAGTGGCAAGGAAATGAACACAAAGTGTATGTTGCCATATGGCAACACTATGCGGTAGAGGGTTAAACTTTGAATTTCTTATTTAAAAATTTTTACGCAACTGATTGCCTCAATTTATTTGAGTTTTACCAACTAATTTGAGTTTACAGTGTACACAAAAGTGAATGACACGAAAAAGGACAGTTTTGTTTACTTTTGTACAGTAAACCATTTAGTTTAATCCTTAAAATCAATTGAAATTAGTAACCTTAAAATGAAAAACATTAAAATATTACAAATATTAGAAACAAAATATTAGAAATCAGCATGAACTGCATAGGCCCAAATATAAGAAATTATTAACATAACTGAATTAGAAAATCAACAATTTTGAAAGTGTTCACTACTGTGCACAGTAGTACAGTTTGGGTTCAGTGTGATTTTTTTTTAATATTTTTTTTTAATTCTTTTATTTAGCAAGTATACATTAAAATGACAGCAAACATTTTTACATTGTTCCAAAAAAATCAAAGAATCCACAATGTTTCCACAAAAAAAATTAAGCTTTTCAACATCGGTAATTATAAAAAAATGTTTATTTATCAGTCAGCATATTAAAATGATTTCTGAATGTCTAAGAATGCCTAAGTTATGTGTGATTATTTTAATATTAATCGTTCTCATTTTAGAGAGGCTTTGAAAATATGACAAACAGAGCTCAGCTTTCCCAAGATACCAAAGTCTGCAATCACAAGTCATAAACTTTCTCATTGGAAAAAGTAATGGAATTCATCCAAGCTCATGATATGAGCTTCTAATTAATTTGATAGTTTTATACTTCTTTTGTTTCATTTAAGTCCCTTGGCCTGTGAAAGAGCAACTGCTGAGCAATAAAATTTTCATTGGTACGGGACAGAACGAGCATGCCGCTGTCTTTTGAGTCGCCATAGAAACACAGACATAGGCTTAAAACACGAAGAGGGCTGCAGATTGGTATTTTTTTTGCAGGTTACTGTGAAGCAGAGGATTTCTGCCACTTCTTGCATTTTCCATCTCCTGCCCCCCGCTTACACTTTTTATCCAAGGTGCTGGGGCACTTGATGCCCTTAGGTGTCTGAGCATAAAGGCTGTGAATAATCAGCAGAAAAGTTCTGGTGCAAGCTTTGAGTTTGGCTCCAGTCTAGCTAGTCTACAAGCCCTTGCGAGTTTTTCACACCACCCATCCACTTTAATACAACACCTCGGCCAGCCCAGCAGTGCATAATGGCTGTGAAAACATATCCGGGGAGCGCGTCAGGCCCTCAGTTTTCATTTAGGGTTGAAGGGAGCCGAATTAATGGCTCAAATGTGCTTTGTCAGTTCCTTTAGCAGGACGCTGCTTTGGACCAAAAGAAGAAAGCAACATTCCTGTTTTTGTTCCACTTTGGCTACTGCAAATTCTCTATAGTTTTGGGTCTTTTTGTCTGGTATTGAAAGAAGTTTGGATTCACTTGTTAGTACTGCAGGGAACTTTTTTCTTTCTGTCCTGCTCAGCCATTGGGCATCTGTTCAGAGGTATTCAGCTCATATGTACAGTCACACTTTATTCCCTGTTCGCCAGACTGCTGCCAGATGGCAAAGTCCTCAGCACTCCGCTCTGCTGTGGCTCGGTCACCATGAGATGTCCTCAAAGAGGGTTAGAGAAAGAAAGAGAGACAGAGAGAGAATGAGAGTCAAAGTAAAATTAAAGTAATGGTATCGGTTAAAGTAATACTATGGTCAAAAATGAATTTTCTATCCTCTTTTACTAACTAATTCATTCTGAATTTGAAGAGGGATTTATTTCAAACCTCATACAGGTGTGAAACAACTTGAGGGTGAGTAAATGATGACAGAATTTTCATTTTTGGGTGAACTATCCCTTTAAGATTTGAATACTTTTATTCAGCAAGGATGCATCAGATTGGTCAAAAGTGACCATAAAGACAATTACAGAATAATGTTAAAAAGACTTCTTTTTCAAATAAATGCTGTTTCTTTGAACTTTCTATTCATCAAAGAAAAAAATGTATCCATTTTTACAAAAATATTATGCAGCACAACTGATTTCAACATAATATTCAAATAGCAAATCAGCATATTAGAATGATTTCTGAAGGATCATGTGACTAATGTGGAGTAATGATGCTGAAAATTCATCTTTGCCATCACAGGAATAAATTACATTTTAAAATATTAATTTTTGACAGTCTCAGGTCATGGAGCCTGAGGCTTTGGAGGTCCCTGACAGTGGCCCCACTGGCCTGGTCCATAATCCAGCCCTGGTCAAAAGCCATATATCTATCCCGGCACTGGGTGTCTGTAAACGCAGAGCCAGCAACTTCCATTCATTTGTGCTCAGAAACTCTCCAAAACAAGACAGAACGCCTGAAGGCAAAGAACTGTTGTTGCAACACTCCACTACTTTGTTCTGCCTGAAATCCATTTGATAAATGAATGTGTTTTTTACAGGCTCCCTCATTCTTTTCATACACCATCTCAAATGTGCTATTAATTACCACTTTTTTCTTTTTCTTTTGATCGTTTGTTTCTTTCTCCTTTTTTGTGCCAGAACAGGGGCAAACTTGTTAAACTTAGCAAATCCGATTTGAATGAACACTATTTGCATATGCAAATTGGCAGTAGGTTTCCTTTGGTTATAAATCTTTCTTATATGAATCTCTTGAATTTTTTATTGCCCGCTACATCACTCACAACAAGTTGCTGTGATCAATCGTTCTCCAATGGGAATGTGTACTCATTCCTATTTTAAAATGCTTTTTCTTTTTCTTATTTGTATCTAATAATATTGTCTTATTTTCTAATTTGCACATACAGTATACACATACTGTATCATCAGATATCTTTGTTGAAGAAAGTGGTTGCAGACACGGGAAAATAAAAATGGATCTTGTGTAATTTCCCTTAAGTTTTGCTTCTATAGATCAATATCAACCATATGGAAGGCTGTATAATTATTTTCTTTCCTTATACAAACATGTTCTTTCCCAGGAGGAGTGTGACATTAATTTAGGCAGGCAAAAATTAAGATGCAATCTATAATGAGCATAATTTACATTGAAAGGTGGTGTTTTGTAGGGAAAGTATGACAATGACTTAATTTAAATACTCACTCCACAGCACTATTTCATCTACCACCTTGAGAGCGGTTAAGTTTGAAATGTTTTACACAGAAGTGGTGCAGCTTATTAATGAATTCTCCCTAATGTTTTTTTAATATAATTCAACTGTGCATAGCATAGGGTTGTAAGACATTTTCCTGGATCAAGATCTTTTGTTGATCCTGGAACAACATTCCTGTCCAAAAACATAGTCTCAACCCTATCCCTACCCCAAAACCTAACCCTACCTATAACTTATACCTAAAATCAGAGGGAAATGATAAGATTATTAAGAATGGTGTAGAAGCCCTTAAAGGGATAGTTCACTCAAAAATGAAAATTCTGTCATTTACTCACCCTCAAGTTGTTCCAAACCTGTATGAATTTCTTTGTTCAATTCATACCGGCTTGGAACAACTTGACAGTGAGTAAATCATGATAGAATTTTCATTTTTGATTTAACTTGACATTAAAGGGTTAGTTCACCCAAAAATGAAAATTATGTCATTAATTACTCACCCTCATGCCGTTCCACACCCGTAAGACCTTCGTTGATCTTCGGAACACAAATTAAGATTTTTTTTTTTTTTTTTTCAAAACACTGCTTCAGGAAGATTCGGAGCATAATGAATCAGCGTATCGATTCATGATTCGGATCACGTGTCAAACTGCTGAAATCATGTGACTTTGGCACTCCGAACTGCAGATTCAACACACTGATTTATAACGCTCCGAAGCTTCCTGAAGCAGTGTTTTGAAATCGGCCATCACTAAATAAGTCGTTATTTTGTTTTTTTGGCGCACCAAAAATATTCTCGTGGCTTTAGAATATTAATATTGAACCACTGTACTCACATTAACCGATTTAAATATGGTTTTAGTACATTAATGGATCTTGAGAGAGGAAATGTCATTGCTGGCTATGCAGGCCTCACTGAGCCATCGGATTTCAACCAAAATATCTTAATTTGTGTTCCGAAGATCAACGAAGGTCTTACGGGTGTGAAAAGGCATGAGGGTGGGTAATAAATGATATTATTTTCATTTTTGGGTGAACTAACCCTTTAACTGTAAACCTATCCCTCAAATCTGATTGGGTTGATTGAAATGGTGTTCCAGGATCAACAAGGATGTTGATCCAAGAACATGTTCTACTTGGTGAAATCAAGTTCACCCTGTTCATAGCATCTTTTTGCGTTATATGATGTCATTAGCTTGCTGATTTCTGTTTAAACAATGAGGTATTTTCATTGCGGTTTTCATAAATGTCTTAAAATAATACACAATGCACAGAATTTGTTCTGATTTCCCTACTTTACTTTTAAACGTTGTTCCTAGAGCATCTGTAGTCATTATTTTTCTGTTTCGGGGTCATCTCAGGCTCAGGATGATTGAGGTCATTTTGTTCTGATTATGAGCAAAAGGAAGCTGACTTCATTTATTATTCGCTTCCTTTCAAAGATCCACTGATTACAGTGAGACCACATGAGAACCGGAATGATTGACTGTGTGTGTCCAATCATCATGCTTTATACCAATTACAGCTACCTTTCAATTACAACTACTTGTAAAGCCCACACGTCTGGGTTTGCAAGTGGACAGACGGGCACAGAAAGCCTCCTCTCACTTTGCCTGCAGACCTCATTTAGATAAGACATAGTTCCATCAGTGCTCATTACACTAAGGTTAACCTAGGCATTTCCTGCCCCTGGAGACCTACACAACTGCTAGCTAGTCATTATTGTACAACCCGAATTCCGGAAATGTCGGGACGTTTTTTAAAATGGAATAAAATGAAAACTAAAAGACTTTCAAATCACATGAGCCAATATTTTATTCACATTAGAACATAGATAACATAACAAATGTTTAAACTGAGAAATTTTATAATTGTATGCACAAAATGAGCTCATTTCAAATTTGATGCAGGCTATAGGTCTCAAAAAAGATGGGACGGGGGCATGTTTACCATGGTGTAGCATCTCCTCTTTCAAAACAGTTTGAAGATGTCTGGGCATTGAGGTTATGAGTTTCTGAAGTTTTGGTGTTGGAATTTGGTCTCATTCTTGCCTGATATAGGTTTCCAGCTGCTGAAGAGTTTGTGGTCGTCTTTTGTTTAATGATGCGCCAAATGTTCTCTATAGGTGAAAGATCTGGACTGCAGGCAGGCCAATTCAGCACCCGAACTCTTCTATGACGAAGCCATGCTGTTGTAATAGCTGCAGTATGTGGTTTTGCATTGTCCTGCTGAAATACACAAGGCCTTCCCTGAAATAGACGTCATCTGGAGGGGAGCGTATGTTGCTCTAAAAACTTTATATACTTTTCAGCATTCATAGTGCCTTCCAAAACATGCAAGCTGCCCATACCGTATGCACTTATGCACCCCCATACCATCAGAGATGCTGGCTTTTGAACTGAGCGCTGATAACACGCTGGAAGGTCTCCCTCCTCTTTAGCCCGGAGTACACACCGTCCGTGATTTCCAACAAAAATGTCAAATTTGGATTCGTCTGACCATAGAACACGTTTTCACTTTGAAACAGTCCATTTTAAATGAGCCTAGGCCCACAGGACACAACGTCGCTTCTGGACCATGTTCACATATGGCTTCCTTTTTGCATGATAGAGCTTTAGTTGGCATCTGCAGATGGCACGGCGGATTGTGTTTACTGACAGTGGTTTCTGGAAGTATTCCTGGGCCCATTTAGTAATGTCATTGACACAATCATGCCGATGAGTGATGCAGTGTCGTCTGAGGGCCCGAAGACCACAGGCATCCAATAAAGGTCTTCGGCCTTGTCCCTTATGCACAGAGATTTCTCCAGTTTCTCTGAATCTTTTGATGATGTTATGCACTGTAGATAATGAGATTTGCAAATTTGCAATTTGACGTTGAGGAACATTGTTTTTAAAGTATTCCATAATCTTTTTACACACTCTTTCACAGATTGGAGAACCTCTGCCCATCTTTACTTCTGAGAGACTCTAAGACATCCCTTTTATAGCTAATCATGTTACAGACCTGATATCAATTAACTTAATTAGTTGCTAGATGTTCTCCCAGCTGAATCTTTTCAAAATGTCATGCTTTTTCAGCCATTTGTTGCCCCCATGCCAACTTTTTTTGAGACCTGTAGCAGGCATCAAATTTGAAATGAGCTCATAGTGGATAAAAGTGGATAAAGTGTAAAATTTCTCGGTTTAAACATTTGTTATGTTATCTATGTTCTATTTTGAATAAAATATTGGCTCATGTGATTTGAAAGTCTTTTAGTTTTCATTTTATTCAAATTTAAAAAACGTCCCAACATTTCTGGAATTCAGGTTGTAGGTTTGCAGTTCCTACCTGTTAAATAGATATTTTTTTCTTGTTTCCTTGTAAACCTCTAGGTTTTTTTACACTTTATTTCGATAGTCCATTTTAGACATTCTACTAATTATAAGTAACTTTGCAACTACATGTCAACTAACTCTCATTAATTTGAAACTACTATATGTTAGCAGACATTAAAGGGATAGTGTACCCAAAACTGAAAATTATCCCATAATTTACTCACCCTCAAGCCATCCTAGGTGTAAATGACTTTCAGCTGAACACAGTCAGAGTTATATTAAATCATATCCTGGCTGTTCCCAGCTTTGTAATGGGATTGATTGGAGCTTGAGTTTTTGAAGCTCCAAAAAGCACATCCATCCATCATAAACATAATCCATATGGCAAAAGGGGGTTAATAAAGGTGTTCTGAAGCGAAGTGATGGTTTTTGTATTAAAAATTTCCATATTTAAAACTTTAAAAACTATAATCACTTCAGAAGGCATTTATTAACCCACTTGAGTCTTTTATGATGGATTGATATGCTTTTTGGATCTCCAAAAACTCTAAAAAGCTGGGATGAGCCAGAATATTTTTTAATAACTCCGATTGTGTTCGGCTCAAAGAAGAAAGTCATATACACCTAGTATGGCTTGAAGGTGAGTAAATTATGGGATAATTTTCATTTTTGGGTGAACTATCCCTTTAAGACGAAAGTCTACTAATATTCTAACGACTGGTAGTTGACATGTAGTTGCAAAGTTACATTTCTGTGGGAAAAAAGATTGGAAATTATTATATTCTTATTTTAAAATAAAGAGGTTTTTTTTTTGTGATTTCATCATTTGTGCATTAGAGGATTCATATTCTGTTATCAAGGCTATGGTTTTTATTGCATAATCAGAATGGGTGAAAAACTGGGAGATGGGTTTGTGAAGAAAAAAATGTTTATTTGCCTGCTGAGATGTTTGTTTTAATCTTTCTTAGATATTGCAACGAGCACCTGCCCTGCCCCCCTCATGTTTATTGGTCAGCGTGGTCTTCATGGGAACGTTGCACAGTTCCATGCGGCGGTGGGATCCAGTCGCGACGACGAACATGCGAGAATGGAAACGAATGCCCTGGATGCAGCATTGTATGTCACATTCATATTACTACTCAGCTTGTTTATGAGACCTTGAACTGAGGAAATGGAAAAGTGTGTGTTCAGTGTTTATATATAGGTTCCATTGCTACAATATTACAAGAACTAAGAGCAGAAGCATCATGGACTACTCTATGGTGTGCAAAATATCTTAATTGTTTGTATGCTATATTTAAATCGCATGGTTAATATAGGCAAAAGGTGTCTAAAACAGTGCACAAGTTGCACCTATTGCACACTTTTCCCTATGGAGGAATACATCTACATCAACACTACTATTCAGAAGTTTGGGGTTAAACTTTTTTTGATAGAAATTAATAATTTTAATCTGCAAGGATGCATTAAATTGCTCAAAATTGAAAGTAAATACTTAAAAAAAAAAAAAAAAAATTAAATAAATGTTCTTTTGAACTTTCTATTCATCTAAAAATCCTAATGGTTTCCACAAGCACAACTATTTTCAACATGTTTCTTGAGCACCAAATCAGCATATTAGAATGATTTCTAAAGATCATGTGACACTGAAAACTGGAATAATGATGCTGAAAATTCAGCTTTGTCATCCCAGGAATAAATTATATTTTAAAATATATTAAAATACAAAACAGTTATTTTAAATTGTATTAATTTTTCACAATATTACTGTATTTTTGATCAAATAAATGAAGCCTTAGTGAGCATAAGAGACATTTTTCATCCCCAAACCTTTGAATGGTAGTGTATATCTACACGCTATATCAGTCAAGAGCATCTTACAATCCCAAAATGCATATCCTCCTTTGGAAAGCTGGGAGGAGCTTTGCGTGTGTGTTAGCCTTGCTAGAGTAAGCTGGGTTTTTCCAGCCATGAGCTAGCTGTGATATTCTTACTCTACTTTTAAACCCACTCGCTGCTAGTTTAGAATAAGTCCAGATCACATGCTCGCGGTTCACTTTTCATGCTATTCGTGGAAGTGGTTTGAATGATTTAGAGAATCTGGGACAGCTTTGAATAGTTCATTTGCTATTTGCTAAACTGTTTTATAAGGAATAGTAAGATCTGTCCAGTTTTAGAAATCAAGGCTGTCAACCTTTTTGATCTTCTCCACTTGATGAATGGCTCTAGACACAATGGCCTGAGAGAAAGTTCAGACGTTCCTGTGAGTCTTAATGGTAAAGCTCTGTCATATTGTGTGCGTGTTTAGCCTCAAGGTCAGCTGCCTCAAATCCATCACCATGCAGACGACACCAAAAACACCAACACGCCAAAGCATCCTAGGAATGCCACAGAGGCTGCGAGGGCAGCAACATCATGTTGATGTATATAATTATGTATGCGTGTGGGTACAAGGGTGGTGCGTTGGCTGATTTGGATTTTTGTACTATTTTTGCGCCATGTGAACATGAAGTTATATATCTGGCGAGCTGCTGATCTACTCAAAGAGGTAATACTTAAGAACAGATGCTTTAATAAGCAAGCGTCATATTATTTTCTTTTACTGATGATTGCCAGACTTTGGCTTGGGCCATACGTGCAAACAGCTGTTATCATTTTATGAAAAATTCCCCTTTGAAATACTAGTTGGTGGTTGTTTTGTCAGATACAATAAAAACATGATGTGTCATTCAGCTGGTAATTTTACACAGGGGTTTGTTTGTCACAGTGGTTGTAACCTCTCTGTAATGATAGTGATGAAGCTTACAAGAATGTAGCCAGGTGTCAGAGTAGATAGAAAATTAATAATGAATACATGGCAACCCCTAATTGGTTGTCTGTTTGTGAGATCCTTCATATGTTCAGTGTAATGATGCTCAGATAATAAGACTCAGATATTACCATCACTTTGTCTTAGGGCAAGTGTATTTTCAGAATCAACACAGCTGAAGTCTGTGACAGGCTTGAATCTGTGAAGTACAGTGTTTGGTGTAAGGATTTAAGACTTTTTCCCCCCATCTTTTTCTTAGTGTTAATTAGGAAAGTTTTGTGTAATGGCAGACATAAGAAGGTGTTTATACCAAAAATATACACCTCTCAAAGTGCCCATAATGTCAGCTAACACATTTCAAGTGTAAATAATACTGCTTTTTTCTTCTATCCACTTAGTTTGAATCCACCAGTTGAAAAGTGTTGCTACTGGGTATCTGCAGTGTTTTGATTGATTGATTGATTGATTGATTGCTCATTGCTGATATATAATAATGCATGTATACAATATAAGTCTCTGGTTTCCCCAGAATGTGTTATTATACCATTTATTATAGCTTTTCAAATTTGCCTCTATTTGGATATGAGCAAAAACACACCATTTTTGTGTGTGTCCCTTTAAATGCAAATGAGCTGCTGCTCCTGGCCACTTTCCAGAAGAGGGCGGAGCTTTAACAGCTCACGCTTCAGTTGCTCAACAACAACAAAGCTGGAGAATCTTACGTAGCCAAAATGAGGATTGTCAGTAACGGTGTTCAGCCTTACATTGTTCAAACTGGAGTCGTACACTGATGGAGATACTCAAGAAGAAGTTACAACTTTTAGGGGCCGTTCACATATTGCGTCTTTTGCGCTCATAATAGAAGCGATGCAGTTTTTTTCAGGCGTGACTATGCCGCGGCGAGATGAACACATCTCAACTTTTCAGAATGCCGCAAGCGAACTGCAGGTCATGTGACAAGAACCAACCGATCAGATTCAGCCTTTCCGTAACAACATCGAAAGCTCAGCTGAACAGCTGATCATAGATGTACAGGGCGGGTTTTTATTTCTCATCTCCATAAATATATTTAGTAGTAAAGCTAACGCAAGGGCTAGAAATCAATTAATCCTTTGCTGAAACTTCCTTGTCATCGCGGAGAGCGCAGATCATGGTTGCATAGCAATGACAGACGCCACGGGAAGGCAATCGCTTTGGAAAGGAGGAGATGTTTTCTAGACGCGACATGTGAACGGCCCCTTAGAATGCATCTGGACATTTCTGAATGTTAGTGGATAAATGTATGTAGTTGCTGTGGAGGTGATTCATCTCATTGACTTGCATGTGCTGTCATGTTAATCTTTTGTGCAAATCCAGCGTTGAATTGACCCTCATTTGTGAAGCAGTCCGGCATAAACGTCTTGTTTTTTAGAACTTTGTCATATCATTTGATTTACAGTACAGTCCAAAAGTTTGGAACCACTAAGATTTTTAATGTTTTTAAAGGAAGTTTCGTCTGCTCACCAAGGCTACATTTATTTAATTAAAAATACAGTAAAAAACAGTAATATTGTGAAATATTATTACAATTTAAAATAACTGTGTACTATTTAAATATATTTGACAAAGTAATTTATTCCTGTGATGCAAAGCTGAATTTTCAGCATCGTTACTCCAGTCTTCAGTGTCACATGATCCTTCAGAAATCATTCTAATATGCTGATCTGCTGCTCAAGAAACATTTATGATTATTTTCAATGTTGAAAACAGTTGTGTACTTTTTTTTTTTCAGGATTCCTTGATGAATAGAAAATTCAAAAGAACAGCATTTATCTAAAATACAAAGCTTCTGTAGCATTATACACTACCGTTCAAAAGTTTGGGGTCAGTAAGAATTTTTATTTTTATTTTTTTGAAAAGAAATTAAAGAAATGAATACTTTTATTCAGCAAGGATGCATTAAATCAATCAAAAGTGGCAGTAAAGACATTTATAATGTTACAAAAGATTAGATTTCAGATAAACACTGTTCTTTTGAACTTTCTATTCATCAAATAATCCTGAAAAAAATATTGTACACAAATATTTTGTACAATTGTACACATTAAATGTTTCTTGAGCAGCAAATCAGCATATTAGAATGATTTCTGAAGGATCATGTGACACTGAAGACTGGAGTAACGATGCTGAAAATTCAGCTTTGCATCACAGGAATAAATTACTTTGTGAAATATATTCAAATAGAAAACAGTTATTTTAAATTGTAATAATATTTCACAATATTACTGTTTTTACTGTATTTTTAATTAAATAAATGTAGCCTTGGTGAGCAGACAAAACTTCTTTTAAAAACATTAAAAATCTTAGTGGTTCCAAACTTTTGGACTGTACTGTATATTAATATTAATTTTTAATTATTTAAATTATTTTAAGTCATCCTGCAGCATGTGTGGCATGACTAACGTTTAGTAGAACTACAGTACCTCAAGCTAAGTCCACTTTGTGGATGATTTGTCCAAATAGCATGGTCATTTGCACAATTATTCTGATTAAATCACCCAAAATGCACTCACAAAGTACACACACTGTTTAATAGATTGCTCAAGCAAATTAGCATCTTTTATTTCTTAGTAAATCAAAGTACCTTGTGTACCTTGTGTGTGTGAGTGTTCATTTCAGGGCCTCTGAAGTTTTATCTCTTATGACACCATTTGGATGGTCCTCCGGGAGTTCTTGAGTTTATTAATTTCTTTCGAATATATCTCAGACTACTACATAAAACCCTCCACAACCCATAAAAACTCTGCATCCCATTTCTCTACGGTGACTGTGCAGCGTGGGTATTAATTTAACCTACGCTGTGGTCATAGACAAGTTTTCTCTGAGGAATTTGAACATTCCCAAAAGACAGCATTTTTCATTACGCCCCCTTGACTGAGTGTATCATGCTCCGTAGTCTTGCCTGACTGACTGTGTGCTTTTCTGTACTAATAATTGAGACTATTTGTCTTGGTGGTCCATTGTGGAGCGGCCAGCTGACGTGTCTCAGGTGAACCGCTGGTAATGAATGCAATCAGCGGCACCTGCGTAATGGATTGAAGTTTGTTGTGTTCTGTAAAACATCCTAGAGGCTGCTTTCTCTGTGGAGTCGGGGGCATATAGTGTCAAAGATGTGAGCCGTAGAATGGCCAATTACATTCCAACACGCACATATTTGCTGATACGCTGCATTTTTTTTGTGGACACAAAGGATTGAGGATTGTGTGTGTGTGTGCAAAGTGGATGTAATGATGTTAGAAAGCTCCAGAGAGCACGAGTGGGATTACTCATTAGTCAGCAGATGCCTGGAGACTGAACGGGGACTGGCAGAGCTTCATACAGGGCATCCCCTAATCCCTGCCTCCGCTACCCATAATGCATTAGTGATGGACGAGAACTGTATGTAATACAGTAATTCTGAGGATGAAAAATATACTCGGGGAATGCGAAGTCTGAAAAAGATGGAGAGAGAGGGGGATAATGAATAGATTGTCGGCGGAAAAAACAAGAATGGAACAATAGAGAATTGGGGAAAGGAAGAGCCCAATAAAGTGAGATGGATGGAGAATTATAGAAATGAAAAACGTGAACAGGATGAGTAATGATAGAGCTGAAAAAAGGAGTGGGAAAGAGAGCAAACAATCCGAAAGGTTGTATTATCCACGCGTAACCTCATTATCGATGAGAAAACATGATTGATTTTGCTCGGTTTAGGTCGTGTCATGTTTTCGCGTTTCAGACATCACGGGAGGCCCGGCATACGAGTATCAGGCTGCGTACATCGCCACATCAGTAAGTGTTAAATCATCATTATGATGCCCTGCCCATATGTAGGCATTCACCCAGCTGGTGAGAACATCTACCTCATTGAATCCAATGTAGCATCAGCACCGCAGGCCGATGCGTTTGAGTGCGTTCTGCTGCATTATCACTTTCACTTAATACCCTCGAAAAGAGATTTTTGCAGTCATGCTTTGTAGCGATTGGAAATTTATGAATTTTCTGATGGCTGCTTATAAGGTGTTTTATTGGAAACCAGAAAAACGATCAACATATTTGTTTTTTCACGGGTTGTTGAGGGAAGGTGTGATATTACTTTTCTTTACAATTTCCTCTCCTATAATAATGAATTATAATCCATTGTAATCCACATTCTCCAAAATTGTACACTTTATAAATATAAAATACCAAAAACTATTGTATTACATATACATTTATATACTACAAACATACTTTTTAATATGTGCAGGTTGTTGAGAAAAGGTATAGTATTACTATAATATACACAGATCAGGCATAATATTATGACCACCTTCCTAATATTGTGTTGGTCCAACTTTTGCTGCCAAAACAGCCCTGACCCGTCGAGGCATGGACTCCACTAGACCCCTGAAGGTGTGCGGTGGTATGTTAGCAGATGTTAGCAGCAGATCCTTTAAGTCCTGTAAGTTGCGAGGTGGAGCCTCCATGGATCAGACTTGTTCACTGTAAAAAATTTTGCTGTAAATTTACAGTAAAATACTGGCAGCTGGGTTGCCAGCCACATACTGTATTTTTACAGGACTGCTTCTGTAAACAACATTTACAGTATAGTACTGTAATTACCAAATACAGCATCCTGCTGTAAAATTATGTACTTTTACAGTATTATACTGTTTATCTACACCTATTAACTGCATTTATACAGCTTTTCATACTGCACTTATATTTGTCATTAAATAATTAAAAATATACTTTTGTTATTATGTTATGGCAAAGGAAATGGAAAGCAACATACTCTGAGTTTTAAAACTTTTTTTTTTTTTTTTACGGAAAAAAGATTATAAACATTATAAATGCACTCAACAGTTATCAATGAACAATACAGCAATCTTATTTACTTTTAACATTTTTCCAAATGTGGAGTAAAAAGAAATAGTAGGCCTACAAGTTTTTCAGTAATGCTCCTTTTTGTTGCCAGTCTTGGAAGTCACTTTCCCTTCTTGTTTCTTGAGCCGTGTTCATGGTTGATGTCAAAATGCCTAAAAAAGCAGAAAAGAAAGAGAAAAAAAGGAGAGAGAAAACAGTAATGAATATTGTGAATATATTCAGCATAGCATTTTTGTGAACATAAGGACTAACAGCCTAAGCATTTGATTGCAGTAAGTTAAAATGTCCAATTAACACTTCAGAAAAGATGCAACTAAAAAATAATGCTTATAATCGTATTCAATGAAATCATTTATTTATTGAATGGACTGCACAACTGCTTCTGCGTTGTACGTCATACTACATCTCGGGAGTTTCTGGTAAAAGCATTCAGCTCACCTAAATACACCACTAACCTGCTGCAGTCCAGTGCTCGTCTTCTCATTAACTGTTTTTCTCTTACTGTTTTTCTCATGTTTTATACCTGTTGAATTTACATTTTAAATTAATTTGATAAAGTAAGGATAAGTACAAGCTTGTGTGTGTTGGTGCTCTTATCCCAGTCGTTTAAAATAGTTAAATAAATAAGTGGTACCTGCCTCAAAACATTTAGCAATGTTAAATATTTAAATGAATCTTTAAGGGTTAGTTTACCCAACAATTACATTTCTGTTGTTAATTACTTGCCCTTGCGTCGTTCCATTCCCGTAAGACCTTTGTTCATCTTTGGAACACAAATGGAGATATATTTTGATGAAATCTGTTCCTCCATAGGCAGCAGCACAACTTACACATTCAAGGTCAAGAATGGTAGGAAACACATTGTTAAAGTAAGTAAGCGGAAATAGGAAAGTTGAATTATTTCAAAACGTAAGTGTGTTACAAGCCTCAGTGCAAGTAGTCCATTCATAAACCTGATTACATCACATGTGAAATTAGGTGCAATACTTGCGTTAACAAAACTATATTTCACAGAAGGTCATTTTCCCCCCTTCCTGGTTCTTGAGCCATGTTTAGGGTATATGTCAAAGAGCCTAAAAGCAGAAAAGCAAAGAGAGAGAGAGAGAGAGAGAAATAAAGAAAGAGAAGTGAATATTGTGCATTCATTCACCATAGCATTTTTGTGAACACAAGGACTCACAACTAAGCATATGATTTCAGTAATGTGTCCTGTTACACCTCAGAAAAGATGCATCTTAAAATAATTGACAAAATAAAATCGTTTATGCACTGAATTCATTGTCATAAACCTGATACACGTGAAAATAAGTATAACACGTACGTAAACAATGGAGCTACATCAGATGAAGAGCCTGAAACTAGAAAAAAGAAAAATTAGGTTGTAAGAATAACATATGCTAATGTTTGTCTATAACATGAAACATGAAACATTAACGTTAACCGTTTGCTCATGAGAAACAAAAGTTTAACATTTCAAGATCAAGCCATTCATGACAAAGTGGACGTGAACGAAAAACTGACGCTTCAAAAGTTTAAAACTGCACACTATATTCACTAAAATATCATTTAATCAGAGATGTATAAAGTACTAGAGACCGAGACTTGAGTAAAAGTACAATTGCTCTATCAAAAAAGTGACTTGAGTAGAAGTTGAAGTGCTCTTTAAGCACCACACTTAAGTAGAAGTACTAAAGTATTCAACATTTTTTGTACTTAAGTATTGCAAGTAGTTTATTTTAAAATTTACTACTCAAGTACTGAAAGTAAAAGTACAAGTATTGTGTTATGTAGTTATTAAAGAAAGTAGTCAAATGTTTGAACATCATATTGTTTTTATTATTTCATATGATAAACCTAAAGGACAATCACAATTCCTTTGGCTGTAACTTTTTGTAAACAAAAACAGATTAAGTGTGATTAAGTACCACTTGAGATGCAGACAAGTTGAGATGCTTTGTTTGTTGTCAGCACTTTGATTTCATTACCAAAAAGTTTATTTTGACTAATAGTCTAATTTTCTACCATATACAATTGAATAAAATTAACAGCTAGCTAACAACAACTTGCTTTGCACTTTTTTTCTGTTTTCACCTCACTCCAGTCTAAACTAGGCTAAATTATTTTTTTAGGTAATTTTTCTACACATTGTCATATAAATAACCTGAAAATACTGTAGTTCATTAAGATTAAATCTTACTAACCACTCTTACTAAAAAAATGGGGTAAGCACACTTATATTCTCATTTCAAGAGGTGTTCTGAGTAAATGATTTGTTTGTAACACTTTATAATATGGTTTGATTTGTTAACATTACATTAGTTAATGTATTAGACTAATAACCAACATGAACTAACCATGGTCAGTACATTTGTTACTGTATTTATTAATCTTTGTTAATCTTAGTTAATAAAAATACAGCTGTTCATTGTTTGTATATGTTACTTCACAGTGCACATTAACTATGTAAACAAATAGAGAGCAATTTGAGAGCAAGACAGCGCTCGTGTTGTTTTAAGACGGTGAATGCGCGCGCGCGGCCGGGGCGCTCTCTCTCTCTCTCTCTCTCTCTCTCTCTCTCTCTCTCTCTCTCTCTCTCTCTCGCTGCTCGTTCTTATATGCGCCCTGACAAGTGCAGCAGTCATTCTATTCTACATCACTCACCACCGTACAAATAAGACTTTGGCAGCCGCCAAAAACATTTCAGTGCAGGAAAACTCCTGCATTAGTTATGTCAGTGTAAATCTATACTACCATTAACCTATAAAACACTACTACACTATAAAAACGGGCGTGTGATTAAGCAGCACCAAAGGAGACATGCTCTACGATTTATTTTTGGCAACAGTAGGCTGTCATAAAACAAGAGAAAGTTGACATTAGTGATGGGTCAAAAATACCATTCAACGTGCTGCGTGACAGCCTTTATGATAGCTAGTTAACGTTAAGTGAACACCGCAGCATGTCGCTAGTTAGCAAAAGGGCTTAACTTACTGATGGGATGGAAGGTGGTGTTTTTGGTTCGTTCATCTTTTTCGCTGATCAAAAGGCAGAACGGGAGCACGCGCAGTCTTCTTAATCGCTTGATTCGCTCAATGATGTGCCAGCTTCATCAAACCTGCCATCCACCGTTCTGGCAGTGGTAATGTGGGTTTGGAATGGAATGATTCGTAACATTTTTATAATTGTAACGAGTAACGATGCAGCACATAAAAAAATATCGGAGTAAAAGTATTAAACTCATTGAAAATATGTACTGAAGTAAAAGTGGAAGTAGGAGAAAAAAATAATACTCTAGTAAAGTACAGATACCGCATTTTAGTACTTAAGTACAGTAGTGAAGTAGTTCTACTTCGTTACTATACATCTCTGCATTTAATGATAACGTTAAACCCTGAAGAGTCGACGGGAAACACTAAAAGCTTTGGGAGAGAAGCTAAAAGAGAAGCTAAAAGCTTTGGGAGAGAAGCCTGGCCTAGAAATTTGAAATGAGCATGGGAAAAAAAAATCAATCCCATAATGCAATGCCTCTACAGTATTGATACTATATTGCGAGTGAAACGGGCTGAAAACAGAAAACTACTGTATATTTACAGACATTCTGTAAACTATACAGCATGTTACTGTTCTATGAAAATACAGTATAATACTGTTAGAGTGCAGTGTTTGTTCAGCACATCCCACAGATGCTCCATTGGATTAAGATCTGGGGAATTTGGAGGCCAGGTCAACACCTCAAACTCGTTGTTGTGCTCCTCAAACCATTCCTGAACCGTTTTTGCTTTGTGGCATTATCCTGCTGAAAGACGCCATGAATGGAATACCGTTTCCATGAAAGTGTGTATATGGTCTGCAACAATGCTTAGGTCGGTGGTACGTGTCAAAGTAACATCCACATGGATGGCAGGACCCAAGGTTTCCCAGCAGAACATTGCCCAAAGTGACGCACACGCACCCGGCCATCTTCGTGATGTAAAAGAAAATGTGATTCATCAGATCAGGCCACCTTCTTCCATTGCTCCGTGGTCCAGTTCTGATGCTCCTGTGCTCACGGTTGGCGCTTTCGGCGGTGGACAGGGGTCAGCATGGGCACCCTGACTGGTCTGCAGCTATGCAGCCCCATACGCAACAAACTGTGATGCATTGTGTATTCTGACACCTTTCTATCAGAACCAGCATTAACAATTTGAGCTACAGTAGCTTGTCTGTTGGATCGAACCACACGGGCCAGCCTTCGCTCCCCACGTGAATCAATGAGCCTTTGCCGCCCATGACCCTGTCGCTGGTTCACCTCTGTTTCTTCCTTGGACTGCTTTTGATAGATACTGACCACTGCAGACCGGGAACACCCCACAAGAGCTGCAGTTTTGGAGATGCTCTGACCAATTTGGCCCTTGTCAAACTCACTAAAATCCTTACACTTGCCCATTTTTCCTGCTTCTAACACATCAACTTTGAGGACAAAATGTTCACTTGCTGCCTAATTTATCGACTTAACACAATAAGCTTCAATCATACAAAATTATTTTTTTTGAAAATGTAAAAATGTGATGGGTAGGTTTTGGGTTAAACAGTTTGTACTGTATAAAAATCATTATGTCTATGGAAAGTCCCCATAAAACAAGGAAACCTCTGTGTGCGTGCGTGTGCGTGTGCGCGTGTGTGTGTGTGTGTGTGTTTGTGTTAGTATATTCTTTCTTTATAGCCTACTCTTTACTTTATACTTTATTTAAAGACTTGTACTTGTACTATACTTTATTGATCAGACAATTTTCTCCTGGCAAGTAACAAAACAGAACCAAAAAATGGATTGTAGAGTAATTCAAACCATATCTAGGGCCCAAAATTTCATAGTGACTTGGACCAGTAAAGTGACCACCAAGCGGCACCCTAGCAACCACCCAAATTACCCCTAGCAAATGCCTGGTAACAAGCCACATTTTTTCATCATATTTATCTCTCACAGTAATAAAAAACGAAACTAAACTATTTTAATGGCATGTTTACATAATTATATATATATGTATCACAGCTTGTAGTTTGTTCATTTGTGGAGGCATCCAGACGTGGATAATGGAAGCTTGTAATTATTGAGTAACTCGTTTTGCTTTTGTGTTCTGAGAGAGTGCAGTCTACCGTTAACATTGCACTATGCATAGTCACAAATACACCCAACCCTCTTTTGTCTCTGAGAAAACATAGACTACTGCAAAAATCTCTGCATGGTAGAACCTTTCTAGCTGATGTGTTGATGCTCACTAAGGTAAAAAAGCATTGAGTCAGCTGATTTGAGTTCATAATATTTACCATCATTAAATATTAACAAAGAGAGTGTGAAAACAAAAGCAGAGCGCACTATAAACAATGCCTAAACTTTTCCATATCTTTAACCTTGTCTATCTGCTCTTCGTCCTCGGGAGAAAAGAGGTGAAAAGAGATGAGTGGAGGGAGGGGAGGTGAGCTAGACTGCCGTCTGAGCGCTTCACATCAGCTCTCCCTCCATCTGACAGATTGACGGATGAACAAAAAGGACTTTTATCTTATTTTGCCAAGGTCTGGCAGTCATTCAAGGTCTATTAAGCATAAATAAATGCAGTGAGAATGGACACAGCTCCCCACTCCACCAAATGAACACATATGATTTACAGGAAATCTATAGCTCCTTGTTTCAGGCCGATTTATTAAGGTGTCAAGACATGAATCTGACTGCCTCAAGTGCTAGACATTGGTATCAGAAGACGCTCTACATTATCATAAATCAAAGGATTGAAAGCTCATAACTGCTGGTTCAGATCAAGGATACAGGCAGTGTAAATGTCATATCAATTATAGAAATGCAATAAAACAATCAGGAATTTAAGAGGTTAGATTTGTCCCCGCCGAACTAGGACGAGACGTTAGAACAGACAACGCTGGCGAAGCTCATTTTAACTGTTCCATGCTAGTGACAGTTTTTGTCTTTTTGTCAGTCCTTCGAGGTTCCATTCAAATCGAAATGTCATTTTAGCTTGTGTAGGATGTACTTACTTATTTATTCCCTCATATTTCAGAGTCTTTTTCTCCTTGCGGGCCATAAATTAAACTTGATCAATGACCTTTTCTGCCTGACTTGTTTGCGACTTGCCATGTTCAGCAAAGAGCGCGATGAAAATATTTCATAGGCGCCAGCGAAATGGCAACAAATCACCAAACATTCTCAGCATAAATGTTATCAAAAAAATAATAATAAATATACCATATATATATATATATATATATATATATATATATATATATATATATATATATATATATATATATATATATATATATATATATATATATATAATGTGATAATGTGTGTATATATATATATATATATATATATATATATATATATATATATAATTTATAATTTAATTTGATAGCACACATGTATAGGGAGAGAGAGAATACAGTTTATATAGATATTTTATATAAAATAAAAACATTAAATTATATAATATATACAATATTCATAATTTATAAATGTATAAAATATGAAATACTATTGAAATGTATTTTTAAGTATTTTTTAAGTATTTTATTATATTATATTCTTTTATATATATTTTATAAATATTATATATATTTTATTATTTACTCTTTAAATAAAAAAAATCTATAAATCATATTAAATATATAATATATATTTTATAGTTTATAAATACATAAAATATAAAAATACTGTTATATTATTAATAAATGTTATAATATATTTTGTTGTTTTGTACAGGAATTCCAGTCCTGTAATACCCTCCCTTGCCCGGATCTAAAGAAGACCACTCCTTGGACACCATGGACACCAGTGAATATCTCGGACAATGGCGGTCACTACGAGCAGCGGTTCAGATACACCTGTAAGGCGAGAGTGCCGGAGCCCAACCTGCTGGAAGTAGGGAGACAGAGGATTGAGATGAGGTACTGCTCCAGCGACGGATCCACGGGATGCTCCACGGACGGTGAGATCTCATTCTGTCGCTCTATCCTGCGATCCTTCATTTGTCACTCAGCCTTGTCCTTTTCTCTGCTCTCATCTTGCTTTTTCTCCCTGTGTCTTTGATGAAGTGAGCCCGCAGTGACTTTGAGGCAAGCCACTTGATCTATATGTCCATCAGTGGAAAGACAACATGATGTGCTCTAGTGCTTCTCTCTTTCTTTTACTCTTTCTCTCATCTATGTGGGCTCGCTACATCAGTTTTTGGAGTGTTGTCTTACCCAACACAAGTGCTCTTGGCTGCATTCTGCCTCCGACAGACACGAGGAACATGCTAATTAAGTCAAATCAGAGAATGTCATTTCCCTTAGTGGTTGGGGGGCTTCCTATCTGACAAAGTGCAACACATGCACTTAATTGTATTTATTTACCTCCTGCGTGTGTGCAGCTGCATTATGTTGCACATCTGTGAACTGGTTGTGGTTTGTAAACAAGCTGTTAACTGACGGGTTATGAGAGTGGCACAGAGGTATATATATAACGGATATGGAGTGAAAACCCTGTAACAGTAAATTTCGTTTGTGAGTGATGTTTATAGACACTCATATTCTACAGTGAAGCTCTGATCTTCAACAGACATTTATTAAGAGAAGCCACACACATAGCTAATGACCAGAGCTATTTTTTGGTATTTTCCATCTCACTAATTTCCATTTTGTTTTACGAGCGAATGAGCTAAAATGACAAAAAACATTCAGAGCCATGTAAAGAACATCACAGCAACATTTAATTTGCCAGTTTGTGGAAATCTTTTGTTGCTCTCAAATGCAGCTTTTCCATTTGAAAGCTGAAATACAGTAAAACAGTGAGTAATTCAGTATTTGATAAATGTCAAACTAAAATGACATTTTGTTGCCTAATGATTAGAGAGTCGGATTTGTAACCCCAAGGTCGCGGGTTCGAGTCTCAGTACCGGCACACTCTAAAAAATAAAATATTGGTTCAACAAAAAAAAATATGTTAACGTTTTCCACTAGAATTTTTAACTTAAGCCAATTGGGAGAATTACATTAATTCAAAGCAATATTTTGAGTTGAACCAACATAATGTTTTAAGTAAGGTGAAGATGTTTTTTTGCCACAATAAAAACACATATCTAAGTAACATGAACTTAATAATTGTCAACATGAATGCAACTATTTAAGTTGATCCAACATATTGTTTTAAGTAAGGTGAAGACACTTTTTGGACACAATAAAACTGCATTTCTAAGTAACATGATCTTACCAAGCACCGCTTGTCACCATGATGGTAACTCTCCAAAAACCCACATTAACACATTAACTCTTCTAAATTAGCATAACAAAACCCTAATTACTGCTAAATCTCCCTTACCATTAATCTTGTGCAAAAAACATTATATAACACTTAATTTTAGCATTTACTCTCCCTTTCAAGTGCCATGGGCAAAGCATGATGGGAAATATAAATCCCAGCCCAGTTAAAAGAAGTGTTCATACAACTCAAAACAATGAAACACATTTACACGTCATCAGATTGTATTTTACATTAACAGAACTTAAAATTAAATACATTTTTGATAAACTATGACAAGTCATGATAGTATATCAAATCAATAGGCATAATTTGTGTGTCATCCAAGCTCAATAAAATAACAATTACAAGTAAAAAGTCTAACAGCATTTCAGAACTTGATTTTTTATTTCACAACAATATATATATTTAAGTAATGACTAAAGGTCCCCTGAATTAGTTTTTAGAGTGCAGGAAATATAGGTGGGGGAGTGAATGGACAGCACTTTCTTCATTACCCACAACTGAGGTGACATTGAGCAAGGTACCTAACCCCCAATCACTCCCCGGGTGCTGCAACAAAATGGCTGCCCACTGCTCTGGGGGTGTGTGTGTTCAATACTCACTGCTGTGTGTGTGCACCTGCATGAGTAAAATGCAGAGCACAAATTCTGAGTATGGGACACCATACTTGGCTACACGTCACTTCACTTATTTCAAATAAATGCTGTTTTTATAAATATTAAAGGGGACATATCATGAAAATATCTGTATTTAAGTGCTATAATCGGGTCCCTGGTGCATCTACCAACCCAGAAAATGTGAAAAAGCACAACCCAGTAACTTTGCTTTGGTAAGCCTTTCTCTGCAAGCATATGAAAAAAAGAGCTGTTCAGATTTCGCTCCCCTTGTGACGGAGGACGAGGATCTTATTATAATATTACCACCCCTTAATCTGTATGTTTCCACCATTTTGTTTTCGCAAGCGACGACGGTGTACCGGTTACACTGGTCCTGGAGTGCAGCTGTCCTGCACAGTTTAGCTACAACACATTTGAATGTCTTCAGGATTACTAAAGCTACGTGAAGGAAGGTGAATTGGGTCGGAGCAAAACTCTGCAGGACAGCAACGCTTAAGAACGACCGTCCCTGAGCTTGTGATATGTTTTAGCTATGTAAACATTATCACTGATCTGTTAATGGTTATAATAGTAAACATGAGCCTCCTAATCTCCTGGCATCTGAGCCACTAAGGATGCAATGGTGTAATTTTATTTATGAAGGGAATGTGTCCAGATAAATTCATATACCAATATGTGCAAATCATTTTACACCAGACTGCTTTGCACACGAGGGTCAGTAAAACAGAGGATTTGCACAGAAGTTAATTCTCAAAGATGGATCAATACCAACTTTTCATGATCCAGTTTCATACATTTCCTGATGTTTGCAAATTGTCTTTCTAAATGTGTTTCGTTAGCACGTTGCTAATGTAATGTTAAATGTGGCTATAGTTAATATTGTTTCTTACAGTATTCACAGAGACCAGAGCCATGTTGTTATTTTCTTTTTTAACTTGAAAACTCTTGCATTCTGTATAATTCATAAACGCATCTTCATTCTTATTGAGTGTCTTCAACAGTGTGAAGCTTTAGCCACGTTAGCCATGCAGCATGCAAACTCATTCAGAATCTAATGTTAGCAAACATCCACAAACAGTTTGTAATGATCTATTTTGAGAGTTATATTTGCTGTGTGAGCTTCTGCTGTATTATTTATGTCTCAGTGTATTGGAATCTCAAGCTTGGGGTTTCGGAAGTACAAGCTCATTTGCATTTAAAGGTACACACACCAAATTAGCGCATTTTTTCTCCCATCCAAAAATAGGCAGTTGAAACATGGTATTATAATAAAATCCATGGGGTATTTTTGAGCTGAAACTTCATAGACACATTTAAGCCTTTAAGCAAGCACAACTGTTTTTTAACATTGATAATAATAAGAAATATTTATTGAGCCGCTGTCACGTTTGGTGAACTAGGAAATCCAGAGAGTAGGATCCAATTGCAGTAATCATTTTTTAACAAAACAACCAAAAACACAAGGAGCAGAGCATCTATTGGAACTTATTTTTATTGAAACAATAAAAAATGACACCAACAAAACAGCCATCGAAGGAAAAGACTTGACAAACAACATGAGAAACACAAGGGTAGTATATACAGACAAGATAACAAGGTAACAAGAAGCACCTGCGGATACAATCAAGGGAAATCAATGAAACAAAGGGACTACAAAACTAGACACAAGAAACAGGAAACTAGAAATAAAACATAAAAATCTAAACAAACAGAAAACATGTAACAGCAGCAAATCAGCACAATCCACAATATTAATGTTTTACTGTATTTTTAATAAGTGCAGCCTTGTTGAACATAAGATAATTCTTTACACACACACACATACATCCATATACACAAACACTTAGGTAATGTTTAGGGCTCTAGCACCATTTACAGACTCTTATATGATTCATCAGTGCTGCATCAGTATAATGCATAAATATTAAGTGCTCAGCATAGACATGATTAATTCCTGCATTTCAACCATTATTTAGCTTGAAGCACCCAGCTATACTGCTGCATGGCCTGTCATGACAGATGTTTCTTCTAAGGGCTTTTGGACAGTTGTTAACTTACTGCATATCGTACAGAGGAGGCCTAGTCCCATAATCACCTCCACACTAAAGATGTGTGTTGATGTCAGTGAAGCCACAAGGGAAGATGAGTTCTGAAATGAATGGGCTGCCACTTGCCCAAGATTTAGCCTCACGTCTCGGCTGGCCCATATCGATTTGAATCTGTAAGCCATGCCTGTGTGAGGAGAGTGTGATAAAGCACAGCATCTCATTGCATAGAGTTCATGTGGGAAAATCTAAAATGGTGGAATAACTGTATGTTGTTACATCAAGGGTTTTAAACTCGATCACTAAATGCACATACGCACAACTTTGTGCATGAAATATGCGTATGATTTCATCATTCATGGATCATGATTCATCAATAACTTTTGTTCTAAAAATGATTCTACATTTATGAAAAATACATCTAATTGGGGAGAGGTGGCTTATGAAAGCGATTAAAGGTGCCATAGAATGGAAAATTGAATTTACCTTGGTATAGTTAAATAATAAGAGTTCAGTACATGGAAATGACATACAGAGTCTCAAATGCCATTGTTTCCTCCTTCTTATATAAATCTCATTTGTTTAAAAGACCTCCGAAGAACAGGCGAATCTCAACATAACACAGACTGTTACGTAATAGTCGGGATCATTAATATGTACGCCCCCAATATTTGCATATGCCAGCTCATGTTCAAGCATTAGACAAGGGCAGGACGTCTGGATGTGCACAGCTGAATCATCAGACTAGGTAAGCAAGCAAGGACAATAGCGAAAAATGGCAGATGGAGCAATAATAACTGACCATGATCCATGATATCTTGATATTTTTAGTGATATTTGTAAATTGTCTTTCTAAATCTTTCATTAGCATGTTGCTGTTAAATGTGGTTAAAGTTACCATCATTTCTTACTGTATTCACAGAGATAAGACTGAACTTTGTTTATGCTGTTTAAGGCAGTCGCAAGCCTGGGGGGCGGGGAGCACGAGAATTTAAAGGGGCTGCGCGCTGAATCGGCGCATATTTAATGATGCCCCAAAATAAAATGAATAAAAAAATATATATATGGGGTATTTTGAGCTGAAACTTCACAGACACATTCAGGGGACACCTTAGACTTATATTACATCTTTTGAAAATGCGTTCTACGGCACCTTTAAATTTTTTTATCTAATTCATTACATGATGTGCTGGATAATTAATCAAATTAATCGCTAATTAATCGCACATTAAATTTGGCTGTTTATTGCTGCTCAGAGGTGGCGTGAATGCATTTACACTGCAATTATAATCAAGTAATGCCATGAGATGAATGGGTTTTAAATGGGTTTAATAAAATGGTTAGTTCCTGTCCTTTATTCTGATTGGTCAATAGCTGTGTTTTATTCACGATAAAACACGGCTATGACCGCTTCACCCAACGGTTCTGTGTATCACTACACAACACCCTTAGCAACCACTCTTAGCAACGTAAACTGAGTGAGCGAGTTTATTACCTGCATTCAGATTTAGCATTTTCCTTCAGGTAAGTCCTATGTTCATAATAAAAAATCAGTTTAAATGTTTGATGTATTATCTTGTCCTTTTAACAGTTAAGGGGTTTTCCCTTGACTGACAGTCGTTAGTCAAAGCATTTGTCAGTTGCGTCTTGTTCCATTTTCAAAACAATTCAATCTTTTCAATGTAAAAGTCTTCGCTACTGACTGACACACTCATAAAGACAGTCTTTGCTGCCATCTAATGGCATGAAAATGTAACTTCTGTTGCTCTTCACAGTCAAGGACATCTTTTCCAGTGGAAGGAAAAGTTTTCATGAAAGTTTTATTGATACATATTTTTTTGTATTTAATATTTGTATTGTGTGGTAACCGTTTTATAAGAGCAATAAGGGTAGTGCTGTATCGTGAATAAGTCACGGCCTTCAGCTCTTGTACCTTATTGCTTACTTAAAGGTAGTTTGTCCAAAAATGAAAGTTCTATCATCATTATTTACTCACCCTCATGTTGTTTCACATTTCTATGACTTTCTTTCTTCTGTGGAATATAAAAGAAGATAATTTGAGAAATGTCTCAGTATTTTTTATTTTTTTTTCATACAACGGAAGTAAATGGTAACCAAAACAGTTTGGTTACCAGCATTCTTCAAAATATCTTCTCTGTTTCACAAAAGAAAGTCATAAAGGTTTGAAACAATGGAGACGCACAACATTTCTGCTGTGGCTTAATAGGTAATATATAGAAAATATTACCCATTAACGTTTGAACATAGTTAAGAACAAATCCATGTGTGAATGAGTGAAAAGTAGCTCTTTCAACCAACATCTTTGCATTTATGAATTATAATTTGGTTAAGACGCTAAAATGGAAAATGTTAACGCTTTATTAATTCGATTAGCTTAGTAGTTTAGCTAATACCAATTTTTTTAAACAAAGTGTGTGTATTATGTTAAAATTTACAACTTTTTTTATAAAATGTACTTAGAAAAGTACAAGGACATTCAGCTGTGTGTAGATGAATTGAGTTTGCAGGTCTCTGGAAGTCACCTTGGCTTTGTCAGGTAGAAATCATGTGTATGTTGTCAAGTCTTTGAGGTCTGAGCCTCTTTCTCTGCTTAATATCAACATTAGGAAAGAAATAAGATCAGTAGTATCAGCCCTGGCTGACATTTTCAGATTGGAAATATATTTGATGTCAGTTTTTTTATTAGGCCAATTTAAATCAGCTTTGTGCAGATAAGGTTCCTTGATTTCTCCGCTGTCTTTTTTTAGGAGCAAATTAAAGAAATTATCAGTGTCGGCAGCAGCTGGCCGTTATTTACACACCGATTCAGGAGCTTTGCTTAGTGATCTGCAGTCAGTTTACTTAATTATAATAAATAGATTAACCTGAATAAAAATATAATTCATTGTCAGATAACAACATCACTTTCATTGACAAAATGTTGGATGTATTTGTTTAATCCTTTGATGGTCATCAGTTAATTTACCAGAATTTATAAGTTCCGTCCTCTGAGATTATTAAAGATACAGAGGCTTGCTTCCCACAAATGAAAAGTTGTTATCTGAAGAGAAATTATCAGATGTTATTTTTCAACGAAAGGCAATGCTCCTGCCCAAATTGTAAAGAGAAACAAGTAAAGTGTCTTGAGAACAAGTTCATCAGGCTGAATTCTTTAGCTAGCTTTACAATACAGCACCATTTTTCTTTTAGAAAGCACAAGTGCAAGTGTTTAACGCTTAACCTTCAGTACAATAAAAATCAATACATGCACCATTATGTCTATTTGTTTGCTGGAGTAATGGCAGTGGCTAGAGTGAAAATGCTGCCTAACAGTCAGGCTACTTGTCTTAAAACCTTGAGTTTCTTCTGCAGTATAAGCCAGAGGCCGTAACTGATGATGGCCCAGGTTTGTAATTTGGATATGAGTGATGCTTTCATTTATCTCTGAAACAATAGCACATCATTTTAGCATGTGACTTTAGCACTATTTTCTCATCTAAATACCGTGCTGCAAGGATGGCTCTCTCTCTCTCTCCATCTCTGTCTATCGGTCTTTCTCCTTTCTTTCCTCCTCCTTTTCTCTGAGAACCGCCTGATATCTCCAAGGCTATTTACTGTCGGTTCCCCACAGATCTGCCATCAGTTAGAATCCCACTCAGTGTCAGATTCTGCAGACCTTAGGATCTCAGTTGGCAAATTTCTCTGTGCTGCATTACACACACATGTCCTTGGATACAAAATAGAAAATCTCACTGTTAGTGATTCTGGTCTCAACCTTTTACAGTCAGGCCCAAAAGTCACATCTGAAAGGGTGTTATCTAGCAAAACGATTGGTGATTTAAAAAACAAAATTAAAAAATAAAATTGTATATACTTTTTAACCACAAATGCTCATCTTGCTCTAGCTCTGCGATGTGCCACGCATTACGTAATCCTGCTGTAAAGGTCACGCGATGAGCATTTGTGGTTAAAAAGTATATACATTTTTATTTTTTTTTTAGAAAATGACCGATCGTTTCGCTAGATAAGACCCTTATTCCTCGTCTGGGATCACGTAGAGCGCTTTGAAGCTGCACTGAAACTGCAATTTGGACCATCAACCATTTGTACCCCAGTGAAGTCCACTATATTCTGGAATGTTTTCTTCAAAACCCATAATTTCTTTTCGATGAAGAAAAAAAAAAAAAAACATCTTGGATGACATGGGGGTGAGTAAATTATAAGGAAATTTTAATTCTGAAGTGAACTAATCCTTTAAGGAGAAACAGACACAAGCCTAAAGACATTATATTAGACTAATAATATTTTATAATATTACTGTTTTTACTATTTCTGATAAATAAATGCAGTTTTAATGAAGACTTCTTTCAAAAACATAAAAAAAAGACCCCAAACTTTTGAGGGCATCTTTGTCTGTTGTCACATCTAGTATCCTGCCCTATTTTTTTCCCTCCATCTAGCCATTTTTGAAGATAAGAACGTATTACATAAGATATTATGAAATTAAATAGTTCTCAGACTTTTAAACCCTGCTATTTATGAGCACCCCACACTGTTCAGTTGGCCATTTGTTTCTCAGTTACCTCTTGTGACGCTGCAACGCTGTATGTCACGGTAATTATATGTATTTGCATTGGCGTTAACCACCCACTACGCAGACCCATCAGGGAGTCGATTCTAATTGCCCACCCCCTAACTTTTAATAAGCGCTGGTGACCGCTAGACAGTTTACGACAGCTCTGGGGAATAGCGTAAAAGCCACACTCTTAATCCACAAGAGCTATTCATTTTCTTGATTGTGCAGGATATAATGCCACCCGTCTCGCTCAGCAGATGTACCACTGATCTTATTGTCTGACGTATCACAGAATCTGAGTCGGGAAAGTTCAGAGAGTATGCTTTAGCTCGGACTTTTTCAAAGTATTTAATCGCATTTAATTTGTGCTTTGCATCTTAACAACCAGCAAGCATAGCAAAGTCAAAATCCAATTCCACAATATGACTTTATACTTTGGTAAAATCAATATAGTCAGTCATTTCTTGGTCAAAGTCATTGAACGCAGCATGGTTTGTTTACCTGTGGGTCCAGCATGCACTGACACCTGTGGTCCCCTGCCATTAGCCATCAGAGCTGGGCGCCCCACTTTGAGGTGTGAGTAGATTATGAAGTAGTCTATTACCTTTGAGAGGGCTGTGTGCTCTGGTGCTGGAGAGATTATAGGTCGACCCATGTAGCTTTACTGCCTGCTCAGAATGGATAAATGGCTGTGGCTCAGAAGGACTGTCACAGATGAATCTACCTCAAGGTCAGAGGTACAAACACAGAGGTCACAGTGCAGACAGGTACTCTGCAGCAAAAACACTCTGTATGATAAGATAAATGTTCAGATGCATAGTAATAGTTGTGAATGATATCAGTAACTATGAAAGAGAGAATTCAATTTGCTTCCCGATCTATTGAAAAACAATTCAGGTGGTATGGATTCAAATGTTTGTTGAAATTCTGAAATTGAAAACCCTGTCAAGATAATGATACACAGGGCAACTTTTTGAGCAGTGTTGCTGGGCGATGTTGATTGGGCACTTTCCCATTGAGAATGGACAACAAATTTCTATCTGAATACTTTAGATCGCCATTCTGAATGGGAAATACCCAAGCAACATCGCTCAGTAACATTGCTCAAAAAGCATCACCTTCAGGGTTTAAGAGCATCAAATTCCCATGACTCTGTAGTACATCTGTACTGTATGTCTAATGAGGTTAATGCTAACTGGCCCATTTGTTGTTTGGTTTTATTGTTGTTTTAGGAGATTTGCTGCGTTCTGGACGTATCACTGGATTGACAGTAAATGGAGGTTGGTCCACTTGGGGCCCTTGGAGCCAGTGTAGTCGGGATTGCAGCTCAGGTGTCCGAAATCGCAAACGCACCTGCTCCAACCCCAAACCCAAATATGGGGGAATCACCTGCCTCGGGCCGGCCCAGGAGTTCCAGGAGTGCAATACTACACCATGTCCAGGTTAGTTTCCCTTCTCCAATGTTTTCCATTCATATTTTTGTGACACACTGCTTCTCCAGGCACTGGAGTTGTCACTGTCAGGTGTCTGCAATTAAATGATATTTATAAATGTCATATATTTGAAATGATAACTATACATTTTGCTGTACACTACTTTTCAAAAGTTTGGGTTCGGTAAGTTTTTTAAATGCTTTTGAAAGATGTCACTTATGTTCGCAAAATGATATTGTAAAATATTCTTACAGTTTAAAAGAACTGTTTTCTATTTTAATATATTTTAAAATGAAATTTACTCCTGTTATGGCAAAGCCATTACCTCGTCCTCGGTCTTCAATGTCACATGATCCTTCAGAAATCATTCTTATATGTGAATTTCTTATTATTATCAATGTTGAAAACAGCTGAGCTGTTGAAAACCTGTGATACATTTTTCAGAACAGCATTTATTTGAAGTAGAAATGTTTTGTAACATTATGAAAGTATTTACTGCCACTTTTGTTTACTTTAACGCATCCTTGCTGAATAAAAGTATTAATTTCTTTAAAAAATCCTATTGACCCCAAAATTTTGAATGGTGGTGTAATTTTGTCAGCTTTTCTCCAGTTGTGTAAAATTAAATGAATTGATAACTATAAATTGTATTCATTACATATGTAAAAAAAAAAAAAAAAAACTTTCGTCAAAACCAGCTTGTGATAAATTAATTTTTTTAGATGTTAAAATAAATTCTCATGCTAGAATTAGGACAGAAATGTGTGTTTTTTGTGTACCGGTTATGTAGTAGGGTAGTCAGTTATATCATAGTTCGGCTTAGTGGAAAAACATCTCAAAGAGGTTAACATATCATCTGGCTCAGCTCCTATTTGTTGGAAAAGGAAAACAGACAGTAAGAGCTACATTCATATATTATGTTTACTTTGAAGACTATCAAACAACACAAATATAATAAAGAGTTATCCATTCTCTCTTCAAATGTTAATATATTTCATGCACTTTAAAAATAAAGGTTCTTTATTGGCATCTGTGGTTCCACGGAGAACCTTGCAATCTTTCCATAGAAAAAGGTTCTTTAGCTTATTAAAATGTTCTTCACTCTAAGAAAAAAAAAAAGGTTCTTTTAAAAAAGAACGGCCAAATAACTGAAAGCTTCTTTGGGAATGTGGAGACAATCATGCAAACTGTCCTCCTTCAGTCTGTTTCTGGTGTGTAGGGAATAAAAAAGAAAAGTCAGGCATCTACAAACAATAAAGAAGAGGTAACCCACTTTCTCGTGCAGTATTTGTATGAATGGAGGACAATCTCCCTGTTTTAAGGTGCGAGGACCCCAATTTGCCGGCGGAAATGGAGAGAAATCTCTGTGGCATCGTTGTGTGTAATCACATTTCAGGCTAATTACACCGGCAGCGACGGGAAGGCAGGATTCAGTCATTAAAAGGCTGGTGACAATGGTGTACACCCTCTCTAAAGTTGAAGGAGGGGAAAAGCTCTCTAATTAAATGAGTGCTCATCATTATGTGTGTCTGGAAATATGCTTTCTAAATGGAAATGTGCTTCTTGAGTATTTTATGATACCTAACGATGAGCAAGACACAATCAGGCAATGCAGAATTTGTTTTGCGATCCTAATTAATCAATAGCCTTGTTTTTGGAGATGAATGTCACCCCAAACCATCAAAGCAGGGCAGACTGTAGTTTATAGAGTCTTGCAGTCTCTCTTCATGATATGCTGGAAAACTAATTGCTGCTCAGTCTTAATTTTACAGCAGCTGTTTTCTAACAGGAAATCACATATTTCCTGTAAAGTGACAGTAGCAAGACCAGCGGGACTGCTTCATTAACAAAGACCTCCAGAGGTTTTAAGACCTGATTAGCCTTATTGATGTTTTTCTCTACAGGAATAATTGCCAACATATCAGGAATCACTGCGCAAATTTCATAAAATTGGCAGATAAATTGTACAGCAAACTGAGCGCACTGTCGATCAGTAACTCTGCTCTGCACTTCACTAAGTTAATTCAGTTCTTGTCAACTTCCAATAAAACATCTTAGTAGAGCTTAGATTCAATAGCTTCTTTGTACAGACGACAGAATAATACAGATGACTTTCATCAAGCGTATCCCAGCAGGAAGCTTGGAAAAGAACACATCAAATTGCTCTATACCTTCATAAGCGTCTTTGAACTGGAGCTTGTCTGTGACCAATATTCTCACTGTCTTTTATTGGTTCCTTCTGCCTAGCTAAATCTTTATACGTTCAAAGTCAGACCTTTGAAATGCATTATTTTGTTTTGAGACAGACAGACAGAGGTCTCATGGTTGTTGTTGTTGCGGCTCTGAAACGAATGAATCTTTTCTTGTCGCCGGCCACACAGTGGGCGACATGAGCTGATTTGTCATTTTTTTGCAATAGAGAAGTTATAATACATGGTAAAATACAATATTTGGTTTATATACACCTTTTAAAGAAGTTACCTTTTCTATTTTTTCACCAATTATGTGAAATACAGTGAGTCATAAAACCTTCACTAGCAACTATCCTGAGCTGTGACGTCAAAGGCCACAGACAAGAAAAAGTAAATTTGACCTTTCAATTCACAATAACAGTATGATAGCAATATCTATAGAAATTTAAAAAAAGATAAATTCATTAAATTCATCTTTAACTTTATTTTGTGTTTTCTCTGTTTTTGGCCAATGAATCACACTCTAAGTATGAGTACAGGGAGGCAGAGAGACCGTTTGTAACCATAACTGTACAAAAGCATACAAAAAGAACTTACTGTTGATTGGCACTTCCTGCAGACTGGGGTGTCTTTTTTACTAAATCCAAAAATCTCCAACACTGGCGAGCAACACTGGCAAGTGTCTTGCTTTCCTCTGACATATAAGTTACACTCTGCAATTGTCTTCTTTTTCCCATTTTATGAAATATTTACATTATCATATGTGTAGTATAAACATGATATCAGTATTTCAGTTTTTAAATATCATGGTTATCGCTAATACCGGTATATTGCGACACCCCTAATCTTACTTGGAAAAATCCTGTTTTGTCAGTGTAAATGGCTAATATTTAATGACTTTCAGTGGAGAAAGATTCATGCTAACTAGTACCAACTTCTGTACCAAGGCGGTACTGAAATTTTAAAGGTGCCCTAGAACCAGTTTTAACAAGATGTAATATAAGTCTAAGGTGTCCCCTGAACGTGTCTGTGAAGTTTCAGCTCAAAATACCCCATAGATTTTTTTTTTATTCATTTTTTTAACTGCCTATTTTGAGCCATAATTATATATGCACCGATTCAGTGCGCAGACCCTTTAAATCTCGTGCTCCCCCGCCCCCGAGCTCTTGACTGCCTTAACCAGCATAAACAAAGTTCACACAGCTAATATAACCCTCAAAATGGATCTTTACAAAGTGTTCATCATTCATGCTGCATGCATGCATCAATTCCTGTAAGTATAGTATTTATTTGTATGTTTACATTTGATTCTGAATGAGTTTGAGGCTGTGCTCCGTAGCTAAAGCTAACATTACACACTGTTGGAGAGATTTATAAAGAATGAAGTTGTGTTTATGAATTATACAGACTGCAAGTGTTTAAAAATGAAAATAACGACGGCTCTCTTGTCTCTGTGAATATAGTAAGAAACGATGGTAACTAACCACATTTAACCACATTTAACAATACATTAGCAACATGCTAACGAAACATTTAGAAAGACAATTTAAAAATATCACTAAAAATATCATGTTATCATGGATCATGTCAGTTATTATTGCTCCATCTGCCAGTTTTCTCTATTGTTTTTGCTTGCTTACCTAGTCTGATGATTCAGCTGTGCACATCCAGACGTTTTGCCCTTGTGTAATGTCTTGAACATGAGCTGGCATATGCAAATATTGGGGGCGTACATATTAATGATCCCGACTGTTACGTAACAGTCGGTGTTATGTTGAGATTCGCCTGTTTTTCGGAGGTCTTTTAAACAAATGAGATTTACATAACAAGGAGGAAACAATGGTGTTTGAGACTCACTGTATGTCATTTCCATGTACTGAACTCTTCAATTTTTCATTCGATGGCACCTTTAAAAATGTGACAATACCAGCAGCTCACACGGGAGCGTTTGGAAGCAGGCATCTATCAGCGGATCCATAATATATTCACTGATAGACGGACTGAGTATGTGAACACAATGGCCAATCAGAGGTGTCCACTTAGCAGCGCTCAAAATGCTAGGGGGAAATGCTGGTATCGTCACACTTTTAAAATTTCAGTACCATCTTGGTACAGAAGTTGGTACTTTTGACAACCCTAATGCTAACTAGGCTAACCTTGACTCCTGCCAAAAGTTAAAGGGATAGTTCACCCAAAAATGAAAATTCTGTCATCATTTACTCACCCTCATGTTGTCCAAACCCATAAGACTCCGATTAATCTTCAGAACACAAATGAAGATATTTTTAATGAAACCTGAGAGTTTTATGTCCCTTTATTGAAAGCCTAGCTAACCAAACCTTTCAAGATTCAAAAGGGTCTTAAAGGCATTGGAAAATCCATATGAACCAAGCGGTTTAATCCAATTCTTGTGAAGAGACAGGAAACATTGATTGACACACATACATAGAGCACACCACACATTGTAAACACAGAAGCTCAAACATTTATGCGTGATTCAGAAGAACCAATGAGGTTTGCTCTATACAGCGATGTGACGCACATATAAGTGTGTGTTTATATGTGAACACAAGCCTAAATAAATCTGTTCATCATATAAAGTGATCATGTCTCTTCACAAGACTTGGATTCCATAGAATTAAACCACTCGATTCATACAGTATAGATTCATCGTTATCTGGACTTTCAATGGAGGGACAGAAACCTCTCAGGTTTCATTAAAAATATCTTACTTTGTGTTTCATAGATTAAGTTTTATGGGTTTGGAATAACATTAGGGTGAGTAAATGATGACAGAATTTTCATTTTTAGAATGAACTATCCCTTTAAGACATTTTAACATAAAATTGGATTTGTTTCTTATACTGTATACTATTTAGCATACAGTTTTTTAATAGTAGGCATTATACTGTGCAGTATACAGTAATCAGTAAGCTAATATTCCATACTAAACAGCCGAAATCTACTCATGTCAGTGACATAAGCTCTCTCACCCCTCTTCTACAAACCTGTCAGGGCTAATGCTAATGTAAAATGAGACTCACTATATGCTTGTTTTCCTTTAATTAGCACTAAGGCAGTCGTAGTATTTTGTGAGTTGTTCTCTGTTCCCCCAGTTGTCGAGGTTGATGACCCTGAGCTTGGCACTCGCCGAAGAGGGGAGGGAGTGAATTGATGGTTCGTTTAGCCTCATTAATTAGAGCAGGGGTCAATGTGAGAGCGCGAGGGAGAGGCAGGGCTCCGGAGCAGATTGTGTGAACAGCCTCTCTTTTCATCGACCCCCTGATTCTCAGCAGCCTCAGCATCTGGATTTAGCTTGTTTTGAATCCTGATGATTTCATTGTAGTGATTGTATCAGAGATAACTAGGGTGATGTCATTTATTCATATTGTGGAACTAGATGCATAAATGTCCTGGATCTATTTAAATTAAATGGTTCACAGTGGACTTATAATCATTGTTTCATGATCAAAAACAGCCATAACCCTGCTGGAAAAAATACAGCTAAAAACAGCTGGTTTAAGCTGAAAAGTGTACAAAATCCTCTCTAAAACCAGCCAACAAGCTGTTTTTCCCCCAGTATGGAATTGTTTTATGTCACTATTTTTATCATCTCTCACTCTTTCAACAGGCCAGTGTTCTTTTAAGAGTTTCATATGTAAATGAGTTATGCAATAATTTGCTAACCTCTTTAAATGTGAAATGAGTAACAACCCCACCAAATTTCTGAATATTGAATAGGTTCTGATATCTAAAGCATAATAGTTCTGATGCTTTCTGAATGACTTGTTTTTGCAGATCATTTTCCATAAATGGTTGTGTTATATAATCCACACTTGCCACTATCAATATGAAGTATTGTTGCACATTTATAGTTGCAATCACACTCATCACTCGTCACTATTTACTGAAAGAAATCTAGTCCCTAGACTCTAGTCCCAAAATTATTCACGACACAAGCGTAGTAGTAATTTGAGTGTCCTCTTTTCCTTATCTTTCAGTGGATGGGAGCTGGTCGTGCTGGTCACCTTGGTCTAAATGCTCGGTGACATGCGGAGGAGGCCACTACATGCGCACACGCACCTGTAACAACCCTCCACCTGCCTACGGAGGTGACATCTGCCTGGGTTTGCATACTGAAGAGGCCCTCTGTAACATCCAACCCTGCCCTGGTACACACGCTCACTTTATCACGTGCATGAACTCAACCTACGTGAACTCACACACACACGCTCACACCTTGACTCCAACAGGAAATTACATGGCTTTTTTCCGGATAGGAAGCCTTTGTCTTGTACCTGCTTTCCTTTCGGCATGTCTCGTGTCTAAAGCGGCCCGTGGGGGAATGAAAGAAGAGGAAATCAAAATGTCACACTTCATAGAAAAGCAAATGGTAAAGCCGAGCTTGCGATACGAAGATAATATGCATAAGCTCGCAGCAGGGAGTGCAATAGAGGAGGGCGAGATAAGGCGATTGATGACGGAGTCAAACCCCGCACATTGATCCACGGAAAGGTGAATGGGAGAAGAGAGCTTGTATTCAAATGTCAGTCCATCCATTAGCCAGAACTGTAGTGAGGTTACGGAGTGACCTTTTATTAGCTGCGTTCAGGTCTATCTGTCACACCATTCATTACACGCTCGCGTATAGCTGTACAGTGCAGCCGGGAGACCGAGGACGGGAAAAGTGAGGGGAATGCTAATCAGAAGACCCTGTGTGGAAGTTCTCCTAAGCTGAATTTCAACCTTTTTAGGTTCTGTTGAAGAGTTTGGTTTAAATTCGCTAAGAGGCCAAATAGATAATCGGTTCACTCATACCATAACCACATAACATGATTTTAACCTTTCCTGCTGGAAAATAAAAGTCTAATATGCCAAGCATGTCAGGGACCAAATTCACTAAACGGCAAATTTGCATGTTGCCACAATCTAATGGCGGGTTCAGACTACACAATATCAGCCAGATTTCTGTGAATTGTAAATGACAATGGCTGTCGTGATGCAAGAATTGATAATTTCTTCTCTTATAGTGTGTCATAGCAGACGACAACTGACTTCACAATATCACGACAGAAAGGCTAGCATGTTCATTTTTTTTCCGGTCCTCCACGACGGGTTCCGTCACATCTTTGACGGTGACCAATTGGAGCACAAAAGCTTCAAGGTGCAATCGACCATTCGCAAAAACCCGCCCCCTTTAGTTACTGTTGCTTTGTCTGACAAGCCATGCCGATCTCTCGCCACACATGTTCTCACGCAGTGAAAATATGGTCACCGTGATTTTGCCAAGTAAGACATGTTCCTGGATCAGCATATTTTGTTGATCCTGGAACAACATTCTTGTCTAAATATTTTGTCCTAACCCTATTCCTACCCCTAAACCTAACCCTACCCATAATTTATCCCTAAAATCAGAGGGAAATGATACGTGAATAACACTGACGTAGAAGCACCTAACCCTGGTTGTAAGCCTAAAATTGACATAAACTGTAAACTTTTCCCTCAAATCTGATTGGTTGATTGGAATGTTGATCCAGGAACATTTTGTACTTGGTAAAATCACGTTCACCGAAAAGTACATTGCGGAGCAAAGAGGACACTGACAATGCGTCAACAGACAAGACAGAGCAGGTTACTTTTGATATGAAACAAAGTCTCAAAGTCTTTTAAATTTTGTCATTTTTAAAGAAATTTAACAATAAATACCGTTTTGTGGCTCTTTAATGTGTTGTGACAGATCACTGTAGCACCCCAGTTCAAGCGGCTCATGCACCGATCATCTCTTCCTACTAGTTCATTTATCGCATCAAATAAACATGAATGAACATCATAAAGAATGTTGTTTCAATCGCGGAAAGACGTCTGTACACACCATTTTTCAAGTTCATGTCAACCTACGTTAATCTGCTAACTCCCCTGACTGCTTTGTCGGACAAAATGGCGGATTTGGCGTTATGATTGGTTATATCGCCTGTCAATCAAACTCCTGGCGAAGGGTCAATTATGCAATGGATGAAAGGTTCGTGGAGCTATGGCAACAATATTTCTGCCTTTATGATGTTTCCTCGAGGGACTACCACGACAGAGTAAAAAAAGTTAAATGATGGCGAACGATAGTGCTTTAGCAACCTGGTGAGTACTGGAATTAGCATTAAGCTAGAACAACCTTTGTTTGTTTCCAATGACTTCACACACGTCTTTAGAGATGATTGGTCAGAAAGGAATGTGCAGTCTGACATGTTTCTTGTCCGTAACAAGAAATTAGTAGTCAAAATTGCATAATCTGACACAGACAAAAATATTGTGTAGTCTGAACCCGACATAATAAAAGCGCTGATATGAGTAAAAGTTTTCGGGTGATCTACTAAAAATAAATTTATTGTCATGTCAGGCATAAAATCAGTTATGACATGCCTTTTGGGGGGCGGTAAGTAATGGAGCAAATACCACTGATTTGACTACCGCAATCCTTGTCACCATTAAAGTCACCTTCCAATTAAAATTAAGCCAATATACCTGACTTCCTGAATTTTCATATTTTATTTTGTTTTCTTAATTTTTACTCAGAATCATTTTGCCAGTGTTTTTTTTTTCCTGTAAAAACGTATTTTTAAAGGTGCCCAAGAATGCTTTTTAAAAGATGTAATATAAGTCTAAGGTGTCCCCTGAATGTGTCTGTGAAGTTTCAGCTCAAAATACCCCATAGATTTTTTTTAATTAATTTTTTTAACTGCCTATTTTGGGGCATCATTAACTATGCACTGATTTTTTCAGCGCGCCGCCCCTTTAATTCACATGCTCCCTGCCACACGAGCTCTCGATTATATTACAGCACATTTACAAAGTTCACACAGCTAATATAACCCTCAAATGGATCTTTACAAGATGTTCGTCATGCATGCTGTATGCATGCTTCGAATTATGTGAGTAAAGTATTTATTTTGATGTTTATATTTGATTCTCTATGAGTTTGAGGCTGTGCTCCATGGCTAACGGCTAATGCTACACTGTTGGAGAGATTTAGAAAGAATGAAGTTGTGTTTATGAATTATACAGACAGCAAGTGTTTAAAAATGAAAATAGCGACGGCTCTTGTCTCCGTGAATTCAGTAAGAAACGATGGTAACTTTAACCACATTTAACAGTACATTAGCAACATGCTAACGAAACATTTAGATAGACAATTTACAAATATCACTAAAAATATCATGCTATCATGGATCATGTCAGTTATTATTGCTCCATCTGCCATTTTCGCTGTTGTTCTTGCTTACCTAGTCTGTTGATTCACCTGTGCAGATCCAGACGTTACTGGCTGCCCTTGTCTAATGCCTTTCATAATGTTGGGAACATGGGCTGGCATATGCAAATATTGGGGCGTACACCCCAACTGTTACGTAACAGTCGGTGTTATGTTGAGATCCGCGTGTTTTCCGGAAGTCTTTTAAACAAATGAGATTTACATAAGAAAGAGAAAGCAATGGAGTTTGAAACTCAATGTATGTCTTTTCCATGTACTGAACTCTTGTTATTCAACTATGCCGAGGTAAATTCAAATTTTGAATCTAGGGCACCTTTAAAAAAGAAATAAGTAATGTCAAATGAAAAGTAATGAATGGCAATCTTAACACAGTTGCATTAACAATAATAAATAAGATGGGCACTTCACATGCCCTCCCCTCTACATAACTTTGCATCTGATTTGTACTTGTACAGAGAGCTGGTCTGATTGGTCCGAATGGTCCCCCTGTGACTCATCAGGGTCTCAAGTTCGCCTGCGGCACTGTGACGTCCTGTTTCCTACCGGCAACCAGTGCTCTGGCAACAGCAGTGAAACTCGTGCCTGTCTGCCCATCTCTAACTTCATCCCAGGTGGGCACACAAACACGTACACACATATATACACACCCAAACACTTGCCATATCGACCCCTGGACAAACAAGGATCTTCCCTTATTGACAAGAAGTAATGCGAGACACACCAAACCATTGATTTCTGCAGTGCAGGGATAATTAGCCTCTCATCCTCTGCCTTGTCTAAGTGGCACGATCGAACAAATGCATTATAGTGATATGTTTCATGTAGCATTAGCATTCATACACTCAATACCTGAGATACTTCTGCTGTGAGAAGTTTTACAAACTCGAACATGAGGTAGCTAATTGAAGGAAGGAACATCTTATCTTAGAATAACTGTACTTCCTGCTCTGGTGATAAGTGTCTTGAAAATATTGAGGTTTTATGTGATCAACCATTTTGTAGAGATGGAAATAGCTAAACATATGATCGTCACGGGAGTTATTACCTCACTTTTGCTTACTGTTTAGCGCAGGAAGTGAATTTTTAAGACTATTCTGTAAATCTTGCATAAATATTGTCTTCTCTGCAGAGCCCTTGTATCTTCTTGCACAGAGTAACATTCCATTACAGCTCATTTGAAAAGTTTTAGACCTCATTTACTTCCATTACTGATCATAAAAATGTGTCGCAGGTGCTACATTCCATATTCAGCTCTTTGAATTTCACAATAACAGGTTGAGTTTGAAATTTGCTTGCTATAATGTTCTGAAACTTCTAAAGATCTCATTTATCAGCCTGACGGATTCATTTCCGTGTTCCTCCCTTGATGTTTTTTCTTTTTTCTCAGAAACGTCTGTTGCACGTTCAAGTCAGGAGGAAAGATGGTGTGGAGGTAAGCAGCGTATGCAGACACTTAAGTAGTGTACAAGCAGACTTGCATCGCTCTGCTGGGGTTTGACTGTACATTATCCCATTTAGTACACGGCTACTTGCCAAATAAATAAATAAATACATGGACATAAAATATTGATTTAAGTTAAAATTATTATTATCTTATCTTAAAGTTACCGCTAATAAAAAGCCATGTTTTTTGTGAATTTGTTTTCTTTTTTGAAAGACATTAATACTTTTATTCAGCAAGGATGCATTAAATTGATCAAAAGTAAAAGTTTATAAAAGTAATTTATAATGTTACAAAAGATTTCTATTTCAAATAAATGCTGTTCTTTTGAACTTTCAGTTAAACAAATATATAAATAAATATCAAAAATATTAAGCAGCACAACTGTTTTCAACACTGATAATAAGAAATATTTCTTCAGCTCAAAATCCACGACATAGGACTTTGCCATTTACCGAATGTATATTTACACTAAGTGCAAATAGCATCCATAGTTGGCAAATGCTGTTTACACTAGCTCTGCCCACTAATGTCTGGTTGGGCCACTCAAGTTTTAAAAGTGACACATAAAATTCAATGTCTTCAGTGGTGCAGCAGTAGTGAGTAAGGCTCACAAACTTGCCTTTTAACGCAACCGACGCGGGTTCGAATCCACCTTTTGCCGAGCTCGCATTTATTTTCAATAAAAATGAAAATAATGTTCTAAAAGTGGAAATAAACTGCGAATGAGTGTTTAATAATATTAAAAGTGTTTATTTCTCCCAATAAGGAAACATCCATTTAATAATTTTAATAAATATAATCATTTACACTCTATGATATTATTGTATCCTGTTAATGTAAAAAAAAATACTGAGGTGCAAATAGTATAGATAGCATAAAAAGTATAGATAGCATCTAAAGTATAAAGTATAGATAGCATCTAAAGTATAAAGTATAGATAGCATCTTAAAGGTGCCCTAGAACTTTTTTTAAAAGATGTAATATAAGTCGAAGGTGTCCCCTGAATGTGTCTGTGAAGTTTCAGCTCAAAATACCCCATCGATTTTTTTAATTCATTTTTTTAACTGCCTATTTTGGGGCATAATTAGAAATGAGCCGATTCAGGGCTACTGGCCCTTTAATTCTCGTGCTCCACGCCCCAAGAGCTCGCGCTTGCCTTAAACAACATAAAAAAAGTTCAAACAGCTAATATAACCCTCAAAATGGATCTTTACAAAGTGTTCGTCATGCAGCATGTCTAATCGCGTAAGTACAGTGTTCATTTTGATGTTTACATTGATTCTGAATGAGTTTGAGGCTATGCTCCGTGGCTAACGGCTAATGCTACACTGTTGGAGAGATTTATAAAGAATGAAGTTGTGTTTATGCATTATACAGACTGCAAGTGTTTAAAGAAACTATGGTAACTTTAACCACATTTAACAGTACATTAGCAACATGCTAACGAAACATTTAGAAAGGCAATTCACAAATATCACTAAAAATATCCTGTTATCATGAATCATGTCAGTTATTATTGCTCCATCTGGCATTTTTCGCTGTTGTCCTTGCTTGCTTACCTAGTCTGTTGATTCAGCTGTGCACATCCAGACGTTCTGCCCTTGTCTAATGCCTTTCATCCAGACGTTAATACTGGCTGCCCTTGTGTAATGCCTCGATCATGGGCTGGCATATGCAAATATTGGGGGCGTACACCCCGACTGTTATGCAACTGTCGGTGTTATGTTGAGATTAACTATGCCGAGGTAAATTCAATTTTTGAATCTAGGGCACCTTTAAAGTATAGATAGCATCTTACTATTTACACTTATTGCAAAGAACTGATACTTTTACATGGTTTAAATAGAATCTATCGCTATTTTCACCTAGTGTAAATAGCATATCGCTAAGAAAATGCTGCTATTGTCATTTAGTGTAAATAGAATATATTGATATTTTCACTATTTTAAATAGCATCTATTGCATCCGCTGCCTTATTATATTTTGATAATAAATAACATTTTAAAATGTATTAATATACATTTTTAATTGTAATAATATTTCACAATATTACTGTTTTTACTGTCAAATAAACGTAGCCTCTTTCAAAAACGCAAAAATACAGTGTATATTAAAATTAAGTCCTCCAAGGTCAATATAAAAGAGAGTGATGAAAGTAGCAGTGATTCTTCCATGAACAGCAGTGAAACATAAGGTTCAGTGTTTATTATATAAACATATGTGCTCACTGTCACAGCTGACCAATCAGAGTCCAATATTCCAGAGAACAACATAATTCAGTTGCAATTTATTCAGTGTGCATGTTCAACACACTGATTGCAGAGACAATAAGCCCCATTAAACAAATGCACATTTGGAATGGTATGTAATAGTAAAGTCTTTCCATTTATAGCAATTATTGGCTGTTTATGCAGATTCACAGGGCAACAGCAAAACTGACTGTAATTTACTATAATGTTTAATTGGCTCAGGTAATAGATGATTGATATCCACTGGCTGTAGGATCACTGCTTGAGCCATCAAAGCATCTTGCTTGCTTCAGATCATTTAGCCATTTTGCCTCCCTTGCCAGACTTCAATGTGTTCCACATGATCGCCGTGGGCCTGAGCAGCTCCATACTCGGCTGTCTCGTGACTCTACTGGTGTACACTTACTGTCAGAGATACCAGCAGCAGTCCCATGATGCCACGGTCATTCATCCCATCTCTGCAGCCCCCCTCAACACCAGCATCACCAACCACATCAACAAACTGGACAAGTACGACTCAGTTGAAGCCATTAAGGTGGGTGTTATTCACTCATACTATCCGAAAATGTTGTTTATTTCTAGAAATAAGACGATTGATCCAGTATGTGATCTGTGTGTGAGTGTGTACGACTCTGTCTTGTGTCTAAATCAATTCATACATTCATACACTGCTTTCTCATAAGTAATTTGAAAAGTTTTGATTCAGTTTGTATACTCAGTGTTTGTGTGAGATTGTCTCAAATGAAATCAGAAACCAATATGCAGCTCATGTCAGTACTTTTCTGAGAATGTTTTTGTTGTTAGTGGGCTACTTTAACCCTGAAAATACTTTAGTTTTTATTTTTATTATTACATATTATGCAATACACTGTGAGATTTAGACACATGGATCATTTTTTCATCAGCACAGCAAAAAATAAAGCTCACCATCATTTTTCACATTAAGTCAGAAGGACAGTTAAGGCTTCATTAGACTTGAATGTACATGACTAATTACAGAAAGTGCTCTTCAGTTATTGCTTGTTCAGACACTTTTGTGAAGTTGCATATTTCATCAGCTGAATGTATTGCAATAGAATAGCATTCCTTACAAAACATCCCGAGCTCAGAAGGGTAATATACCAAATGACTCTTTGTTTTACTGTCCTGACTGTAGAAATTCACCAGCTCAGCTTCATTTCTACTGATGACAAGAATGAATTAAACTTCAAGGCTACACAACATTATTGTCATGCACAACTTACTTGTTGTACTGTTTTTCTTTCCTTCTGATTGCTGTCAGTTTGTTACTGTAAGTATGGAATATATTTTCCCATACAGGATCCTTAAAGGCAACATGACATAAAAATTGCCCATATTTACTTTCTTAATATGTTCCTGTGCATGATTCATCGATATGTTATTCCAAAGAAAAAACGTCTTTATAATATTTCATAAAAATGATTCGAAAAGACTTCTGAAATGGCTAACGTCACCTAGACCGTGTTAAAAGGGAAAATAATGTTAACTAATAGCCTGCTTTGACATTGTTTTAGGCCACTGCTGTAGGAAATGGAGTAATTTTAATGCTGCCAAAAGTTAAAGGGGAAAATGTAAATGCTGTCATCATTTACATAAACCCATAAGACATTCATTCATCTTCAGAACACACGCACACAAAAAATTCTCTCATTATTTTTGTTTGCCCATTGAAGTCCACACAAAAAAAACTATCACACAACAAAAAGTAATCCAGAAAGTAATCCATATGAATTGAAACAATGTAATCCAAGTCTTCTGATGAGATAGATTATACATAATAATATGGATTACATAATCCTTTGGATTACTTTTTGATAAAGATGTGTTTCTGTGGACTTTCGATGTAGAGTTGTCAAAAGTACCGACTTCGGTACCAAGTTGGTACTGAAATTTTAAAAATGTGACGCTTTGAGCGCTGTTGAGTGGATTCGTAAACACCTCTGATTGGCCATTGTGTTCACGGCTCATCAGATATGTCTGTGATTGGCTTCGGTGATCACCGCTTCAAAAACATGTTGTAAATAGTCATCAATGATGCTCTTCACTGAGCGCTTACACAGATATACATGGGAGCGTTTGAAAATAGGCGTCTATCGCGGACCAGTCCGCTGATAGACGCCTGCTTTCAAACGCTCCTGCTTTCAAATTCAAACACTTCCATGTGCTTTCAAACGCTCCCGTGCATTGATCTTTGTAGCCAATCACAGACATATCTGATGAGCGTGTCAACACAATGGCCAATCAGAGGTTTTTATGAATCCGCTCAACAGCGCTCAAAGCATCACATTTTTACAATTTCAGTACCGACTTGGTACCGAAGTCGGTACTTTTGACAACTCTACATCGAAAGTCCACACAAACACACCTTCATCAAAAAGCAATCCAAAGGATTATGTAATCCAAAGTATTATGTTATCTATCTCTTCAGAAGACTTGGATTAAATTGTTTCAATTCATATGGATTACTTTTTGTACTTTTTGATGTGTGATAGTTTTGGTAAAAAGCATCAGATTTTTTAAATTTTAGTACCAATTGGTACCAAAGTCGGTACTTTTGGATAAAAATGATAAGAGAATGGTAAAATTGTGACAAAAATGTTCTTTTTTTGGATGAACTATCCTTTTGTGTTATCAAAGTTACTACAGTAATAGCAAATAGCAATAAATTTGCCAACATCATGATGCTTTTAAGAGTGAGCTTGACGTTAAACCTCTACACCCCGGTCAAAAATCCTCCTTAAACGTGGGAGTTTTGGTGTTTGGACTGCCACAATTGACCATAAACTTCTCTCTGGTATGAAACAACATAATGGATAAAATCTCCTGCCCGACATTTTGTCTTGTTAATTACTATGTTTCACTTTGAAATTTGTCATATTAAGGAAGTAAAATGGGTTGTGAGGGCTGTTTCATGTTGACTTTAATGTTAGCTTCAGAAAAAGACCAATGCATTGGTTTAGCACAGGCCTTCTTTCCGCCACCTGCTGCCCTGAGGATGATTGTGCTCCATTCCTCTTTTCAGCCTGACGTTTCTGTTCTCTTGCCTTTGGACGAGCACCACATTTGCCAGCCTTTGTCTTCTAACACTGGTGTAGCGCGAGGCCTGGAGATTTTCTACTAACTCTTGACCGGCATTACCATCCTCTCCTCTGACTCTCAGACCTCTCGCGAATCCCTTCTCCTTCCCCTGACCCTCGTGTACGTGGCAGGTGTGCTCGCCCATTCGTTCTGTCTGCATATGTCATCAGCATTTTCCCATCATCCCACACAGAGCAGATAGTCAGGCTTGTGAGAAGGCAGTGTAATTTTGGTGTCGTGTCGTGATTATGGCTTTGTCTACTACCATTATGTTGCATGCGTTTTTTTACCCATTTCTTTTATTCTCTACCTTGTAAATCGGATTAGTCTTTTCTTCTAAATTATTATTTTGCTCGCTTGTTATTGCCACCCCACTGAGCTCGGTTTTGGCTTACAGCTTTGTAGCATTTCCTTTTAATTGTTCTTCTAATTATGTAGGAGACTTTGCGGTTTTACAAAAGACTGAATAAATATCTTTTCATCATTATCTCTAAATATCTTTTTGTAGTTTGTTATTGTAATAAGCATTTTAAAACAAACATCTTATTCGTATTTTTTTTATACTTGTCTTAAATTTAACCTTTTAATATTTATGAACCTTGTCGGCTTAAGTCGTTTTACTTTATTTCATTCATCAAAATGAAACCATGTTGAGGATACGGGTGGCAGAAACAGCAAAAATCCATTTCTGGTTTTGTATTAAAAAAAAAAGAAGTTTGTTCCATATGTCTTGATGCTGTGATGTTTTGACTGCACTTTTTTATTTTTCTGTGAATGATACTAACTTCCTTGGCCGTTATTTTAAGTTAGTAATATATAGTCACCCAAGTGGAACAGTCTTTTGTTAAACCCTCTTCATGGTTTGACCATCATTCAGTCTCAAAGCAAGATTTTTGTTCAATTTTTCAAGTGATTTGTGATTTGATTTCTTCTTTGCCTAGACCCACAACTCAATACAGTCTGACTTTTCATCCATGCAACAAAAAATCAAGTATTTTCCATTTCTGTTCTTTTATCTGTGTTACTGAAAACACCTTTTTCTCTCATCCGCAGGCTTTCAATAAGAATAACTTGATCCTGGAGGAAAGAAATAAGTATTTCAACCCTCAGCTAGCAGGAAAAACATATACCAACGCGTACTTCACCGACGTCAACACATATGATGACTTTTAAAAATGGATCTGTGATTCCAGTCATCTTCACCACATCAACTTCAGCACCTAGTGTTTTTATTTTTCTTCGTGGGTTGCCCAGATAAATAAAAAGACATTTTAAGTGGGACCATTTTATCATCAAATGCCAATAAAGCTGTACAGAACCATTTTCAGAGTTAACAAGGACATCATGCTCTCCAATTGTGTGGACATCACTAAATGAAATTGAACAATGATGAACAAATAAAGCAGGCGATTCGATTCAACCGTGACGCTGATAAACTCTCGCTGTAGAGATGGCACATGGACGATTTGCATGATTCTCATCTAATGTGTTTTTCTTTATTGTTGCTTTTTGCATGGTTGGTCGCATTCCAGTGTTTGTGGGTGGGGCCTGTGTCCTAAATGGGTGGAGCCTTCTCGGACTGCTTTGTCTCATGTGCCGAATCAGAAGCCCCTGTGCCTCACTGAGGACCTACGGTGGTCTCCAGTGCATCTGCCTGCCCTAAAATGGGGTTTTGCAAAACACCATCCATATGTAGATAACCAAGGTCTCTGAAAAATGTGTTCATGTATCTCTCAATATAGGAGCACTTGTTAGTCGAGCGCTTAGCAGTGGTGGGAATCTCTGTGTTTTTGTTGTACAATACACTTTTCATGACGCATATGTCAGTGTAGCTTTTATAGATGAGTCTATTCTGAAAAAAAAAGAAGTCTTTCAAAGTAACCCTGTTCAGTCACCAAAACAAGACATGAATTGTCATATTAACATTTGTCTTTATGTGGTGTAAGGTCTGCAAAAAAGAGAGAATGTGAAACATTACAGGACCTTTTTATGTAAAACATTGAACATTTGAATATTATAAACATGTTTCTATTTGTTTAGATGTTTAGTAGTTCAAGATTTCATGAGAAAACAAGTATCTTTAAAAAAAAAAAACACTGCTTTCAGCACAAAAACTGTTGTTTTTTCAGCTTTATTTTCTTTCATTTTCAAACATTTCAATGAATTTACTTATAACTTAACCATGCATTCATCATGGAGAGGTGCTTGGGAATACACTTTTCAATTTCTACTAATTCTTTTCTACTTGTAAAACTTTGTTTGCTTGTTTTATGTGCATAAATTAAAATTGCTTCATATACATCACTGTGTTGGATGATGATCTATGAAATGCTACATAGTTGTTTGAATTTACATATTCACTGTAGATTTATTGGAAATTCTGCATGTACATTACTGTAAAATGATATTCACAAACAGATTTCGCGACACTTTCAAAGTGAAATGCCCAGCGAGCGGCGCTAAAACACGTTCAATTCTCCGAAACAGATACACGAGAATGTGCCAACGTTGCATTGCGTTGGTTGCAGGGCGTTGAACTGCTTATTTAACTGCTCTGGGTGCGCATTGAGCGTGACAGTCACTCATTTCGGTCTTTTGTCACGCACTCCCGCCACACATTGTATTTCTCACGCAGAAAAACTAATTATTTAATATGCCGCAGCGCCCAAAATGTATCTGGCCGCGCCGCTCTCTCTATGGAACCGGGCAGGAATCAAGCGCGTCTTGAACCTGCCACTTATCAGCCAATCAAAAAAAAAATAAAGAGGCTACACAATAGCCAATCAGAAAATAGCACTATTGTATCTGGGTAAGATTTAACGCAACAACCAATGAAAAAAAAGCATATCCTGGAATTGTTCACCATCATCCTCGTTCACCCACAGAGGAAACCACTGGAGCTCTGAGCATCACTTTGAGCACAGAGTAAGTCACGATCTCCTGTTTTAATGTTACAACAAATTCACAACTTGTTTGACACGACAACTTGACTGCTGTTAGATAATCAGATAATCAGCTTCAGTTTTTCATGAGTGTCTGAACTTAGCCAACAGTTTTACAGCCTGTTCATTGACACCTGCTCAGAACAAGTAGTCTAGGCCTAGTTATATTTTGCTATCACACAAGGACTGACATTTTGTTACATTAAACATCTCTCTCTCCAAATAGTTTTAATAATTTTATTAGCACTAAATAAATTAAATTACCGTCTGATAATTGTGCTCCTTTATATGGCAAAAGTGGGAGTCATAGAGCAAAATAAGTAGACTAGCACCAATTAAGTTTTTGTGCACTATATTCAGTCATCTGAAGCCATTCCATAGCTTTTTTTTTTCTTCCAAGAATTAGGCTAGAATACTTTTTGCTGCTGAATTATATACTCACCTAGTTTACTTATTTATTTATTGGTCAGCTTATGATTATATATTTTTATTCATTTTTTATTTTTATCTATAATGAAGTGGTGTGTTTAGTGCATTCTGGATTGGTTAACAAATCAAAGAGTGACCATTAGTTCCACAAATACAGTCACAGGCTCCTACAAATAAATTAATTCAACAAAGGTAACCTCTTTTGCTACATATTTTTAATGGTTTAAATGTGTACTCTACATGTTTGACCACTTACGAACTCTCATTTAGCCTACTATATGTTGTGTACATGACTAATGTGCCCAACCATCAGCAATAAATAAATTACTTTTAGAGCACAAAATTGTTTACAAGAGAACAAATTTCTTCATTGATCTAGTCACTTAATTTTGCTCTTAGAATGCACTAGATTCATGCATTTAAATTTAAAATGTACAAAATTTTCCTCCGGGGGGCATGCCCCCGGACCCCCCTAGAGGAACCGATGTCCACCCACTACAGTCTCACAAAATCCTGTGGGAAACACTGTGGATGCATTAATCATTGCATCTGTCTTTCAAAGGTGTCAGGTAAAAGGCAACTAATAAACATCATCTCATTCACCCTGAGGCCAGGTTACAGGATACTAGCCCAGAGAAGGTGGCGAAAGTTGTTTTTGTTTTATTTACAGATTAAATCATATACCATGAGTGCAGCAGGCGCAATGATATTACGCAGCGCCTGTGACCCCCTGCTTGCTCAGGGAGAGTGCCTTGTAACCATGGAGACATTTGTGAGAGAAGCTGTTTAATATCATTGCGCCTGCTGAACCCATGGTACGGCAGCAAAGTTCCTTGATTATTACGCCGGAATGAGAGTATAGTTCCTAGCCATATCGGCCTAGAAAATCGCAAATTTACATTTTCCGTCGGTCTTAGTACACGATGTAACTACAGAAGAGTCAAGTTTTAAATAGTTTAAAAATATCGAAACTCTTTGGTCATTTTTGGTCTTATCAGATTCAATGAACTATGCTAAGCTATGCTAAAAGTGGTACCGCCAGACCCGGAGATCGGCTGAATGGACTCGAAAACGGTAAAACTAAACTGTTTAATTCTAGGGGAGTAGTACGGAAGAGGATTAGGGCCAAGCAATAATAAAAAAATAAAACCATCTCGAGATTAAAGTTGTTAAATTTCGAGAAAAAAGTCGAGATAAAATGTTGAGAATAAAGTCATTAAATTATGAGAATAAAGTCATTAAATTACGAGAAAAAAAGTCGTTAAATTATGAGAACAAATTCGTAATTTAACGAATTTGTTCTTGTAATTTAACGACTTTTTTCTCGTAATTTAATGACTTTATTCTCAACATTTTATCTCGACTTTTTTCTCGAAATTTAACGAGTTTTTTCTCGTAATTTAACAACTTTAATCTCGAGATGGTTTTATTTTTTTTATTATTGCTTGGCCCTAATCCTCTTCCGTAGTGTTGGAATATGAGCCTGTTTTCAAAAAAGTGGAGCGTTCCTTTAAAGAAAGTCCCGAGATTCTTATCTCTTATTTATGACATTGTGGTGGTGTTCACGTGCGTTCAGCTTGTAAATACGATATTTCCGACCTGACTTGAACGCAACATGTAGGCCTATGACTGCAACTCGGAAATGAAATGTCCTGTTAGTTGCCGAAAACCTACTGTACCCTCTTCCCTAAACCTAACAGATTGTGAGCAAAAAACAATTGTGAGATTTAAAAAAAAAAAAAAGTGTTTGCTGAAGCAACCATGCCGTTTTAGCTTCCTATGAGGCTGTGAGCTCTCGTGTTTCAGGTGCTCTCCGCACCGCATGGCAACGGCAATGCTGTAGCCCACCAGGTGAGTTGCCGAGTAACTTTACTCTGTCAGACAGGTCATATGGAGCTGATTTATGTGATGCCTCAAAATGTAGTTATAAGATATTTTAATTTGGCTGTCAACAAATAGGCGAATGAATTCAAAATTACACCAACAGACACTAGCCTACATGGGGGATTGCCGGAGTCTGTTGGGGACATAAAACGTGTTTTTAAATGACCAAACTCAGTAAACATATTATTAATAAAGCATACAATGTACAGACAAGAAGATGAGCCCATAAAATGAAAGCAATGTGTTTAATTAGGCATTAAGCGTTTTCCTCCCATAACCGTTAAGGAAAATGTTTAACGTTGCTTAATAATGCATTAAAGGGTTAGTTCACCCAAAAATGAAAATAATGTAATTTATTACTCACCCTCATGTCGCTCTACATCCGTAAGACCTTCGTTCATCTTCGGAACTCAAATTAAGATATTGTTGATGAAATCCGATGGCTCAGTGAGGCCTATTGAGAGCAAAGCCATTGAAACTCTCAAGGTCCATAAAGGTACTAAAAACATATTTGAAACAGTTCATGTGAGTTCAGTGGTTCTATCCTAATATTATAAAGGGACAAGAATAATTTGTGCGCCAAAAAATATAATAAAGACTTTTCAACAATATCTATATGGGGCGATTTCAAAACACTGCTTCAGGGCTTTACGAATCGAATCAGCCGTTTGATAGGAGATCGAGTCACTGATTCGAAACAAAAGATTCATAAGCTTCATGAAGCAGTGTTTTGAAATCAGCCCATATAGATATTGTTGAAAAGTCGTTATTTTGTTTTTTTGGTGCACAATAAGTATTCGTGTCACTTTATAATATTAAGATAGAACCACTGAACTCACATGTTTCAAATATGTTTGTAAATGACTCACTTTGGTAGAGCGTGACCTCAAAATGTTTGTTATATACCTCGCAAATAACACATATCAACTGTATTCAAATTGAAATATTATAGCAGGATCCTAAAGTTAACAAAAGTAATAAAGAAAAGAAAAAAACATCTAGGTATCTAAATTACATGTTTAACAAAAAGCTGCCCACTTTACCAGCATTCACCCTATGTATGTTTTTGGAGTTTTGCAAAAACGTAGGTGGAGGCACGTTTTTCCATTGATATGGTGCATTAATTGTGCATAAACACCACAGTATCCACCTTTTTTAGAAGAACTTTCTCTGTTACCTTTAATCTGTGTGAGAAGGTAACCGAGTATCATAGATCTACTCATTTATGTGTGAACTAGAGGTGTTGAAATCACAGGTTCCTGTTTCTGAGGATTAATCACACTTTGACTCATGATCATGGTTGCATAGTGCACTAGTCTGGTGTTTTGGTAAATATGTACTTTCATTTGTTCCATCGGCATGCCTGAATTGCTTCATTTGAGACTTTTCTAATCTGTAAACATGGTCTGCAATGACTAATGTGGCATTTAGTTCTCTCTTTGACCCAGCGCTCACCTCATATTGACATGTTTGATGTAGAGCCATCTGGTTCAACAAACAGCCACCCACACTCAAACACATATTGGCCTGGTTTCACAGACAGGGATTAGGTTAAACTAGGTGTAGGCCTTAGTTAAAAAACATTAATGTTGTGTGTCTTAAAAACAAAACAAAGAAAAATGTTGCTTTATGTTAAAACAGCTCAAACATGCATTGTAGGCTGGGACTAGGCTTAAGTCTTGTCTGTGAAATGCAGAGGGATTTTATTTAAATAAACAAGCAAACATAAACTGAACCAATAAAAAAAGAGCACAGGGAACCAAGATGCGCACCATCTACATTGACAACAAACACTGACAAGAAGCAGGGAAACACAAGCTAACAAGACACCCCTGGGAACAATCAGACTAATCAACAAATGAACTACAAACATGGCATTAGAAACAGGAAATACAACAAAAGTCATGACAAGACATGGGAAACATATAAAGCCCGACGGTCGGCCGACTAAGTTTTCTCAGTGTGTTCCACACCGTCGCCTGAAGTTGGTCCTCATCGGCTTTTTTTCAGCTGATTCGACATGTTGAATCGGCGTCGGAGCTCGTCAGCCCATCTGATCATTCTGATTGGCTGTTCAGCTACTGCCACCTCCTGGTAAAAAAATTATCGAAGGCGATTCATCTGCGATAATGAACGCGATATTGCGTAGCTTGTCAGTGAACTACGGCTCTGTCTATTAAATGCCGCTCCATTTGAAAGCAGGTGATGGCGATTTAGCGGTAATCAGGGAACCGGCTTTACTGACGAAATGCGCGTGAAAATCACATGCGATATATCACCCAGCCCTACTTGCATGTCATGTGACCTATAATCGTCATCAGAAAACCATGAATATGCGAATGTCGTCTTAAATTTTTTGAAATATTAAATCATAATCTCAGGGGCTACAAGTAAATATTTTGAGTAAAAGGGGTTCTGCAAAGATGCACTGACAAAAGCGTATGATGTAGGATATAATTTCAATCTGGATCATTCCTATGGAACATTTTCATATTTCATCATGTCTAAATACATTGTATAGAGTATTAAACTCACAATTTTTACCAGAGGAAATAACAAATAAACTAATTATGTTTTATTTTCTTGCATTTTTACAATTAAGTAAACAAGGGGGATTTTTAAAAATTGAACTCACTTCTTTATGAAATTCTCCATGAAGTGACATCATTTCTGGTGGAGGGAAATTCTGCGATGCTTTGCTGTATTAGTTGGTATGTCTGATTCTGTTATTAAAAAAAAAAAAATTATCAAAATATCTAAAGACGATTAAAAAATATCAAAAGGAACTTGTTAAAACTCTCATATTCTCAGTTCCTCGCTATTATTAAAGGTGCCATTGAACGTTTTTTTACAAGATGTAATATAAGTCTAAGGTGTCCCCTGAATGTGTCTGTGAAGTTTCAGCTCAAAATACCCCATAGATTTTTTTTTATTAATTTTTTTAACTGCCTATTTTGGGGCATCATTAAATATGAGCCGATTTATGCTGTGCGGCCCCTTTAAATGCTCACGCTCCCTGCCCACGGAGCTCGCGCTTGCCTTAAACAGTGCCTAAACAAAGTTTACACAGCTAATATAACCCTCAAATGGATCTTTACAAAGTGTTCGTCATGCATGCGGCATGCATGCGTCGGATTATGTGAGTATTGTATACTGTTATATTGTTTACATTGATTCTGAATGAATTTGAGGCTGTGCTCCGTGGATAACGGCTAATGCTACACTGTTGGAGAGATTTATAAAGAATGAAGTTGTGTTTATGCATTATACAGACTGCAAGTGTTTAAAAATAAAAATAGTGATGGCTCTCTTGTCTCCGTGAATACAGTAAGAAACGATGGTAACGTTAACCACATTTAACAGTATTAGCAACATGCTAACAAAACATTTAGAAAGACAGTTTACAAATATCACTAAAAATATCATGATATCATGGATCATGACAGTTATTATTGCTCCATCTGCCATTTTTCGCTATTGTTCTTGCTTGCTTACCTAGTCTGATGATTCAGCTGTGCACATCCAGACGTTCTGCCCTTGTCTAATGCCTTTCATAATGTTGGGAACATGGGCTGGCATATGCAAATATTGGGGGCGTACACCCCGACTGTTACGTATCAGTCGGTGTTATGTTGAGATTCGCCTGTTCTTCAGAGGTCTTTTAAACAAATGAGATTTATATAAGAAGGAGGAAACAATGGAGTTTGAGACTCAATGTATGTCATTTCCATGTACTGAACTCTTGTTATTCAACTATGCCAAGATAAATTCAATTTTTCATTCGAGGGCACCTTTAAATGCTGTTAGGCATCCTGTCAAATTTCTTACCGTTGTGTAAATAACAGTTATGATAAATGTTAAAATAAAGAAAGTTCCTGACTAGAGTTTCTAAGTTTCTGTTAGAATGTTATACAAGCTTGTTAATTAAGAGAAAAATGACAGAGCTGCACGTTTGAGTTATGATTATTTCTGAAATGCTATGAAAAATATTGTTGAATGTTAAAGGACATTTTTAACATTTAACTTGTTTCAGCACAAGCAGTGAAAATCTGATTTGAATACATTGAGCTGCTGTGGAAATCAATGCTGGTGCTCAGCTAAATGGGGGAATCATTACATTCAGATATGGACACTGCTTCTGTCAATGCCTGCTTTACCATATCACATTATAAAAACAAATCACTAAATAAAATAGATATATCTCACAAAACATGCTTCATATTTAAACCTGGTTGTGCTTTAGTTGGCTTTTCTGTTGATTGTCCTTCAACAATTTCAACATTTTAAAGGGTTTGTTCACTTTCAAATGAAAATTACCCCAAGCTTTACTCACCCTCAAGCCATCCTATGTGTATATGACTTTCTTCTTTCTGATAAACACAGAGTTATATTAATAAATATCCTGATGCATCTGAGCTTTATAATGGCAGTTAATGGGACCAACAAGTATGAAGCTCAAGAAAGTGCATCCACCTACATTCATCTATCATAAACATAGTCCACACGGCTCCAGAGTGTTAATAAAGACCTTCTGAAGTGAAGCGATGTGTTTGTGAAAAAAAAAAAAAAAAAAATCCGTATTTAAGTTATAAAATAAAATATCTAGCTTCCGCCAGACCGCCTTCCATATCCAACTTATGAAGAAAGTGTAACGCCTCTCACAGTTCAAAACTCGTACACTATGTCCTACACCTTCTGTGTTTAACTTATGGAAAAAGTTATATTCGCGTTGAAAAGTTGAATAGTCGTGTTGAATATGAATATGGTTAATATTAAAGGTGCTCTAAGTGATGTCACGCGTTTTTAGGCCAAAACATTTTTTGTCACATACAGCAAACATCTCCTCACTATCCGCTAGCTGCCTGTCCCCTGAACACACTGTAGAAAAAACGTGGTCTCTGTAGTCGCCACAAGCTCCAAAAACGGCAATAAAAACAAACTGGTGCAGCCTGGACCACGAATCATAATAAACATGCTCCAGCCAATAACCGACAAGAATGATTTTAAATGCGCGTTCATGACTGTTTCAGGAAGCACGGATGGGAGAAGGGGGGAGGAGGAGGAGGGAGGGTCTAGTTAGCCTTTGTTTTGTTTTACAACACTTCGAACGTCAACAGGAAGTTACTCCACCCTTGATCACTTAGAGCACCTTTAATATAACTCCAATTATATTCCTCTGGAAGAAGATAGTCATATACACCATGGATGGCTTGAGTGTGAGTAAATCGTCAGGTAATTTTCATTTTAAACTGAACTAATCCTTTAAGATTCCTTGGATAAATAAGTATAATTTTTAATGGGGGAAAAATGCATAAACACTTTCATAATGTGATATGTTTCAAACAAACTGGTTTAGTTCAGTAAATGATGACATAATTGGCAATTCTGTTCCTTTAAAATCTGCTTAATTTCTTTTAATCTGACAATTTCTTTGGAATGATAATAAAAAACAACTGCTTAATATAGGTTTGCTACATATTGAGCATGTGCTTGTCTATTTTATTTATTTATATTTTAATATTTTAATAACATTGACGGCATATTTTTCATCTTTCTTTTAATTAATCCATAATTAATTTCACTATCATCTAATAAAAATCATCTCTGGCTTTCTCCTACAGTTCCTCCACCTCAGTTCTCTCAGATGCGCTGCCGCTGTGTTATAAAACACTTTCTCCAAAGCTCAGTTTGTCTTCAAATATTTACCAGGTAAGTTATCATTCTGACTCTAGTAAGATCTCAATGAAAAAGCTTATAAATGAAAGACAAGATAAAGGCCAGAGTTTTTAACCTTCTCAAGATGCGATCGCACATCGCTTTTTGAAAAATTGGTGAGCCACATGGAAATCATGTTAAAGAAGAAATCACAGTAAAACAAATGGGCTTAGGACTGCACAAAAACTTTCACGGTAGCTTAGTGTGCGCTCATTCTATCACTCAAAGCCTATAGCTCAGATTTCTGTCTCTTTTTGTGGTATGATAAAGCATGTGAACAAGAACTCACTGATTTCTGTAGCAAAAAGTGTAGCATGCTGCCGATTCGTTCAGGACTACCTTGTTCTTCAAAAACCTATATAGATTTAATTCATTTTGCTTTTTTTATTTATTCACCTCGCTTTAATTAGAGGTTATGACCTCTATTATAACAGCTGCTGTGGGGAACAAAAATGACAAAAAAAATGACAGTAGTTAATTTACTTCTTCCCTTTGCGATTGTACACATGTACTTGTGTACATAATAGAAGTTATGTAAGTTATGTGACAGCAAAATAATTATTGCCCTCCATCCACTTCACACCATCCAGTGTCACACATATTCATTTTTCAATGTCACACAAATCTTTAAAGGGCTAGTTCACCCATAAATGAAATTTCTGTAAAAAAGCTCTGTGTTCACTGCACCAACAGCATAGGAGAATGACAGGGAAGAGGAAAAATTGTTGAATAAATTCGTTATTTTTGTTTTTGCGCATAAAAGTATTCTCGTCGCTTCATAACATTAAAGGGTTAGTTCACCCAAAAATGAAAATTCTGTCATTTATTACTCACCCTCATGCCATTCCACACCCGTAAGACCTTCGTTAATCTTCAGAACACAAATTAAGATATTTTAGTTGAAATCCGATGGCTCTGTGAGGCCTCCATAGGGAGCAATGACACTTCCTCTCTCAAGATCCATAAAGGTACTAAAAACATATTTAAATCAGTTCATGTGAGTTCAGTGGTTCAATATTAATATTATAAAGCGATGAGAATAAAATAACAAAATAACGACTTATTTAGTGATGGCCGATTTCAAAACACTGCTTCAGGAAGCTTCGGAGCACAGTGAATCAGTGTATCGAATCTGCTGTTCGGAGCGCCAAAGTCACGTGATTTCAGCAGTTGGCAGTTTGATACGCGATCTGAATCATGATTCGACACACAGAGTCATTTGTGGAAGTGTCATTGCTCCCAATGGAGGCCTCACGGAGCCATCAGATTTCAACCAAAAATATCTTAATTTGTGTTCCGAAGATTAACGAAGGTCTTACAGGTGTGGAACGGCATGAGGGTAAGTAATAAATGACAGAATTTTCATTTTTGGGTGAACCAACCCTTTAAGTTTGAACCACTGTAGTCATGTTGACTGTTTTAACAATGTCTTTACTGCTTCTCTTGACCTTGAATGTGGTGATTTTGTTGCTTTCTATGGAAGATAAAAAGATGTCTTAATTTGTGTTCTGAAGATGAACGAAGGTCTTGTGATGACATGAGGGTGAGTAATTAATGACAGAATTTTCATTTTTGGGTTAGCTAACCCTTTAACATTGTTGTGTTGCTTCCTCTTGTTGTACACTGCAAAGTTAAAGCAACAGTTCACTAAACAATGAAAGTTTGGTCTTTATTCGGGCACATTCATGTTGTTCCAAACCTGACTTTCTTTCTTCTGTGGAACTCAAAAGGTGAGTTTTTTCTTTAAAGAATATTCTGTTCACTCCTAACCTTGACATCCATCCTAAATAAGTAGCAATATCTGACTCATGAACAAATCATTCTTTTTTTAATGAATCTGAAATGAATTAGTCTAAAAGATTTGTGCACAAATCAGACTGATGCTATTCTCAGTGGTTCACAGCCCAACAGAGGATATGATTATCAGTGAATAACAGCTTAAAGGGATAGTTCACCCAAAAATCAATTACACTCATGAAGTTCCAAACCCATAAGGCTTTCGTTCATCTGCGGGAACTCAAATGAAGATAATTTTAATGAAATCTGAGAGATGTCTGTCCTTCCATTGAAAGTCTGTTCACCCAAAACTTTGACTCATGAAGCTCAACCATACTTGCTCAAACCTCATTGGTTTTTGCGGAAGTTCAAACGTACTGGTAACAGCAACTGTACTTGCTTGAGAACCAATGAGGTTCATTCTTAAACCTCATTGGTTCTCAACCAAATACAGTTGAGCTTTCATTTACCATATTTGAGTGCTCTATGTATGTTTGCTGATCAATGTTTATATGTGAATAAATGCCTAAATTAAATCTGTTCATCATATAGATTGTGTCTCTTCAGAAGACTTGGATTAAACCGTTCGATTCATATAGATTTATTTTACGATCTCTGTATGAATGTTTTGAAACATCAGATTTTAGGGTGAATAGACTTTCAATGGACATAAATCTCTCAGATTTCATTAAAAATATCTTAATTTGTGTATCGAAGATGATTGAAAGTCTTATGGGTTTGGAACGACATGAGGGTGAGTAAATGATGACAGAATTTTCATTTTTAGGTGAAGTATTCCTTTAAAATATCGTTCACTGCAGTGCTTCGCTTTTCCTTTAATTCAGCAAGGGTTCTTCCCTGAAACGGTGTCAATGCCAGGCTGTTGATGATTACTGTCAAAGAGGAATAATTCACTTGCTGTACTGAATACTCTAGCAATTTACAGTCCATAGCCTGTGTGCAGGGCTCATGGGAAATGGATGTTAGCTCCCTCTGCAAAAGCGCCTTATATCAGTGAGATTAGCCATCTTGACTCTGACACTCAATCTCTCATGCCTTTCATGACCTTCTGATCCTCTCCAAGATTTCTACTGTAGTTCACCAACCATGCTTGCTACATTTGTCTTCACTACACTTTGCTACTCTCCTTTAACTGTGTGTAGGTCCAGGTCAGCAAATTGTCCATCAGCCAATCCACCTGGAAGCTGATTTCTCTGCGTTTGAGCACTTTCATTGTTGCAATTATCACTGCTTCATTGATGATGATCACTTTGGTCCTTTAAAACCTCACTGTCCTACAGGAAAAATTAGCATTATCGCAATCTGTTAGCGTTAATTAGAATCTTTTTATTCATTTCTTTTGGTTGTTGTCCCTGCTCACAATCCCCAAGTGTCATGCCTGTTTTCAGATCATAAGTTGTCTTGTCAGACATACTTTAATAAGTTTTCTTACATTTGCATCAACACTGTCATAATGTGAGGTGCTTCCCAATGAAACTGAATATTCAGCAGGAAAAAAAATATATAAAATCATAATTTTGTTGACAGGTTATTGGAACTTAAGTTTAAAGGCAGGAACACACCAAGCCGACGGTCGGCCGACTAAGTTTTCTCAGTGTGTTCCGCACCGTCGGCTGAAGTTGGTCCTCGTCGGCTTTTTTTCGGCCGTTTCGAAATGTTGAATCGCCGTCGGAGCTTGTCGGTCCGTCGGGCCATCTGATCATTCTGATTGGCTGTTTAGATACTGCCACCTGCTGGTACGGAAAGGCATTTCATCTCACGCAGGCGCAGAACGGACATGCTACTTGGCCTTCGGCTGTTTAGCGTTGGTTTGGTGTGTCAGGCCAACTTTGGACACAGACGCTGCCGACGTGAGCCAACCCCGCAGTCTGCTTTTGTCGCCACTAGTTCGTCGGCTTAGTGTGTTCTGGCCTTTAGAAGTTTTGGGGAGAAGAGCTGTACTTGAATGATTAGAAAATAACTGGGGGAGTTTCCAAGATGGTCACGAAGTGAACTGACTTGCCTTGACTTAATAACATAAAATGATGATTCGTGCAAAATAAGAGCAGAAAGATTTATCAAGAAGGCTAATGGAGTTAATTTTGATTTCATGTTGCGTTTATCAACTTTTCTGCCCCTCTGTCATATAGCACGCAATCCCTGCCCCTTTCCCAGCCTTGACCAGTGTTGAAGTGAGGCCATGAAAATGATTTTTTCACAGTTCTTAGCAATATGTGAGGTTGCTGATGCCACCACTATTGTTGTCACCTGCTGGGAAGCACAAAGCAATTTCTCGGAAACACAGACACGCTGTGAAGTGCGTGGTGTGAGGCTTAGTGTGTTTGTGCGATGGGATTTGTCAAATAGAATTCTGAACACAAGGAGATGAAGGAGAGATTTCAGCCGCAGTGTATGGTTCCCTTGCTGCCGATTTCACTTTAAATATTCTTGACACAATAAGCAGTGCTGTCAGTCAGCAGCGCCGCTGCTAAGATAGAAAAATGGACAGAACTATATGCAGTTTATATTATGATGTTATTGAAAGATTTGTAAAGAAAAGACTCAGCATTTTATGTCTTGATGATGACTGTAATGGTGCCAGTTTTATTTTAAGATACAGAAATGTCTGAGACCACAATCTGGGATTTAATATCTTGATATAAATAATGTTTTAAGATTTTGAGATATTTAAAACAAAGGAATGTTATGACAAAACGAATAAGAAATATTTATGGTTCTGCACTATTTCTAGGTCAGGTACATTTGTGACATTGATCATGTGACTCTTTGTACAGATGTTCTTGCTAAAAATGGTCTTTGGATCATCTAACATCATGCTGGAAAACATAATTATCAGGTTTTCCTATCACAAAAGATGTTATTTATCATTTAAACAAGGAATCTTAAGATTGTCTGGAATATTTTCTTTTTCTAATTTAATGCATTTTTCCATTACAAGTTATTAATCCAAGAAATCTTTTTCTAATTTAATTTTTTTTCCCACTACAGATTGTCATTTATCATTTATTCAGAGAATCTTAATATTCTTTAGAATATTTTTCTTATAATTTAAAGCATTTTTTATGTTAATTATTGTTTATTCGAGACATTTTAAGATTATTTAGAAAACATTAAGAAGAAATTGGTAATGGAAGACTCCCAAATTTTGGAAAATTGGAAAAATTTAATTTAAGCAGTCTTAAGGTTTCTTTGGATAAATGATAAACAACAATTTGTAATGGGGACAAATGCATTGAATTAGAGAAAAGATATTCCAGACATTCTTGGATAAATAATAAATAACATAAACTGTATGTTATTTATAACACAGATAATACATTTGTAATGAAAAAACAATGCATTAAATTACAAAAAAAAAAAAAAAAAAATCTTCTAGATGTAGATTCCTTGGATAAATAACATAATTTGTAATGGAATAATGCATTCAATTAGAAAAAAAATCTTCTAAACAATCTTAAAATTCTGTGGATAAATGATAATTAACAATTTGTAACAAATAAATGCATTCATTTAGGGAAAATAATGTCTAAGCAATCTTAAAAAAAAATTTTTTTTTTTTGGATATATGGTAAATAACAATTTGTAATAGGGAAAAATGCATTAAATTAGAAAAATTACTTTCTCTATTGGTCTCATACTTTTTGAACCCATAATATGTCTTAATAAAGATCTGATTTCGAATGAATCTGCAGAATTAGAATGAGTCATTCTCATAGAATAAAACAGTCATTGCTGAGGTGCGTGAGGTGAATGCTAAAATAGATGAAGGTGTCTCTGAGCCAGAGATAGACAGATGATGTTAGTCCCCACAGTCCTCCTCATCCGACATCTGGACCCACAGGTGGCTAAACAAGCCTGGGATTCAGCTGCAGGAAGCCTTGGTCCAAATCCCCGAAGCTTCCTTCCACCTCCAACCCAACCTGTGTGCCAATCCCATTTAAAGCACTGACATTTTTGATTACCAGCTGCAGTGTCCATTTTCCCCTCATCTATTTGGCTTTTAAAAAGGTGAATCAGAACAGTTGTGTTCTGCCTCTGCTGACACTTTGGCAGGCTGCAGCGGTGTCTATGAGCTCATTGAAGGTTCAGCCATTTCCTTTTTCTGGAATGTTATCAATAGATGTTTTATGAGACATTCTTTTCTTTCAGCTGCCGTTGAGAGTAATCTATGTCAGTGCTTAAAGAGACAGTTGCCTGAAAATGAAAATTGTCATCATTTACTCTCCTTCATGTCATTCCAAACCTGTATGCCTTCCTTTCTTCTATGGAACACAAAAGGCAAATTTTTGGAGAATATCCTGGATAATCTTTTCAATATAATGAAAGTGAATGCTACCAGGAGCTGCCAAGCTTCAAAATGATTGAAAGTCATAAAAGTGGCCCATACACACTAAAACCATAATGGGTTATTTTTGACCCAAATCCTGGGTTAAAAAGGGACCAACTAATTTCTGGGTTATTTCAACCTAGAAAAATGGGTTCTTTTTTCTTTTTGACCCAACTTCTGGGTTAAATATCTGACCCAAATGTTGGGTTAAAATAACCCAACATTGTAGTTAATATAACCCAACTTCTCGGTCAAAAGATCAACCCAAATATCTGGGTTGAAAAAATCCAGAAAATATTATTATTATCATTATTATTATTATATATTATTATTTCAGAAAATAAAACTTCAGGCACTTACACACTTCAAGCACTTTTACATTTTTATTGCATTAAATTAAATTAACCTCTATATAAAATAACACACACTTGGACCTATTTATTTTAGGTCACACTGTAATAACATTAGACATTAGAAAAAATAGAAAAATAAACAACTCATTCTCTCTCAAACATTTGACAACATTCAATAACTGGATTGAACTTGAGGGACAGGATTTTTGATAGTGTCCTCATCTAAGAGAAGAAACGCCTCCTCATCTATGTCTTCACCTGAAAGACAGAAAACAAGACAACATGAGTATTGTTATATATATATATATATATATATATATATTATTATTTTTTTTTTTTTTTTTTTTTTTTAAACGTGGCCCAATTTGCTAGTTAACTACTGTGGTTCTTTTGCAGCATTACCCATTTTGTGTGAATGACAGTCTATACTGTCCATCTTTTCTTTCGTTAACAAGTGTAATAATGACATTAATGCAAAGGTGAATATCTGGCCCATTATTATGCATAACAGCTTAAAGACAAGGCACAAGTATCTTTTAACTATAAGGGTTATTATAGATATGCATTCCCCACTGTCGAAGAAGTTGTGACTGTCACAAAATCTTGCACGGACACATTTAAGCCATATTAAAGAAAATGTTTGGGTATAGAGAGATGATATGAGGGCAGTTAAGAGTTGGTAACCTCAGTTTGAAATATTAAAGCATAGGCATATGTAACATTTCCCTGTTGACGTAAAACACTTCCATCGTGCAGCTCTTCTATCACGAGTCGAGCTCGCGCGTATATAATGTGCGCGGCCGGTGTGCGATACCTGTGTGAGTTGTCCGAGACGCGACGCCACGCGGCGCTGAGCTTCGACACCGGACGAGAAGCGTATTTAAAATTCAAACACATTATTCTCTATGAGTGTACACACACCGGCGGCGCCATTCGGCGTCTGTCCGCGCCCGCGGCGCCCAGCAACAGTTCAGGACCTTGTTCAAAATCCTGCAGCGCCACAGAGCGCCATGTACATAGTGTTATATTAAATTTACACTTATTTGTCTCAAATCGTCGTTAATATATATATACTGACTTCACCATGTGCTGCAATATGAATTTACAGAAATCAGCTGCTTGAATGAAAATTGCTGATGTTATTGGATTTTCAGGTGATATTCTCAATTCATTCAGTTAACGGACGCTCTGAGGTAAAGTGTTCAGACTGCAGACTCAGCAATGGTTGTATTATACAGTACAATCATAACATAATACTGACAATATCTTAATTCCACAATGTCCTTAAACATAACAATATTGCTGGCCATAAACTGAGAAAGTACACGATACCTCGAGTTGTCATAGACGCGGCGCAGCGCGGCTCTTCTCGTCCTGTGTTCAACCCCCTTAACGCGGCATGAAGTCGCCACTAGCTGCGCTGTACATATCGTATTATTACCAGTATTATAACAATGAGATAAGTACAGCACAGTTTATGAAAAATAGAATTTAAAGACCGTGTAAAGTGAATTCAGTCATTTTCTTCTAAACACATTTAATATGTCATACATGTACTTCTCAACGATGTGTAAAAAGCATTTCAACCATTTTGACACCTAATTTCATGAACTTATCATTATTTTTAATCATTTTATATTTGGCTGGGTGGTTAATAACACTTTCTTATTTAGAAAACACATATTTATTTTGACTTTACACAGACTTTAAACTAGTTAGATGTTGTCGCGATATCCACAGGCGGCTACATGCTAACCACAGAATTACCACGGTAAGGTAAGTTTTTCAGCAAATGGTGCTAAACTAGAAACGGGGACATGGACACAGAAAAGTTTACGTTACATTGACACTGAAAATACTTACTTACCTTGAATACGCGACGAAGTTGCACCGAAGAAGCCCAGGCCAAAACGGATCGAGTGCGTTCAAGTTCAAGTGGCGGTTATTTCAAACGACTGTTGTGAGAAAATTCCAGAACAACAGCGGGGGGCGGGGGGAAGGGGTGTTAACCCTGAACATGGGTTACTCTTTGAAAAATAACCCAGAAACCTAAACAACCCAAGACTTGGGTCAAAATATTAGCCCTATAACCCAGAAAATGGTTACTCTCAGAAAAAATAACCCATAATTTTAACCCAACACAAATAACCCAGAAAATGGGTTAAAGAAATAACCCAGGAGTTTTTAGAGTGTATGACTCTGATCCGTTTCAGAATTGGCGATGACAGAATTGTTGGTTTAAAGATCTGCTTAATTTCTTCTAAACTCTCTTTGTATAAATGATGTTTGTAACAAATCTTCAAAATATGAATTCGGATCCCACTATAAGACTTAAAGTCAAGACACCTAAAGAAGGTGGATGAGGCTTCAGTATTACATGTTGTTGTTGTCCTCATAAATCAGTGAAAGAGACCACCTGTGTCACAGTTTCAGTGTCATTTCTCAGAGGAAAAATTTCAAAACAAAACTAACGAGTAATCCATCATGCCTCTGGGCTTCAGACATTGGGTTTGTAAGTGTGTCAGCTCTGATGTTGATCTCTCTCAAAAAGAGTGCAATTCAGGCACACAGCTTTCATCACTTGTCTTACATCTTGTTTAACACATCTCTTGAATTAAATGTTTACATTGTTCTGTTCATGAACTAGTTCCCTTTCGAGGTAACTTCTACACTGCGTCAGCTGCTGACGCTATGGTGATGGTCACGACCTGTGTGTTATTTGTCTGGGAGCGGAGCCTCAAGGGGCTGGATTGCGATGATTTCTCACTGAGAAGACTGACTCCCGGCTGAATCTCTTTACGAGTGAAGAGAGTCAAGCTGCTGAGCCCCACAGCTCTAGCTTCGCATTGGCAGCGTGCAGGCTAGGATTGTGGGAATCTCAGACGGAGCTGGTAGAGGAGCATGAGGGAGTTGCCCTCACCTCTCCTGCTGGTTTCATTGTCTTTGTGCTGGATTGCTCATTTGTAATTGTGATATAAGAAGGGTTGAGTCCCAAGCTCTCACCTCATTTTTTCAATCCCTTCAGCTCCTCATAAATCGTCTATGCAATTTTCAGGAACGAGTTCATGGAGAGGAGCAAAATGGCGAGTGTGGCTAAAGCTAGTTTTCTTTCTGAGCAACTGGGTGCTGAAAAAGAAGATTGAGCAGGGACACGGTCTAAGCCTTTTTCATTATTTTCCTTCTGATCCTTTTCCTCTAGTCTCCCCCCTCCCCTCCCTCAACCGAAGAGTGAGCTATAATGTTTACTATAGCCAGATAAACAGGCTATATTTCAGTTTCTCGCCCGCTGACATGCTAATGGCTCGGGGCTGAAGCCTCTGAGCTTTAGTGCTTTTATTGTTCAAGAAAAACAAGCAGGCATTGGTCAACATAACATAGTTGGTATGGTGCCCCCATAGCGTCAGCAGCTGACGCAGCGTAGAAGTTTCCTCCAAAGGGAACGTCTGGGGTTATATGTGTAACCCCATTTCCCTGTGAAACGGAACGAGACACTGCGTTGCGCTGCCATGCTTCGGGCACGTCTGCGCGTTTGCAGACAATATGAATCTGATGACATGTTCTCAAACTTCCTTCCTATGCGCTAGGGCGCACCTTGCAATGTCATCACACTGCGTTGGCCATTTATGGCGTGTTTGTACATGTCTGCCATTTATGGGGTGTTTGTACATGTTTGTACGCGTCCCCATAGCATCGGCAGCTGGTGCAGCGTCTCATCCCCTTTCTCAGGGAACCGGGGTTTAGGGCTGCACGATTTATCGCAATTTTATCGCATGCAATTTGGCAAAGGCTGTGATTAATTTATGCGCAGCTTTTCAGAGCTGTACGGCTCTGTGATCAGTAGTAAATGCTTCTCCATCTGAAAGCCAGAGGGCGCTCTCATGCAGAAACTGCAGATATGCCCTGCTGCCGAAGTAGAACATGCGTCATTCCAGGAAATCCCATATTATCACTGTAGCTGAATAAACAGATGATTGAAACGTTTTGATTGATTAAACATGACTAATAAACACATGACTGCCTTATTCTGTGTAAGAATCCACATCATTTCACAGAAGGACGCTCAACTGTCGTTATGAAGTGAGTTTGGAGTAAAAACATGTTATTAAATGTTGACCTTGTTGGACAAGATGTTAATAAATGCTTCTTATGTCTGGAAAGATGTTTGACGCGTTTTGCTTTTTCAAATGCACATTATAAGCGATTCAAACTCGCAGTGCTTTCAGATGGATTAGCATTTGGAACCATACTTCATTGACAAGCCGTGCATAAAAAAATAATTGCAGCTTTGCGATTTCATAATTGCACTAAGCCAAATCGTTTAAGCGCGTTTTAAATGTTTTTTTTTTTTTTTCTAATTGTCCGATTAATCATGCAGCCCTACCGGAGTTACACATGTAACCCCAGATGTTTTCCTGAGCAACATGCTGGGATTGTTGTTAGACATAATACACACAGTTTCTTGCAATTTCATTGATTAATAAATACACTTCAGGCACAACCATTATATTTAATCTTTGATAAAATTCAACTGATGCTCTTTGTGAAATAATCGACTTAAAATGAGCATTGGAACCTCCTTATTGATTGTAGATTGTCATTTTGATTCAGTTGTTAACAATATACATTAATTTAGGGGTTTTCAAACTGTTTCATGACCCCTAAGTATCCCTTTGAGACAAGACCCAATTACTTATTATAAAATATAAAATAAAAAATGCTAAAATATAAAGGCAGAAATATATATTTTCATTTAAAGTTACACTGTGTAAAATTTGTAAATATATATTTTTAAAATTGTGGTTTAATCTGTGAATGAAAATGTAAGTCAAATGCCTTGCTTTTCAACATTCATTTATTAATGTAATTCGTATTTTACATTTTTGTTTCCCTGAATCTTTCCGCAGACCTCCTATCAGTTTGAATAGTCCAGCCATAGACATGTTTTTTGTGATGTAACTTGGGATTTTTTTCACTATAAAGTCATATGGAACTATACTATCCATTCCATTGAGCTCAGAATGCAATGACAAGACTTACCTTATATGAGCAACATCTCCAGAGAGAATGAACATTTCTGTGCATACGAAACACAGTAACCCTCCCCAGTCAGAAGATTGCACATGATTGCACATAAGTCAGGGAAAAATCTCCCACATCTTAAATCCCATTGAGGCTGTTCTCTATGTCTGATGATGCCATTTATTTTCAGCTTAATTCATGGAGATGATTGCCTCAGTAGATGTGCTGAAAGTTACCTGTCAAGTGAGATAAATATTGCATGGTCCAGGCATGCTGTGCAAAACAAGGTGGTGTTCAACAAAAACTGAGATGGGTCAGGCTATGTGGTTCTTTTGTCTGTTCCAGATGTGACCTAATTTAAAATCCCCGTATTAATCATGTAGGATCTGCAGACAAAAACAAGGCTCAGTATTGAATTTCGTCAGTGAAGAGTGTAAACTTGCAGATGCTTGTTACATTGATTGCCACACAAATGAAACTGGATTCATTGCGGTTTTCATGTGCTAACTTAATTATACTGTATACTGTAATTTACAGTAAATGATTTAAATATTTACATATATGATACTTGTATATTAATATTATTTATTATATAAATTAATTGTCAGCCTTAAAAGGTTAGTTCACCCAAAAATTAAATTTCTGTCATTAATTACTCATCCTCATGTCATTCCAAACCCGCAAGACCTTCATTCATCTTCGGAACACAAATGAAGATATTTTGATGAAATCCAAAGGGTTTCTGAACTATACATAGGCAGCAACGACATCGCACCTTTTTGAGGTCCAGAAAGGTAGTAAAGACATTGTTAAAATAGTCCATGTGACTACAGTGGTTCAACCTTAATTTTATGAAGCGTTGAGAATACTTTTTACGCTTCCGGAACGTCGACTTCAGCGTCATTATTTTTGTTTGTTTTTTGCTAGGGCTGGGACGATGCATCGAATCTGGATCGATCCTGATATTTTTTCTCTAATCGATTCTGAGCTTAGTTTTAACAGCAGATGGCGCTCTTGGCTAGTTTTTAACCTCACACTCTCAAAAGCTCACGAAGACGACTGCTGGACAGCGCTCGTGCTGTAAGTGGTTAAGTATACTTGCACCTCGGCTCAGAATGCTTTTATGATGTGAGATTTGTAATTCGCTTCAACCTTTTCGAACTTTATGAATGATTCTTTTAGGTTTAAGTGGTGTGTGTAAAGGAACTGGAAGCAGGCAGTGTTTCTAAAGCACGTATAGTAGTGCCATCTGCTGTTTAAAAACTAAGCTCAGAATTGATTCGAGAGAGAATCGCGATACATCGGAAAATATCAGAATCGCTCCAGATTCTTCGTATCGCGAATCGAAATTCGATGTATTGTCCCAGCCCTAGTTTTTGCACACAAAAAGTATTCTCGTTGCTTCATAACATTATTTAACCACTGTAGTCACATGGACTATTTTAACGATGTCTTTAATACCTTTCTGGACCTCAAAAGTTGCAATGACATTGCTGCCTATATGTGGTTCAGAACCCCACAGATTTTATCAAAATTATCTTAATTTGTGTTCCGAAGATAAACGAAGGTCTTATAGGTTTGGGATAACATGAGGGTGAGTACTTAATGACAGAAATTTCATTTTTGGATGAACTAACCCTTTAAAAATGATGCAGTTATGCATATAAGGACGGTAGCCACTACCGGTTAGATTGTTGTTGAGACTGAATTTGATCTGATGTAATATCATGCAGGTATTTCTTTACTGAATAAGCAATTAGTTTAGTTATATTTGTTGAAATTAGATCTGCTTTGAATGGTACCTTAGTGAATACAGCATAATTAGTGGTTGCATAGGCTCATGTCTAAATTCATGAGATGTGGGTGTCTAATCGTAAATAAGACTGAAAGTGGAGGCAGGTGGAATCTCATTGCTGACAAGGTAGTGGCTGGTGTTGGAGTGAATCACTCACATCCCCCTCCATGTGAGAAATGGATCTTGTCATCAACAGGGCTCATATCCACTGCTTTTAACATCTATATACCTCTGGGTGCTCTAAACACCTTTACGTATTAATTCAATGTGCATTCATTTCCATGAAGCACAGTGAATTTCTGCTGCTAAAACTGACTTATCCATGTGTGTGTGTCTCAGTACAAAATGTGTTTGAAAATGATTGATGGCTGCAAGAGTTTGCGCTTTACATATGTTTTAAATGGTGGTTAAATTCTGAAAAGCATGCATTGACAATTCCTGAAAATTTAAGAAGGCTTTTAGATATTCATTCATGAGCCCTGTGCCATCTCGTAAAGACATAACAATACAGTTTAATCAGTGACTGTACTGATTGTCTGCACTATGGCATTTCAGGGATTGGTGCTCAAAAGCAAATTGAGAACCTTAAACATGAAAGAGATGAAGAGTGAAAGAATTGAAGTGATCAAGCATCTGGCTCATCCCTCAAGAATAACGGCTCTAAAAAACCATCGTTGCATATGGTATGACTAAACGCTGTTAAATTAATGCACACTTTAATTATCTCTGACATGCTGCAAGACAACGTCGATTTTTCTCTGTCTGCCAAACAGCAAACTCATCTACATATAATTTTTTTTGTACCATATGCAGTCTGGTTTAGTGCACAAAAGAGCTACAGAATTGATCATCAAGGCTTTTATTCATACTGCACATATTAACAACAGGTTACAGTATTTGCTAGCAATGAAGCTTTTAGACCGTTTCTGAGAAGTTACTGTGAGCAGCACAGCAGCAGTGTTTTATTCCTCAGTGATTGAGTATTTTTTTGAACAAATTGATTTTGGATGATTCAATGCTCATTCATAAAGAGATTTTTGTTTAGTTCCTGAATAAATAAGCATTTTTTTAACAAATTGGTTGAATGAATGATTCAGTGACTCATTCGTAATGACCTACTTGCACAACACATTATGCTTATGCATATAGCATAAGATGGCTAAATGTTAATTGTCCGGATTAGTTTGGACATGAATACCATTTTCAACATTGTTTATATTCTAAGAGCTTCAGGTGATTGCTAATATCATTTGTCGAAAGCATAATCTAGAGGTGGAACAATTCTGCTACATTTGAATGACCTGAACCAGGATATATTGATTTATGTGTGGGAATGACTTTGACACTTCTGTAATACTAAGCATTCCCTGAAATGTTCTATCTCTCAAAATCAATTTTCATTTTCCACTTTGTCCCCCAACCAATAATAAAATTAATCTAAACCCAAGTGTAATACAGAAACTGATATCATTTCCCTGGATAAATGTTTTCTCTTTAACCTTCCAATTAAATCCATGAGTGTATTAAATGAGCTTTAGGACGAGTTATTGATTGATCACACTCTTCAAAGAATCACTACATTAAACGCACTAAGAGTTAAGAAAGAAAACACAGCAAGAGACTGAATTGGCTGAATGTTACCAAGAATTCCCCTCAAAGAACATGCAAATGAAGGTCACTGTGAAGTGTTGCGAGGCAAGCGTGATTGTTAATATTCTCAGCTATGGCACCTTGCGCATAGATAAACCCCTGATGATCCATCAGACATCCACTTTGACGAATGACTTCACTCTGCATTCATTAGAGGAGATGGAGATCTTAAGATGCAAAACCATAGGAAACAAAAAAAACCCTGCAATATCGTTCAGGACACACGGAGCCCCATTAACCTCCTCTGCAGGTATTTATCTTTATTATCATCAAGCGAATTATAATTTGTCAACATGGTCCTGATGCCGGTAAACACAGCGTTTAACCTTAAGAACTTTTATAGGATTACAGAAGATCAAATATTGTTTTAAGTACACAAATACTTTTGTCAGAGTGAGTCTTGGGGGGAAAACAGCAAGATAAATGGTTTGAAATATAAGTTCTGGTGCCCTCTGTCTGGGAAATCTATAGTTTTATGTATGAATAATGACAGTAATAATAAATCAAATCTCCCCATAATTTCAGTATAAACTTTTTTCCTTTTTTCGGTTGAGTGAGAATTGAATGTTCCTGACTTTCATAGTTAAATATTGCGGAAATTGCATGATTGCTGGTTCAAGGTTTCAATCTCTGTGCTTTTAATTTTTCTGAAGGACTGTTCCTTTTAAAGCCTTGTTTCATGTTAAGTTAAATGATTTAATAGCATTTAGTCTTCTGAACTACTCAAACAAGCTGATGTCACACTGATTGCATAACAACTGAATAAAAGTTATGCTTTTAAAAAAATAGCTATAATTTCAATTAAGTTCTCAAAGCTCCAAGTCAGAGGTAACACAAAAGTAGAATTTGAAAAGTCAATGACAGCTTAAAGTGACCATGATGGCCAAGCTCCTGTGCTATATTCCTAGTCTTCCGGAAGCCTATGACATACCTTTGTGAAAAAAAAGTTTGTAAACTTGTAGTGTACTTCAAATCTTAAAAGTATATTTTTAAAAAGTAACCTTAATTCTAATGGTGTTGGAAGAAAAGGTTCTATACAACCGTAAGGGGTTCTATCAGACACTTAAATATAATAGAACTATTTAGGGGTTCCCATATATAGGATCTTTTTTTTTTTCAATATTATTGAAATAAAAGGACAGTTAAGTCTTCTTAAAGGGAGTACACTTTCATGATTATGTTTCTTAATCAGTTGTCCTCATTTGTCTCAGGAAACAATATATTAGATAAGTTTCAGTCTAACTTTAGACCACATCATAGCAGTGAGATTGCACTACTCAAGGTGTTGAACAATTTTCTCCTTGCTTTGGATTCCAGTAAACTGTTGTTTTAATGTTAGTATCTTAGTTCTGCATTAGTCTCAGTTGATCACGCTGTCCTTGGCATTCAGGGCACTGCCTCACATCATATTTCTCGTATAGATCTGTAAAGGTGATTATTGGAAATTCGTCCTCTCCCTCTGCACCGCTCACCTGTGGGGTACTTCAGGGGTCCCTGTTGGGACCAATTATATTTTGTCTATACATGCTCCCCTTGGCTTCTATAATGAGGAAATATATTTCATATCATTGTTACTCTGATGATCCTCAGATTTACATTCCTCTGAGTTCTGATTGCTCTTATTCTGCCCTTTTTAAATGCTTTGAAGATATTAAATGCTGGACTGTGAGAAACTGTCTTCAACAAAATGAGAACAAACTGAGATTTTTGACCCCCTGGTGCTGTCTCTGATATCACTAGTAAGATATCCTGTCATTAAACATTAATCCTTTTCCTAAAAACTTGGGTGTGATCTTTGACATGGATCTAAATTTTGAAAAACAGATATGTGCTGTGGTGAAGAGCAGTTTTTTCCAACTAAGGCAAATAGTAAAATGAAAACCTTTGCCCTCACTTGGGCATTTCACCGGTCCAAGCATCAGTGCTATATAGGGTCCATTTTAAGATTTTATTTGTTTTCAGAAAGAATTCAAACATTCTTTACATTTTTTTTACCATGCTCTCACTTAAAGTTTAATGGGGATCATGCTTTTTCTGTAGCTGGCCCTATCTGCACCTTCCCTTCTTGTTTTTAAATCACGCCTGAAAACATATCTGTATTATTTGGCTTTTGGGTGATTTGTATAAGAACACTATGAATTCTCATTGTATGGGGAAAAAAAAAAAAAAAAAACTTGTAAGGGATCTTTATAATATATCTTTTTATAGTGCAGAAGAAATTCATAAATGTTTGAAATGAAAAGTGAGGAAGAACTATGCCTTTAACATCCAGCCCAACTATTTCTCCCTTTTTCACAGTCACACACTTCCCTTTTTCACTCTCACGCCTTTCAACTCCTTTGCTCACCAAAAAAATCTCCTCTGGATTCTTTGGATCTATGAACTAGAGAGTATATTTGACATCTTTCAGAGAAAATTGAGATGCACTCTCAGCAGTAGACCTCTCTCCTCCGAGGAAGTGCATGTAGCTGAATCAACTGTTACTCCACGTGAAGATTAACAATGGATGACTTTTTATACACACATATGCAGCTAGGAGGAATGTGCTTAGAGGACACTGCTAACCACAGGGTCCAGTTCAGTGAGAAAGTAGAAAGAGCAAGTGGTAGAAATCAGAATCTGCTTGACATTTACCCTGATGAGTAGACAGCATGATGAAAGTCCACCCAAAGCCTCACGTCAAGTACCACCAGGACCAATACTCCTCAGTCATTCTTCATTAGGTTGACTTGGTTTCTTTTTGGTCATGTGGCAGTGAAGAGCCAAAGAAATGTCTGTGAAAATTGGACAGAGATGTGATTTGTTTGCCTCCTCAGTCAGGTAATGTTCAGCCCTTTTCCTTCATTTGAAAAACTCCTTTTCTCTCTTTGTGTTAGTTTATTCTGGCCAGCGGCCAGGATGGTAATAGACTAGGGAGTTGTGTTTCATTGACCGCGCTAGAAAAAAAAATGTAAAGAAGGTTTGAATTCTTTCTGAGAAACGCAGCAGATCTGGTTGGCTGTGGGCCATGAGCACTGCGTTCAGATAATTTGTTTTAAAGAGCATCATCTTTATTTCAGCACAGACTTGAATTCAGGCATCTTCTATGTGTGTGTATGTGTGTTTAGGTGGATGTTTCATTATTTTTAGCTCCTGTGTTTGTTTATATCAATTCGTCCTCATTTCCCTCATCCTGTCATTTGAAGTTTTGACAGCACTGAAGGTGTCTGGGTCTTATACTTTACGTCAGGGGAGATACATCTCGTATATAATAAAATGCCATCCAAATGAAAACAGATTGTGAGGCCAACCATGCAGCACCTTGGGCCTCCATTACTGGGTTGGCTTGCTGAGCGCAGAAGACGGATGAGACTATTCATTTTGAGTGCCGAACGGCCTCCCTGCGTAAGTGGAGCATGCAGCAAATGCATGCTGTTGAACACAGCCCCAACATCAGCTAGTGAAATTAGTTTTGTAATGAGTGTTTAAAAAAGAAGTGATGCCCTGAATAGGAAGGTTTGTTGCATATGTTGTTTTTTGACTGGGATGCTGGCATGTTGGGCCGTAAAACATAGTCTATTTGTGGCGTAAATGGGCACAAAGGGTTTAATTTTTGCAGCATAAAATATTTGAGCTTTGCACCATTAAACTTCGTTGAATTGTATCCCTGTATATGCAAATGTTTACTCCTATAGAGAGTAATAGTTGAATATAAAACAGCAGACTGATTACATCAATTAGCTCATAATGTGTTCCATATGATATTGATATTTACACATTTACATTTTAAGAGACAGAATTTTGTGAATAACTCACTTGATAAAGACTCTTCAGCATAAAACTTTAAAATTAAAGCCAAAAAAATATTAAAATATCAGTTCTGATTATTTATTTATTTATTTATTATTATTGCCCATTATTTATTTTAGAAACAGTTTTTAGTATTATTCTAACATTCAAAAGTTTGGGATCTTGAATGTTTTTGAAAGAAAACTCTTATGCTCACCATGGCAACATTTATTGATCAAAAATACAGTAAAACAGTAATATTGAAAAATAACAGCTACATTACACACTAACTAAAGTTAAAAAAGTTAAATCATAATCAACCACTGCTTTAATAGAAATCTTTTGAAACATTATAAATGTATTTACTGTCACTTTTGATTAACTTAATGCATCATTGCTAAATAAAAGTATTAATTTCTTTAAAAAATAATAATAATAATAGCGGCTCCATTAAACATTACCAAGTTGGTTATAGAGCAGCTCAAATACAGCATTAACCAGCATGAACCAACCTGAACCAGTATGAACCTGTAGTATCCAGGTTAGCCATAGAAATCTTTTAGTTTAGTACTTTTTAGTAACCAGGAATCTTGCTGTTTCATTGCAAAATAATATGCATTGTCATTATGCAAAGGTTCTCTAGAAAAACATTTCCTTATTTTAGTGAAATATTGTGAGATCATTTTCATGTGTTTTTGTGTGCTTTGCAGTCTCAGCTATATTGCACCGACCATTTTGTGAATGAGGAACTGTCTGATTAAATTTCCCATTCTTGCTTAAAGAAAGATTTATTCCTCTAATTGGTGGTTTGAATAAAGTTGTGCTGTTTCTTTTCTCCAAAAATGAATATACTGTATATTTCAAAGTACCAACCTCTATATTTGATTTTTTTTTTTTTTTTTTTTTTTTTTTAATTAAGAGTCTCTAAATTATAATAACTTCAGGTGATTTCAAACATGGTTTCTAGTTTCTGTGCCTATTTTAAATTACATCTCATATTGATTGCAAATGAAAAAGTCAGAGCTGTGGAGTGTTTTTTAACCTAATCATGTAAAAGTCTTAGAATTCAATGCTATGAAATCCAAGCAAAACCAGATACTACAGCCATATTTAAAATATTTGGAACCATTGAAATACTGTATATAATTCCAGTTTTCATTAAGAGTTCTCATTAACTAACCAGCTGTGTTGTTTGCTCTTGGACTATCCTTCTGACAGACATTAGAAGGAATGTTTACTTGCATTTTGATGCAGTGTTTATTACAGCCATAAATGCTTTTGTCATTGTGGAATACATGATCACCACCCAGTCACCAGAGTTATTCTACACACTTAACCAAGCAGTGTTAATTTTGACAACAAATTTTGATTTAGTTTTAGTCATAGTCTTTTGACTACAGTGGCATTTAATTTGTCATATTTTAGTCATCAGTTTTAGTCTAGTTTTAGTCGACTAAATCTACAGTAGATTTAGTCGACTGAAATCTAATTTAGTTAATTAGTTAGATAATAAAATGTGTTCTTACAACCGTCTAAAACATTACCTTATAGACATTATATAGTAAACATTGTCATAATTCATCAACTTTAGCTCATCGCTTGGCATAAATGTGCACTATTCATTAATTGCGAAGCAGTCTGAAGTGCTGCTGGACGAGCCTGTAGAGTGCGCAACAGCGCTGCTTTTCCCGCTGTTAGATCAGCATGTTACACTTCAAATTTGCGCATCTTCCAGACAGGACAGCAGTCCTGACTGGATATCTTCCCAAATCGTCCCTCTCTATCATTTTCGTCTCATTTTTATTTGTTGACAAAAATTTGAGTAGATTTTAGTCCTAGTTTTAGTCATTTAAAACGCATTTTTATTTAGTCATCGTCTCGTTTTCGTATGTGAAAAAAATTTTGACAAATTATGACGACAAATTATTCGTCAACGAAATTAACACTGTAACCAAGTTTGAAATGTAATTTACTCTCTTTGTCCCTTAGTGGCAATAAAACCCTAATTTTATGCATCATAATTTGACCTGCTGTGATTAACGGCCCTGATCAAAATGGGCCATCCATAAAGCATGAGACGGGGAACATCAGATGCGTGATTCGATCAAGTCTTCTAAAACTGACTTCACAGAGTTTTTGTTCATTTATAGTCAAATCAATCAAATCTTCACCTTGAAGTGTCAGAATGGCATATCAATTGCACACTGTAGAATAATGCAAGCAGTTGCATAACTCAGATATGGTGATGTTATGTAAAATAACTTAAAACTTCAATCTATGTGTTGATTCTTTGTAAAAGGTGCAGTATGTGATTTCCAAGAATCATTGTTAAACACTGTTGATATTTGAAATCAACCCAAACAAACACCCCCGAAATGCACGAACATGCAATGCAAGAGTGGATGTTTACTTATCATAGCTGAAGTGGAGCAAAATAATGCTTTGTGATAAATAAAGCGAAAATGACAAACGAACAACAAGGAAGCCCAAAAAATGAACATAGAGTAAACAAGAGTACAAGTGAGATTTCGTTGTCTGGAGATGTCTGGAGCACACCAGCTCCAGACATCACACTCAAAACCAACGTTACTCACGTATGGAGCAGAAACAACTCAACCTCGGCGTCCATTTTCAAGCCTTCCCGCTTAGGTCTCTCCAGCGCTGGTAAGCTTTTCTAATATTATTGCGGGTCCTAAAGCTCTTGCCTTGATCGTAACTGAAATCGCATAGCCGAGTTTGATCATGCGGATGAGCCAGAGGGACAGGGTGGGAAACATTAAACAAGTTTCCAGACTCCGAGCCAACGGGACCAATGGCGCCACAGATGTTCCCGGTGTGGGACAGCAAGGCGGAGCAACGGGACCCGACTTGGACGGCAGTGCGGCCCAAAGTGGGGTCATGCTCTGCGAGGTGACAGGATGGACTGGGTGGAGGCTGCTGCTTGGCAGACTTTGCAGGGGTGGAGTACGACGCGGGCGGGCACCCTCAGCGACGAGCAGACGAAGGAGCTGGGGCTGGCGGAAGGATGTGGGCAGCAGCAGGCTGCCGGGGAAGGATATGATTTATTGCCTCCGTCTGCTTCTGTGCGGCCAAGAACTGCTGGGCAAAGCTCTCGACTGCTTCGCCGAACAGGCCGACCTGCGACATGGGGGAGTCCAGGAACCAATATTTATCAGTCTTCCTCATGTCGGCCAGGTTCAGCCAGATGTGGTACTGCTGGACCACTAAAGTGGCCATCGCCTGATCAATGGAGTGCGCTATCACCTTAGTTGCTCGGAGAGCGAGGTTGGTGGCAGTGTGCAGCTCCCCCAGAAGTTGTTGATCAAGACCACCCTGGGGTATCTCCATGAGTGCCTTGGTCTGGTAGACCTGCAGCAACGCCATGGCATGCAGGGCAGAGGCGGCCTGTCCACAGGTTCTGTAAGCCTTCTCCATTAGGTTGGAGGAGAATTTACAGACCCGGGATGGGAGACGCGGATCACCCTGCCAGCTAGTGGCCATCGGACACAACTGCATCGCGATGGCACGCTCAACTGGGGGGATCCCAGTGTTCCCCTTAGCTACCCCGCCATCCAGGGTGGTGAAGGTGGAAGAGGGACCAGACCGACTTCGAACAGAAAAAGGTGTCTTCCATGATCTGGTCACCTCCTCATGCACCTCTGGGAAGAATGGCACTGGAAACCAATCATCCAACCGAGAAGGCTCGGGATGCGGTGGAGGATTTCACTCGAGCCCGACCTTCTTGGCGGCCCGGGAAAGGACGGAATGACATCTTTAAAAAACGCAGTGTCCGTCTGTGAAGCTCTTTCTTTTAAATTTACTTTTTGTACAGTGCTGAAGCACACGGGATCAGCCGCGGTGCGGTTGTAGGTTCACACTGGTCGCCTGCAATCAGCACACACAGAGAAAACTGGCCCAAATCACAGACCTGACCAGCAACAATCAAAGGCTTGCTGTAAAAACAGTAGTTGAGAGCTTTGAATAAGCTTGCGGCTGCCGCTGTAAAGTGCCGTTCCACCAACACTCTCCAACAAAGAGGCTCCCAAAGATTCGACTTTACACTGTAAGGCGATCTTCTTTTAGCAACAGGAACACAAGTGCATGGCTCCAAAGCGCGAGCACACCCGCTTCCGCATTTATACCAGCTTGTGTGGGCAGTGCATGTGACCAAAGCTCGTACGCCAATGTCCATTGGCTCGTTTAGTTATACTCAAAGGTGATAGGGCTCTCTTGCGATTTCCCAACTCGTTGGTTCACTTCTGACGCGTGAAGAACTGAAAGGGAACATAAATTACATTTAAAAAATTCATCAACTCACACATCAGTTTTGGTAAAGAGAAGTTCAGGAATGCTCGCTTGACATGTGAGAACCAATGAGGTGCATTCTTTAAAAAGTGGTTCGGAGCATGTATCAAAATGCCAAAGTCACGTGAACCATTGAAATTTCGATGATACACGCTCTGAACCACTGATTCGAAACAAAAGATTCATAAAGCTTCAAAGCTTCATGAAGCAGTGTTTTGAAATTGTCCATCACTAGATATTTTTGAATAAAGTTATTTTGATTTTTTTTTTTTTGCCGCACAAAAAGTATTTTCATCACTTCAAAACATTAATATTGAACCACTGTAGTCACATGAACTGTTTTAAATATGTCTTTAATAGCTTTCTGGGCATTTGAAAGTGTAAATTATCTTGCTGTCAATGGAAGCCTCACTGAGCCATCAGATTTTATCAAAAATAATTTAATTTGTGTTGCAAAGATGAACAAAGGTCTTACGGGTGTGGAACGACATGAGGGTAATTAATTCATAATTTTTGGAACCCTTTAACATATTTTGCGTCAAAAAGTGTAAACACTTCAAATCTCTTTCCCCAATTACATCACCATAAACTTTTTATTTAAAGATAGACATTGTTTGTTCAGTAAATCACAGTTTAATAATAATAAAAAAAAATGTTTTTTTTTTTCCCCATTGTACCAAAAACATACTGAACCATGGCTAAAAAACAAAGGTACTTACCGAACCGTCATTTTTGTGTACTGTTACACCCCAAGTCTATATATGTTTTGTGTTGGCAAGTCTATACAGTACATACTTGAGGGTGAAATTTTTTAAAATGTCCCCACTCATATAGTGAAAATGACTTGTGAGAACATTTAAAGTGGTCCTCACTTTTTAAAGGACTCGTTAAACAGCCACATCATGTATACATAGGTTGTGTGATGGTTAGATTTAGATTTACATACCATATCTTCACTGTATAAAAAATATTGCTTCTATAAAGATGTCGTCACTAATTTAGTGAAATGTGTGCGTGTGCATGGTATCCGTTCATTATTATGTGCATCTGTTTGTACTTGAAAGCCCTACAATTAAATGCATCTAAAAAAATAACCTAATTTGAACCTGAGCGGACCGGCCCACTGCTGTGATTATGCTATAGAGGAATTTTTAATTAGGATCTTATTAAGAGCTTGACAAACATGATTTGATTTAGAATCTGCATGTGGATGGTAATTATAGCTCACACTTCTGCATAAACTTGATTGAGTCAAGGACTTTTCTGAAGAGACCTTGAAATATCCTTTTACTTGCACGAGTTGCGTGTGCAGGTATGAAACTTCAGAGAGGTTGTATAAATATGAAAGGTCATTTCTAGTGTTGGGTAGTACGTTGTCAAGTCATATTTATTTATATAATACTTTCCCAGCCAACATAAATATGTTCTAAAATGTTTCGCTATCGTTCCCATTAAGTTATTAAAACATTATTTCTGCATTTTCTCTGAATATTCAATAGGTTCAGTTTTTAAATGTTTTTAAAAAGATTTTTCTTGGTTATATAGTAGTAGTAACATTTAAAAAATATTAGATTAGATGAAAACCCAACTAAAATGTTTTAGTACATGTTTATTGAACAACATATAAAGTTTTTGTGCTGACGTTTTGAGAACATTTTAAAGACCATATACCTTTTAATGTTAATAATGGAATAATGTTTGTTTATAACTTTGAGAGAACCATGTCAGAATATTGAAAAGTACTGAGAACATTCCCTCTTAGTTAACTAATTCAATTCTGGCTGTAAAGCAGTTCTACAGAAAACAATAGTGTCATTATTCAGCTCAATTTAGTTCAGTGTTGTCCCAATTCAGTTCAATAACTGTGTCAACGTTGCAAAAGTTCATCAATTATGGAACAAGTAAATTCAGCTATATAAGCAGCTCTACAGAAGGCAAATAATATCATTATTCAGTTCAAGTCAGTTCAGTGTTGATTTATTTCAAATTTAGTTTCATTATCTAGTTCAGTTTAGTTCAAATTTTGTTTCCATCCAATAGTGTCTGTACAGCTAAATCGATAATATTACTGAATTTTAATTAGACCCCCCCAAGAAATGAATAAAGAATATCTTTGTAATGAGGTTTTTATCCATCTATCTTTTTTATCTTTTATAAACAAAATCATTGTGAATAAAAATGTAAAGACTTGTTCTTGTCTTGCTCCTTCGCTGTTCTCTTTAAGAGTGTCAGTGAGATTGAAGACGCGCATTTTGCACATCTGACGTGCTCTAACCCCTGCTTGGTGATTTATTAAAATATGTGGCAAGTGTTCATTTATAGGGCAACCCAAAGGTCATGTTCATAAATCTGCCTCCTGATTAGCTACTCACTATTTTCAATTAACAAACTTTAATCGCTTAAGATAAAGTATGCCCCAATGAGAATGTTATGTTCTCTACATTACTTTAAGTGTTAGTTTTTTATGTGGCATGGGTGTTTATCTCTTCATATTTTTTTGGTGTTGATCAGAATGTAGCATTTTTACATTTACATTTGTTCATTTAGCAGATTATTTTATCCAAATGAGCAAATTGTCATAAGAGTAAACAATATTCATAGTACACAATGCCAAGATTAGTACAAAATTAGATATGTAAGCTTCCTAGAACAGAACTGAAATGCAGAAAAAAGAAGAGAACAATAAAAATAAATATAGCCTATTTAAGAAATAACTAATTTATACATTTTTTATTAAAAAAAAGATACTCTGTAGAAACAGTGGAAACTGTAACACTATAAATATCACACTATAGATGACACTATAAATAAACGCGTAACCGCTTACTTTAATGCCCTCCGTGTTTACTTCCTCATGGCAGCGTGTTGTGTGTGTTGCCAAGTCCACAATTTCCCCGCAGAATTTGGTTACTTTTTCACTGTTGCTGCGGGTTGTTTTGCAACTCCGTGGGTTGAAGTGAAAACATTAACCCCCGGAACGTAATTTTAACGGGGTTAATCCACGGAACACGATTGGGCTAGTTTTGGACTAGTTTTAAGAAGTAATTGAGTGGATTTTGTGGTAAAAACCTGGCAACCCCGCTTGTATCATTCTTTTGTACATGCATGTCAGTTCAGAACCATGATCTGTTCATACTTGAAATCTGATATTGGCGACATTTAAAACAATAATGTAAACGGCTATTAAAAAAATATCAGAATTGAGCATTAAGGCTTGCAGTGTGAACATAACCTTAGTTTGATTCTCATTGTTTCCTGTTTTTCCTTTCTGTTTGCTTGATTTCTAAGTATGTTTGCATTTGTTGTCATATCAATTCATTAGTTGATTAATTAGTCCCCACCTGTTCCTTGTTTTCCTTAACCTGTGTATATATACAGCCCTCATTTTCAGTTGGTTTTTGTCCGTTCTCGTTGGTGTATAGTTTGGTTTGTCTTCTCATGAGTGCTTTTGTTCCTGTCCAGTGTTCCAGAGTGGTTGTTATTTTTGATCTGTTGTTAAAGTTGACTGCTGCAAATATATCCTGCCTCTACTCACCCTTCTTGTAAACAACAATGACAGAAACAGTGGAAATAATTGAAATTTCTGCAAAAAAAAAAAAAAAAAAAAAAAGGTTACTAAGTACATTATAAACCAAGTAAATTATAAGCACTGCATTAAGCAATGCTTCTTGGCATGAGTAGTTCTTTCCCTCATTAAAGCTGTTAAAACATAGACTTGTACATTTGTGTGTTTTGTCTCTTTGGGGTTTTTTTTACACTTGCTTCAATCAAGTGTTGTGATTTATCTCAGAGCTGGTTAAACTAGTCATTTTATTCCTACTGTTCAAAAGTTAAGGGTCAGTTTTGAGAAAGAAATAAAATACTTTGATTCAGAAAGGACTCCTTAAAAGGATAGTTCACCCAAAAATGAAAATTTGATGTTTATCTGCTTACCCCCAGCACATCCAAGATGTAGGTGACTTTGTTTCTTCAGTAGAACACAAATGATGATTTTTAACTCCAACCGTTGCCGTCTGTCAGTCAAATAATGGGAGTGAATGGGAACTCGATCAATAAGAGTCAAAAAAACTTGCATAGACAAATCCAAATTAAATCTTGCGGCTTGTGACGGCACATTGATGTCCTAAGACACAAAATGAATGGTTTGTGTGAGAAATCAAACAGTATTTATATTATTTTTTACCTCTAAAACACCACTATGTCCAACTGCGTTCAGCACTCAGTTAGTGAGGTCTGATCGCGCTCTGACAACAGAAGTGATGTCTCGATTAATTTGGATTTGTCTATGCAAGTTCAATTGACATTTATTGATCGAGTTCCCATTCACTCCCATTATTTGACTGACAGACCGCAACGGTTGGAGTTAAAAATCATCATTTGTGTTCTACTGAAGAAACAAAGTCACCTACATCTTGGATGTGCTGGAGGTAAGCAGATAAACATCAAATTTTAATTTTTGGGTGAACTATCCTTTTAAATTGATCAAAAGTGACATTAAAGACGTTTATAAAGGTCTATATTTAAAATAAATTCTATTCTTTTGAACTTTCTATTCATCAAAATATCCTGAAAATGATCAGTTTCCACAAAAATAATGGCCAGCAGCAAATCACTTGAAATCAGCATTAGAATGATTTCTAAAGGATCATGTGACACTGAAGACTGCACTGTTATCCCGGATAAGTTGAATTTACTTAAAAAATTTGAGGAAACTGGTTGCCCTAAATAAATTAAGTAATGATTAAGTAATGTGAACTTAAAAATTCAAGTTCATTTAACTTAAAATGTTTTGTAATATTAATTACTTTGTAGTTATTACACATAGTATATTTAAGTTCAATGTACTAAGCAAGTTAATTTATAGCAACTTCTATTTTACTACAAAATTAAGAAAAAAAGCAAATAAAAGGTACATTCATTCAATTTTATGTTTTATTTTAATTCAATTCCAAATACAACAACATTTCATGTCCTGAAAACATTTCCTTATAAAACGTGAAAAAACTAGTTTTAACAAATCAGCTTATTGTTAAGCACATGAATAGTCTATCTCAGAATCACAACAAATTGCATCAAAACTATATGGTTTGTTCACACTCCTGAGTTCACAATAGTGGCAGTATTCCATTTTAGGTGCCAGCTCACATTTTCCTAGGTTGAGCATAACTTGCTGAATAAAATATAAAGTATGTTTCATACAGTTAGGGTAGTCCAGTTGCAGGGCATAAATCAGTCAGAAAAAATCCATCACCAAACATCCTTCCAAGACGATCTTCACTCATGATGGGTTTAGCTGAGCACTTTATAGATCAACACAGAGGATTGCTTAAATTTAACTTAAATTTATTAACTAACTTAAATTTATTAACACATCCAAATTACATCCATTACATCCACAATTTAGTAGACTATACCTTTATATATTTTATAAGTAATGCAATCAAACTTAAATATTTTAAGTATATTGTAATTATATAGTTTAAGTAAATATAAAATCCGGGCTAAGAGTGTGGAGTAATGATGCTGAAAATACAACTTTTCACCATATGAATAAATACATTTTAAAATATATTCAAATAGAAAGCAGTTATTTGAAATTGTAATAATATTTCTCAATATTACTGTATCTATCAAATAAATGCAGCCTTGGTGAGCATGAGACGTCTTTCATAAACATTCTTGAAACTTCAGAAAATTCTAACCAGCCCTAAACTTGAATGGCAGACTTTAATATTTTAAAACATCTTTCAAGAAAATGATTTTGAAAAAAATACTTCCAGAAGCTGCTGAAAAAGTGTCACTAATGAATGATTGATTGATTTGTACAGATAAGCCCTGATTGAAATTACCAGTCATTACCAATGCAGCCGTTATAATGTAGTTTCTTCCATTGTGTATTTATCATTACTCTGCTGTTATCTCTGATTTCCTCTAATAGAGATAAAGCGTTTCATCCCCTACAAAACAAAAATACTATGCTTTAGTACAATTACCAGATGATTTATTAAACTGCTATTGTCCACTTTGGGTGTAGATAACAATCATTAATCCAATTAGTGATGAGCCACTAGAGCCTGGACGACTCTGGAGAGCAGGTTTCGTCATTAAAATGATTAAGCCCACATACAAGTGTCTCTTACGCACATTTATCAGTGAAGATTAAGGGAGTAGATGAGATGAATCTTGTTTCAGAGTGTTTTTAGGTGGTTGGTTAGACGTTGAAAAATATAGATGCTCGTTACGGATAGTTATTTCTGTTACAATCGTAAAGAACATAAGTGCCACTCGAGCCATTTCTTTTTCTCCTAAGCACTCAACCAACCAAATGCAGCTGAAATAGCTGTTAACAAGCTATTTTGCTGCTGCAAGTACAAAAGCAAGGTGAAGACAGCCTTTTTCCTAGTATACATCCTTATTATCTCTACATTAAAGGTAAGGTCAAACTGGACAACTGGTATACAGTACCAAATATAGAATACACTTTAAAAAATCAATCATTACATTCTTCAAAAAGCTTATGCCATATGTCCCTATTACGCCTTCCCTATTCTACTAACGGAAAAAAAAAAACTGGCACTGCGTTCGTTCTGTAAGTAGAATAGGGAAGGCGTAGGACATACAGCGTAAGCGTTTTGAAGAATGCGGAAAGCGGAAGCACGTACAAGGCGATGATCTGTTTATATAAAGCATATACAGTTTTTTTTTTTGTTTTTTTTTTAATGGCCGATCATTTCGCTAGATAAGACCCTTATTCCTTGTCTAGTATTGTTTAAAGCCCTTTGAAGCTGCACTGAAATTGTAATTTTGACCTTCAACCATCTGGAGGCCATTGAAGTCCACTATAAGGAGAATAATCCTGGAATGTTTTCATCAAAAACCTTAATTTCTTTTCGACTGATGAAAGAAAGACATGAACATCTTGGATGTCATGGGGGTGGTTAAATTAGCAGGAAATGTTTATTTAAAAGTGAACTAATCCTATAACCATACCACTAAACCTGTCCCTAACCTTACCCATATCCCACCTCAATAGCAGAAAGTGTTTTGCAATACAACATGAACACAATAAGATACTGTATAGAAGTCAAAATTGTGACCAAATTATATTTCAGTCTTTTTACTTCAAAATATCACATTTAGTTCATTGTGCACTTGCAATTTATTTGTAGTTAATTGTGAAATTTATTAGCAATTTCTGAGTGAATTGTTTTCACTCTGTTAATCGTAATAACCGCTAATATAGATGTATTCTACCAGACCAAAGACAAACATGATTAAAAAAGGTTCAGTAAAGGCTGCTGTACTATAACTCTCCAGAATGATTGAAAAGTAAATGTTTAACAGTGTTTACCCTGTATGAGCGGTGAACACATGTTAAAGCAAAGACATTATGCCTTACTTTAAATAATGCTTGGGAACCGTGAATTTTCTACTAACACTCTCACTATATTAAATTCGTATAATATTGCTTTACATAATCTGTTTCCCTGTTTGTTTATTGTTTATAACTCCAAAAGTTTCTGTTGTTTCACCGTCTTTTTTTGCCCTAAGGCGTCAAGTCCATTTGGGGTCAAGGTGGCCCATAGCCCATGGAAAGCGGGTCACAGAAAGTAATTAAAGTACCCTGTAATCTGTAATGGCTTTACCGACTGATGGTGTTTGTGGCATTTCTGCTGTCCAGTCTAATTTCTTTCCTAGTAATTTTTTTTTGTCTGTCATATTGCGGGTCAGAGACATGAATGTGTGAGGTGAGGTTAATGTTCTGACCTCCAAATGGCATCTAAAAGGATTTATTGGGCTGACAGGCTGCTTAGCACCTGCCAAAAGGACAAGAACGGCTGGGCAAAGAGGGAACATTATATAATTTGCAAGCAGAGAGAGTGTAACATTAAAGGGGTTCATATCATAAGAATATTCCTTGATGTTTTGAAATAAGAGCTTGATGTATTATGAAAACATACTGAAACTCCCTAGTTCATTAGGAACTTCTTTAACTTACTGGTGATGACAGACAGATGAATACATTGACACATGACCACTTACACATTGAAATGATTGATTTAAATTATTGAATGAATAAATAAAATATATTCTCTAAAATATCTCCCCGAAAGGTCATGCCTTTACCCTCTTTACATATCAATAATCTCCAGAAAGGTATCATGTTAAGTGCCAATTTCAGGCAAAATGGTAATTGATGCTATTTTTCTTGTCTAGACAGGTCTTTTAGATAACATTATGGAAGGAATAGTTTTTATTGGGCAAAAGAATAGAAGTCGTGCACAGTGCACTTTTCTTTTCATAGCTGGCAATAAATGGTTTTGCAGTGTTATCAATATTTCATTGTGGAAGTTGCAAATCTTCTCAGACACAATGCTTTGCTGAAGACTGCTCTCTTGCGCTCTCTCTTTCTCTCATTCTTTATTTTTCTTGCTGTAAATACAACAAGGACCATATGAGTCGAGGAGTCTCTGAGTCCCAGACCTTAATTAAAGCTGTTTGTTTTGTTTTCATCATATTCCATCATCATGCAATGAGCAGAAATAGGCACAGAAAGGGAAAAAAGAGATTCCTGTATGTAGGGGGTTTATACCATGCTGGAGTTCATTTTTAACACAAGTATAATTGGCTCACTTATCAATCTATGATAATCAATCATATGTGAAAACCCATCGTTTTATATTAGTTTTTATAAGGTTGAAAAAGGCCATATGCTTCAAATTGCTGCCTTTGTTTAACCATAATTTGTCTTTTTGAATGATTTTTGAGAAGTTCAATGTTCTAGAGCTAACAGTGTTTAATTGTTTTCATTTGAGTGAGATCGAAGTAATTATATGTCTTGAAATTATCCGTAATGTGATGTTTTTTTTTCGTTTTATCTCAGCAAGGCATGTCAGTGGAGAAATGTAACCTGTCTAGATACAAAGGGAATGATTAATGGAAGATTCAGCACTGATTTCTTTATCAAAAGGACCTCAACTTCCATATGAGTTTGAAATATTAAACATAAAAATATTAAATATAAAGCCGGCGGCAATGGCCTCATGGGCAACGCGCCAACATGTAGCACCAATGCACTTCGGGCGACCCGAGTACGAGTCCCATCTCGTGGACCTTTCCTGATCCCGTCCCCCTCTCTCTCTCCCACTTCGCTTCCTGTCTAATCACTGTCCTATCATAATAAAGGCAAAAGGATGGACACCAGGCTTGTGCGTCATGCAGAAATGATTTGAGAATGCCTTTTTGAGGTAGCAAACAGGATTAAGAAGTGTAATTTGAATAAAATTAAAAGTACTTTTTTATAATATATTATATATATATATATATATATATATATATATATATATATATATATATATATATATATATATATATATATATATATATATATATATCAATATACAGTGCCCTCCACAAATATTGGCACCCTTAGTAAAGGTGGTCCTTTTGATCTTTCATTCAAAAAATTCACAAAAGTCTAACCTCTCATCGAAGTAAAACAATTGAAAGTGGGGGGAAACTCACATTATGAAATAAATTGGTTTTTCTCCAATAAATGTTTGCCACAATTACTGGCACCCCTAGAAATTCTTTATAAGTAAAATATCTCTGAAGTACATTCCCATTCATATTTACATATTTAGCACACCAGGGAGCACACTAGGAGCATGAAATTGTCCAGCCATGACTTCCTGTTCCACGGGAGTATAAATATGAGGAAACACAAAGGCCAAATTCTTATAATCATTCATTACAATGAGAAAAACCAAAGAATATAGTTCTGATGTGCAGCAAAAGATTATTGAGCTTCACAAAATAGAAAATGTCTATAAGAAAAAAACTAACACATTGAAAATCTCCATTTCCACTATCAGGGCAATAATTAAGAAGTTCCAATCAACTAAAAATGTTACAAATCTGCCTGGAAGAGGACGTGTGTCTATAGTGTCCTAATGCACGGTGAGAAGGAAAGTTTGAGTGGCCAAAGACTCTCCAAGGATCACAGCTGGAGAATTGCAGAGATTAGTTGAGTCTTGGGGTCAGAAAGCCTAAAAAAAAATTATCAAACAGCACCTACATCCCCACAAGTTGTTTGGGAGGGTTTCAAGAAAAATCCTCCTTGCTCATCCAAAAGCAATCTCCAGTATATTCAGTTGTTCAGACAAGACAAAAGGGACCTGCTTCTATGGTCAGATGAAACTTTTAAAAAAAAAAGAGCTTTTTGGCAGCAAACCCACCAGATGGGTTTGGTGCACACATGGATAAAGTACCCCATGTCCACGGATAAATATACTGCTGGATCGTTAATGTTGCGGGCCTATTTGTTTTGCTGGAGGTCCTGGTCATCTTGTTCAGATACATGGTATCATAGATTCTATCAAATACCAACAGATAAAAAATCAAAACCTGACCGCTTCTGCTAGAAATCCAATAATGGGCCGTGATTGAATCTTCCATCAGGACAATGATCCAGAACAAACATCAAAATCAACACAACAAATTGTGTCTCTGAGCACAAAATGAAGCTTCTGCCATGGCCATCCCAGTCCCCTGACCTGAACCCTAAAGAAAATGAGTGGAGTGAACTGAAGAGAAGCACCACTAACATTGAGCTGGGAATCTGAAGGATCTGTAGAGATTCTGCATGAAGGAATGGCCTCTGATCTCTTCTCAGGTGTTCTCCAAACTCATCAGGCATTATAGGTGAAGACTCAGAGCTGTTATCTTGGGAAAAGGACGTTGCAATAATTGGGTGCCAATAATTGTGGCCAACGTGAACTAGAACAATATTTGTGGAGGGCACTGTATTTAATAAATTAACTTTTATTACAGAGGATATATTATGGCCTTTTACAAAGTCTTGATTTTGTTTTTCACCTCTTTTCCAAGTCTGTCAGTAACACTAGACGGGTTTCCACAAACATACCGTGCCATCTTTAAAGGGCTAGTTCACCCAAAAATTAAAATTCTGTCATTAATTATTCACCCTCATGTCATTCCACACCCGTAAGACCTTCGTTCATCTTTGGAACACAAATTAAGATATTTTTGATAAATCTGATGGCTCGTGAGGCCTGCATTGAGAGTAAGTTAACTTAGACTTTCAAACACCCAGAAAGGTACAAAAAACATATTTAAAACAGTTCATGTGACTACAGTGGTTAAACCTTAATGTTATGAAGTGATGAGAATATTTTTTGTGCTGCAAAAAAAACTTATGTTTCATATCAGTGGTTCGGAGCACTGCCAAAGTCACATGAACCATTGAAATTTATTTCTTTATTTATTTTTTTATTTTGAACAACAACCAATAAAAAATAATAATAAATGCATAAAAAATACAATAATTGTGTTACCACATAAAAAACAAAACAATATCTACGAATAATCATCAATTAATTACATGTGTCCGGGATGAAGCAAAAGCTTATTTACCCACCCCTTAGACAACCATTCAAATTTCCATTATATATTAAATATTTTTCTATATATAATTTATCTTCATAGCACTTTTTTTTTTTTAAACTCAAACCAAAATTTTACCTTTTATTCCAAACGACCCATCACCCTTTAGTCTTAATACAATCAATCTTTTAACCCACCCTCACATTCACTCTTGTTCATCCTCATATCCTTTTAATAACCTGTTTTTATACAACTTTTTAAACTGTTTAAAGTCTGTACAATATTTTAACACCTGCTCCAAATTATTCCACAACCTCACCCCACATATAGTGATGCACATACTTTTTAAAGTTTAATTAATCTCTCAAGTTATACCCACCCTGCCTCTCCATAAACATTTTTTGTAAATTTTCCGGAAGTAAATTATTTCTTGCTTTAAACATGACTTGTGCCGTCTTAAATTTAACCAGATCAATAAACTTTAGTGTATGTGATTTAAAGAATAGTGAATTTGTGTGTTCAAGATATCCTACATTATTTATGATTCTGATTGCTCTCTTTTGTAATGTGCATAACGACTGTAGGTTTCGAAACACTTTTGACGCAACGAAACCTGACTGTGAATGTCTTTGAATTGCAGTTTAGTAAATTCTTCCTCCAACTCTGTGATATGGCCAATTTAATTGAAATTCATATCATGAGTGGAAAGGCAGGCATTTTTTTAAATTCTGAATTTTGCAGAACACTGTTGAACACCATCCAAGGTAAAAATGATCAATGCCCAAACTATTTCAGTATTGAAGAGCATGAAGTGATGGAAAGTCGTAATATGACCCAACAGGTCACGGCTCACCCACTCTTTAGCCTCCCTCTGATAAAATAAATCCTGCTCTTATCAGTGCTAAGAGACAAATTCTTCTCAAACATCTGTCTGCATAATGAGGTGTCTGAGACAGTTCATCGTGGCCCAGTTTCTGTCTGCCCTGCCCGCTTAAAGACTTACAGAAACATGAAGAGGGGAAAAAAAGAAAGGACCATGGAAATGAATCGAAGTGGAACCTCTCAGACTCCTCCAGGCTTGCATTTGAAATGTGTGAATAATTTCCGGGAAAAAAAAATTAGATGTGAGAGAATTGGTTGGAACTGCACTTTAATTTAATGTCACCTTTCACCCAAAAAAATATCTACTCACCAGCACCAGCAGTTAATGTATAGTGAAGTACATTCTATATGGGTTTGTTTATTTATTTATTTATAAAAAAATAAAAAAAAACTGAAAATACATTTGTAAACACCGCAGAATATGCTCTTTTAATTTACTAATTTATTGCAGCTTTGACCTTGAAGACCTCCCTCATGCTCTGCTGTAAGACGCCTGAAGTTCAACTTAATTAGCACTATTAGATGAGTTGTCTATCAAATCCTGCTCAATCCACAAAGAATGTTCTTCACAATATGCTCAAAACACCATAATTAGATCTTTCTATAGAGCGGCCATCTATACGATTAAGGCGCAGGAACATCCTTATTGCTAGTGACAGGTAAAATTAAATCAAGTCAAATATATCCTTGTCCATATTAATAAATACAGTGTACCTCAATCCTTCCATGTCAGAAGATTACATCCAAGGTGAAAATAATGATCAGAAATGTCAGTTCATTAAAGGAATTTGCATTCTATAGCATTATAGAATAACTTAATTACCATAGTATGGTTTAATAACTTTCAGGGACCCTCTAATGATATTTTAGGGATGTTTTAAATGGTCAAAAAGACGTTCAAAATCAACCAATATTTACTTTTTCTCAAATATTTACTTTTTCTCAACTGAATTTTTATATTTCTTGCATAGACGCTGTTTAAAAAAAACTGATTTGTGAGTCAGATATTAAGAAATTACTTTGAATCTACATTTAAAAAAAATGCTAGGCCAACATGCAACATGAACAAATTATGTATTTTTGTCATAAGATTCATTTTTGATGTTTACTGACTTTAAGTATTAGTTGTGTGGTGATACTAAAATCTCATCTTGTTGATAAAACTTAACATAACTGCTACATAACTGCATTACTGCTTTGCAAGTTTCTCTTCGTTCTCCAAAGTTCTATGTAAGAGTTAAATTGAGTATAATAATTTCTTGTTTTGATAAAATTGATTTGAAACAAATTGAAATGTGTATTTAAAAAAACGTCATTGGCTAAACAAAGTGTTACAGAAATCAATTATTAAGGCAGTATACTATTATACACTCTCTTGAAAATAAAGGTTCTTTATTGGCATTAGGGGCTTTTGCACCTTTTCAAAGTTACTAGAACTATTGGCTAAAGTACTTGTACTTTGCTGCGTTCGCACCGCAGGAACTAGGAACGATTTTAGTTCTAGGAATTCCTTTTGGGAATTTTTACTTAAGAAGTAGGAACCAGCACTATAGGAACTATCAGTGACATAAGTATACGTTGATTGGTCAAACACCGGCACCCGGCATTTTTAAAAAGCAGTGTAAACATATTTACTTCTCAAACATTGAAAACAACAATAACTGCATTTACCTGTTATCTGCAGGGTTGTGTTCTTTTCTCCACCTCAGTGATATGTAATACTGAAAGTTTCATAGGAGATGTCGTCTCTTAGCCCCACTTTTTGCTCTTTCAGTCACGTGAATTATGCATTTACATTCCATCTCCGTTATCACGAAAGCCACCACAAAAAACAAACACAGCTCTGATCACGGCATCCTCCATCCACTGGTTTTTAGCATTTGTAAATGCCGAGCTTAAAGATGCCACTGTTGGCCGCTTCAGAGTTCCTATTCCCGGTGCGAATGCAACCAGGAACATGGCCCGAGGGAGAAATTAGTTCTTGGGGAACTATCCTAGTGCCTAGTTCCTATAACTGAGTTCCTAGAACTATTTGGTGTGAAAGCCCCTATTGATGGTTCCATGAAGAACCTTTAACAGTAGGGGTGTGACGAGATCTCGTGGCACGAGATCTCGCGAGACTAATATGTGACGAGATTTCTCGTCGAGGCGAAAAGTAGTCTCGTGATGTTGCCATGACAGTGTGTTAGGATGATTAGGAAAGAATATGCCACCACTTCATTTACATTACACCTCCACTGTCGTTTTGCTTTGTATTTAAATAAAAAACATTTAATTTGGTTGGATAACGGTTGCCACCGCTTCATATTTACAGAGTTATGCGCGATCGCTAAAAGTGAAAGTAAACGCGAGCGCGCATTCAAACGTGATGTCAATTCCCCTGCATTTTGAAAGCGGCTCCCTGATGAATGCAAATATCTCTCAATATGAAAGCTATTTTAGGCTGGGCAGCGTAGTTGTAACCATCTCTTAGCTCTGTATCAAAGAAACATTTGGTCTTATTTGCACTTTGGTTGCACTTATTGTAAAGTGTTACCATTAAAAAATGAATAACAGTTTTCTCTTAATCTTATTAAGCGCAAACAATAAGGTTTCATTAGTTAATGCACTGTGAACTATCATGAACTAACAATGAATGACTATTAACTAACATAAACAAAGATTAATAAATACCATAGCAAATATATTGCTCAATGTTAGTTGATGTTGGTTAATTAATGTTAATAAATGAGACCTTATTGTAAAGTGTTACCATTTTTATGATCAGTTTGGGGAAAGGAGTTCAGTTAGGAGGTCAAAAGTTGTAGAAGCTCATAAATCATGTACAGTAAGGTCTGAAGAGACTGAAATCATACAGAAGAGAAGTCAGTCAGTTGAGTTAGTGGCAAAACCTTTTACAGTACTTGAGTATTGTTGTCTTTTACTGCATATGATAATTCATACTAAGAAAGTAGAACTGAAATGACATTCATTACAAGATGATAAGTTAAAACATTTTAAAGACACCTGCAGAATATTTTTTCTAGTCATTTATTCCGCCATTGAGTATTTCTTAAAAATAGTGTGTAAAAATCTCGTCTCGTCTCGTGAGATACCTGTCTCGTCACACCCCTATTTAACAGTCATGAAAACTTTCCAATTCACAGAAGGTTCTTTATAGTGGAAAAGGCTCTTTTAGACTATTTAAATGTTCTCCACGCTAAGAAAAAAAAGGTTCTTTGGGGAATTAAAAATTGTTCTTCTATGACAAAACTGTGAAAAGCCTCTTTTTGGAAACTTTATTTTTATAAGTGTACTGACCTTGAAAGTTTCTCAACAAACAGCACACATATGAGCACTGAGTGGATATGTGTTTTTCTTCAGCAAATCAGTGAAATGGAAACTCAATATAAAGTCATTTATATGAAGAATATTTTGAGTGTAATGTATGAAGGTAGAGGCCACTATGCAGGGCTACGTGTTTCTTTTTCTTTCTTTTTTTTCACAACGATTGCATTAACCTGCAGAAAAAGGGAGTCGGTGAGGTGTAAATTTTACCTCTGATTATGTAGGTCAGCCCGTCCGCTAAGGGAAAGTGAATTTACCTGTTTTCCGACCCTGTGGAAAAATTAGTATGCCGATCAACATGAGCCACATAACAATATTTGCTATAGTGATGCCAGTACTTCTGAGAAGGCCATTATACAGATTGCTTACAGTTCATGCCTCTTTTGCATTGACAAGTCCAGCAGCACTTGTGCACGATTAAAAAAAAAAAAAAATCCTTCTCATACTCATGGCTGGCTATCTCCATTTCACTGTCCTCCAATGATTTCATTTGACCTCATCTGCTGAGATGGCAATGTCCTTGCATGTGGGAATGATTGGTCAATCCATCTTATTTTGATTGAATGGTGACCAGTGAATGATGGCAGAGCTGATATTATTCCAAAATGAGGAAGCAGAGCTCCTCTGAACGTCAGCAATTACAGTGTTATCATCACCTGCCCAGACGGTATAAGGACTTATGGCCTTAATCGCAGCCGATGCTCTGAGTGAGTCTAACCAGAGGCTATTTTCCACAATTCTTCCCCAAACGCTTTATTGCCAGATTCAACAATGAAGTGCTTAAGCCCGGGTCTAATGACCGCAATACACATGGAGAGAAGGAAGGTTTAATATCTCCATTACTTTTCTCTTCCTGTCACGTTCTATAAAGCTGTTCAATTTAACAATACAGCCGAGGCATTTTATCCCGCCCGGCAATGACTCTTCAAAAACTAATATTGAATGAAAAGATAAATATTACGAAATATATTAAACAATGTGTAAAGCACTCTTTTTTTTTTTTTTCTTTTTTACAGTAACACTGAAAATTTCTCTGCAGACAGCATCTCTTTTGCATTCATTAAACAGATAATCAACGTGAACTCATGAGTATTCATCGGGCAGAAACCTTGTATCTCCATATTTTCTTTTCTTTTTTTTTTTTTTTTTACATATTTTTACAGTTGGTCACGCTTTTTGTCTGTCTTTGGATTTTGCAAATATGTAACCAATGAAAAGTTTAAAAAAGAGTTTGCGACTAAACCTTGTAACTTCTTTGCATCCTCAGAGATCTGGTTCTTTGAATAATTACAGCATTTTCTTTACTTTATAAAGGCTAATGCATGTAGGCTATTTGAGAAGCAGAGAAGAGTGTCTTCGTTTAGCATGTGTTGTCGATTCATAGCTAATACTGACTTAAATAACCTGTGCGTATACTTCATCTTTAATAACAGTTTTGGCCAAATCACAGAAAAACTGAGTATCACATAGCTACAATAAACTTTATAAACTGTAAGTTGAAGAAAACGTAATGTGATGCACTTGCTGCCGTTCTAATGACAGACAAAACACGTATGTTCGAAATTCTCCTGTCAAAAACCTCATAACTCCATTTGAGCTTGATATTGGTAAAATGTTATATAATGACACATGGAAGTATCTGACCATATATAAAGATACAATATCAACTTTGACAACACAGAGCCCTATTTTAACGATCTAAGTGCATGGTCTGAAGTGCATAGCGCAGGTGCACTTAGGTGTTTGAATCCACTTTTGCTAGTTTAACGATGGAAAAAATGGTTGACTCGCCGGGCGCATGGTCTAAAAGGGTTGTACCTAGTCTCTTAATGCAACATGATCTCATGAGAATACGTGTGTATTTTTTTAATAAAGTGTGGTTCTACCACACATACATTTACTTACATTTTCATGCACACAAAAACGATATTGACGTATTTATAGCACTAAAACGTAAAAATACTTGCATATTAACAGCATAAAAACGTAAATCATTGACGTATCCAAGTGTGAATGTGTATGAAGTCCTATGTATTAATATTAAAATCGTGGCATTGTTTTAAATCTGTTTTATTCAATTGTCATATCAAAATGTTTTTAGTCAAATTTATTAAATGCAGTTTACTCATCTACTTAATATGAAATAACATTTCTGTTCATCGTTTCAGAGGATTACATAATGTTAAACAAGACTACACTTTAAAACCTTAAAATGAATACAATTTCTGTAATTCTTTAACCATTTTGTAATATTTAGTTTGTTTGCTGTGCGACACGTTTTCTCCTATGCAGCGACTGACAATACAACCATAACATACAACAAAACACAACATAAACTCACAAATCACATCAATTTTATTTGTTCGCTGTACTCAAAATCTTTAGAATCCATGGAACAGATCCCAATTTAGCCCTTTATCCGGCGATCTTTATCTTCTTTCTCAGCAGCGACCGTCACAGTCAAAGCCTGCGCTCGTTATGGTTCAAATTTGAAAGTTGCGCCCTCGAGAACCTTACGGCACGGTTTACGGCACTGATATTGAACACTCCTTGGTTCTCACCTGCTTCGTCAAAGATTGCGACATGCTGTGTTTCAGTGGATTGACATTTGAAATGAGTCCGCGCCTTCACAGAGAGAAGCCGGATTTATATTTTCATGGTTTAATAAGTTAAATTCTGCTCTGTACCCTATAAAAAACTATTACCGCCAGAGAGGACTGCGACTGCAACTCATCATCATTTGAACTACTTTTTGTACCACTTTTGACATTTTCGCAATAAATAAATTATTGTAATTACGCTTGTTTACCTGTTATTCCTTTATTTATAACAGTATCGTTTTAAGAAATGGTCATAGGTAGGTTTAGGGGTAGGCGTAGGATTAGTGGCTCAAAATATCATTTTAATGTTATATTTTTACAAAAATTTTTATGTTTTATTCTTTTAATATTCTGTATAAAATAGGTATGTTTAGGTTTGGGATGGGTTTTAGAGATCTTACATTTATCTATAAAACGATAAAAGGGAAATTATACATATTTCTTTGACATGAAAGATTCTTAAATATTTTGTTTTTTCGCTGAAAAAGTATTTTTACGTTTTACTGCTATAAATACGTCAATATTGTATGTTTCAGCACCTTTCTTAAAGTAAAAAATGTACGTTTTGTGTCTTTGAAAGTTACGTATTTATACCTACGTACAGTATTAACAATGAGACCAGGCTGCTTAATGAGTAATGGGTGTGTTTTGGGCGTAACGTGCAATAAACCAATCAGAGTGTCATCTCCCATTCCCTTTAAAAGCCAGTTGCGCTCACACCATGGTGGATTCACTATTTACATGGCAGAATTTGCAAGCGGAAAGACTGTACCTGTGTGTGTAACAAGCAGAGTGTACGCACGTTGTGCACCTGCCTATAGGTGCATATTACTAATGCAGCCTTTAAATAACAAAAACAATACTGCACTATTGACTTTAGACCAGTTTTTGTTGGTCAATGGCGCAGCTGTTTTCAGTTGCCTCAAAATAGCAACACGCCAACAATGCGCCTGACCAGCATGCCCATGGACAAACAGATGGACGCGAGTGCATTTGATATTTAAACAACGTGAAAATGATGAAACTAGCAAAAAACACTTGTCTCACCTGCCGTCGCATTGCGCCCGGTGTATGATAGGGCCCACAGCGTTTTATTATTTAATTTCCTAAAAAGTTGCATTTTTGGAGATTCAACTTTCCGCCCGACAGCGACAAGTATATTTACATGTATATTTACTTACATTTGCATTGGCACCAAAACGTACAACATTGACAGCATCTAAAACATAAATCACCTTCATATGAACTTTAAAGACATACATTCAGATGTTAATGAATCCTTATTTAATCTATGAATATTAACTAGTGGAATTTATCCATTGATTCTATTGTTTTAATGAACAATGAGATTGTTTCAGTTGCATTAATTTAACGCAGTATACTATTATATAGTATAATGGTATATTGTAACTACAATTATTATTAATGTAGATTTTTCTACCTGTTTTGTTTTATGTTGTTTTATAACAGATTACTGATATAAACATGAGCCTCATCTGAAGGGCAAGGTGGGGTGTTGCTGCAATTTATAGTAATATTTTCAGTATAGCTCAGAGGTCTGGTTTTAAGTGTAATTCTTTTGAAATTATGGTGCTTTATATAATGTTATATAGTGTAAGTAATAAATCCCTTTTGACATTTGTATTGGCTACAGTATACAGGCCACCAGGGCACCACACAGACTTTATCAAAGAATTTGCAGATTTTTTTTTTTGTCGGAGTTAGTACTGGCTGCAGATAGTCTAAATTGTTGGTGATTTTAGTATCCATGTAGATAATGAAAAAGACGCATTGGGATGGGCATTTATAGACTCATTGCCATAATCATACTATTTAATATTAACACATGGAATCAATGTTGATGTTGAAATTCTGCAGCAGTGTGACGGATCATTATATAGTCTCATGTATACTCCATTTAGACAAGTCTGAAAAACCAATTCCTTGTTACAAATATGCTAGAACTATATCACTAAAGATTGCTTTATAAATAATCTTCCTGATTTGTTGCAACTCCTCAGCATATCAGATAGCTTAAAAGAACTCGATTTTGCAACAGAAACTATATTGACTCTCTCTTTTTCAGCACTTTGGACACAGTTGCTCCTTTGGTGGAATAAATACGTTAATATATATGCTCCAAGTTCTTGGAAAAAGTCAACAGTTGGTCTGGTAATTGCACCAGAAGAGCGCCCAGAGACAAAACCAACACAAGCTGTCTGCAAACAGTCAATAACGCATAATTATTTATTTGAAGCTTCCCACACTTGCGTGAACCCCAGAAGGATAATGATGTCCATCTTCTATATATATATGTTCAAAATATATACCTTGTGTGCTAATCTCTAGCCTCTGAGCATTAGACCCAGAGTCAACAACTAATTAAACACATCTCTAAATAGAAACTCCATGGCCTCTCTCCACAGAAGGGGATGTTTTTCATCTCATCATATTCATATCATTAAAGACATTAAATGCATATAGAGAAGGATGCGGATATTATTCAGGCCCAGTCTCTGCAGACTTCACGTCAAACCAGAGGATGTTTGAGGGAGGTGTTTGGTCCCAGTTCGTGTGGATGGGTCCAAATGTGTGTCGGATAAGATGAAAACCTGAGGCTGTTCACAAACCTGCAAGTAAATGGCGGGATTAAAGCCAACTGGAAAGGCTCTGTGTCATAAATCACAGTCTCGCTGATGGAGTGCCACAGCGCTGAGACAGGAGTAATGCGTTCTTTACATGCACATGCAGCAGAGCCAGTGGATTAGAGTTGAACATGGTGCTGGTTCCAATTCATACCAGCCACATGACTAGCTGCACTGCAGCTACACTTGACAGAATTTACAACCCCCATTTTTTTTCTAAGCCCACCTTTAATATAACAAATGGACTGGACTGGTCTTGATTATTGGTAAATCATGTATTTTGTAAAATAATACTTTATATTTTAGCCTCAAAAATATAAATGCAAATATTTATTAACAAATTTTACCACATCTCAAATTACTGTTTAATGGGATTCCATAGTGTAAATGGATAAATTAAACCTTTTTTGAATAAAGTGGCCAACTCTATCTTGATAAAGAGAATTTCATAGCTAGCATTGAATGCATCCTCAATAAAGGCAATGAAATAATATTTTCTCACAAATGATGCCATAAAAATATCCTGTTCACAAGCTAAACAAGTACACAAATCTTTGCCAAAACTATTTGTATCAAGGCCATTTTGTGTTGTATTATAAATAATATTATAACATATTAAAATATAAATACACTATCATTCAAAGATTTTATTTTTTGAAAAAAAAATGAAACATTTATTCAGCAAGGATGCATTAAATTGATCATAAGTGCATGACAGTAAAGATATTTATAATATTACAAAAGATTTCGGTTTCAAATACTGTAAATGTTGTTTCTTTTCATCAAAAAATTGTATCACAGTTGACATAAAAATACTGTGGACTGTTTTCAACATTGATAATAATAAATGTTTCTTGAGCAGCAAATCAACATATTAGAATGATTTCTGAAGGATCATGTGACACTGAAGACTGGAGTAATTCATCTTTGCCATCACAGGTATAAATTACATTTTAAAATATATTAAAACATTACTGTTTTTACTGTATTTTTATCGAATAAATGCAGTCTTGAGATTTAAAAAAAACATTAAAAACCTCAAATGGCAGTGTCTAAAAACACAATAAATATCGATATAGTTATGGTATATAAGAATTAGGGCTGTCAAAATAACGCGTTAATTTCGATTAATTAATCTGAGGAAAAAATAACGCGTTAAAAAAAATAATGCAGATTAATCCATTCCGTATTGACCTTTGAACCTGGAGCCGTTCTAGCCACCATTCGACTGTAAAATGAAGGAGGGAGACGACTGCTGCGCTGACGGACAGAACGAGCAGAGCTCCTCCCTCGTGCGTGCGAGCTCTCTTCAAAGTAAGCACCGTCTTTGCACTCTCTCTACCTCACACATAATAATCTAAATCAACTGACACAATGCTAAAAGTTCGTAAGACCGAATCCATGTTTCACGAGGCGCATTCGGAGAATGTTTTTCCTGAATAACCGCTGGGTGTGAATAGTGCTCAAAGAACGTCACCTCATCTTCTCTGACATAAACCACACTTTCAGTAAACAAAAAGAAAATTCTATCCAGTGGTGAAGTGTTTTCTGTGTTGACAAATATTTTGCAATGTCCTAATAACATTCGCGATTCGCGCACAACGTGTCAACGTCCACTAATGTCCGATTCGCGACCTAATGACTCATTTGAACCGATTCATTTTAATGAATCATGACAACAACTGATCTGTCCACACGGTCTATAATGAATCATTTACTCGAACAACTCTGAAATGAGAACATAAGTGTGCTTACCCCATTTAGCAAGAGTGGTTAGTAAAATTAGCCTTAATAATCCACAATATTTTCAGGTTATTTAAATGACAATGTGTAGTAAATTAGGCCTACATATAAAATCAGTTAGTTTAGACTGGAGTGAGGTGAAACCAGAACAAAGCAAGTTGTTGTTAGCTAGGTGCATTCAATTGGATATGGTATATGTATGTTATATTATTAGTTAATATAACTTCTAAATGCTACTTTTTAATATTTTTCAGGTTTAGCAAAAAAAGCATCTTCTCTTACAAAGCTATAAAATCACTTTTTTTTTGCAAATAGGCAAGAAAGAATTACAGTGAGAGTGATGGGTACTTTATTGTCAGTATCGGGCTCGCAGATCACGTGGGTAGGGCACTTTTTACTGTTTGTGTGGATGACAATGTCTGTCACCACCGAAGACCATTTTTGACCCAGGAAAAACCCTGCATTGATTCATTTGAATTGAAATATTTAATACTTCCACAGCAAAAATTATGTATGCGATTAATTTAGATTAATCACAGAGTATGTAATTAATTAGATTAAAATTTTTAATCGATTGACAGCCCTAATAAAAATATATAAGAATAAAAAATATTTTTATGATGTATTATATTTTCTGATTTAAAGGCTGGGTATAAGGTACAATTGTTTGTGTTCTAAAACTTTACATGTGTTTAACTAATAACTACTCAGCTTTCTAACATCAATAAATCCAGCAAATTGTGCATGTTGTCACCCCAGCTCCGGTTTTATATCAATAAAGGTGTTCTGTTTTTAGACTTGACTAAAACTATTCACATGTATTAAGTGAAAATTAGGTTACAGCATTAGAAAGGCGGAGAGTGTCTCACAAGTTCATTTGTTTATGTGACATGACCTACCTTGATATTGCAAATCATATTTTAAATGAGAACTTGAGAAGGCTTTTGTGTATTCCAAACTCATTTACTCATTTTCTCCATTAGTACATACAGACTTTTATCATTTTTATATAAAGCTCATTAGAGATTAGCTTTATGCCTAAAACTGACACTTTCAACCTGTTTCAAAATGACAGATTTCCCTATAATAACTTCAATAGTCACAGTGTACGATAATATTATCTAGTGACTTCACGCACCAACCAAAACTAGACTTAAACCTGCAAACATCTGCATTATCAAATACCTGAACTTAAAAGACTTGCATAAGGGTTTAGCTCTCAACAATGTTTCTGTTTAGAGTTTGTGCCATAAAATCGTTGAATGGATGATGGGAAGGTCTGATAGCTCTCTCCTTAGTGAAAACTACAATTTTACACAAGACGAATGATGAGCACATTAACCCAAACCCCCTCAAAAACATTCTGTCCTCTTGGTTTTTTTTTTTTTATGTGAAGCCTACAACCACTATTTCAGGGTCATTACCGCTGCACTCATTAAATGGAAAATCAATTAGCTTTGTACTGAAGGCCTTTTAGTAATTATGAGGACTAATTGACTCCCCTATCGCCCTTTTTACACCGCAATACCTGAGATGGATGCGTTGTACATTTCATCTTTTGAGATTAAAAAAAAAATTCTCTAGACTCTGTGTTTGCTTTCAAGCTATTTGCCTTTGATGAGCAACTTAAACCAGCTGATTAGTTGTTTTCTGTTTGTGTTCTGGTCTTAAAATGAATCAATCTTCTGGAAAATGTCACACTGACACAGTAAACTGTTTCTTATGGTACTGAGTCAACTATCTATGAATATCAATGGTGAAAGATAACGCCATTCATTTTATAAGCTTTTGTGTAAAAAAAATCACTTTCTTTTTCAGTATTTTGTCTTGTTTTCTTGTAAATTTATCTAAACAAGATATATTTAGTAAAGTAGTGAATAATATGATGGGCATGTGAAAATGTGTTCAAGGGGTGGTTCACTGTTTTTTTGTTTTGTTTTTTTTTCTAGGCTTGATTATGTTTATGGGCCGCAGTTTAACATGTCTTAATGCTTCGTTTAAAAAAATAAACGGCATATTTTTCATATATTTTACCTTTATTCTACATCGCTGTTTCCATTTTCATTTGAACAGCCGGTTTGACTTCCTGGTTCTATGATACCACTCCCTCCGAAATACGCAATGTGCTCAGATTGGTTAGCTGGCCCAGTTTATTGTGATTCACTGCATGAAGCGTCCAGAAACGCTATGTCCACACCATTAGTTGTTACATGTGCTTCGGTGGAAATGTAAATAATGGCGTCTATATTGCTGTATCAAATTGAGCCCGAATCAGACCTAGATAGCAGTAATGATGAAGAGGGTCAAGCAGAATCTCTGCAAGCACTGCTTTTAAAGGACATTTCTGAATGGTAAGTATTTCCATTTGTATTTGTGTCAAAGTGTTTAGATATGCTGTCACTTGTAAATGTTACTGCTGTTTGTTAGCTTTCAATATGCGGTTTTATCCTTATTAAAGCTTTACTGTAGCTGAATACATGACTGAGTAGTAGCATTTTTGTAAAGGTATTGTTTAATTTATAACATGAACTACTGTTTGTCTATGAACACAGAAGTTTGTTGGCGTTTGTTGGAGAAGTATGCAGTAGAATTTAGCTAACTGGCTAGTGAAGCAAAAACTTTTGACGACACATCAAAAGATTCTATTATCTTTTGAGGCACTGGATTCATGGAAAGCGGCTTTTAAGCATAATTTTTCACTGCATAAATGTATTGTATAGAATAATCAATATGCTTTGTATAAAAATAGGACCATATTTAACAAAGAATGTTTTGAAAAGAATATAATCTTTATTTTAAATTCATAGAGACCTGCAGAAATCTGATTAGTTATGAAAAATTCATTAAGGAAAACAATATTAATATTACTCACATAGAGTTTTTGAGAATAATTAATGGTTTATCACCTAAGCTTTTACATCTTATTAAATCATCCTTACATTACACTACATTAAGGGAAGGAACTCCTTGTTTAATGATAGGTGGAGTTGATTTGTTAGATAAAAAATGTAATAATATTCATATAAGAAAAATATTCATATCTACGAGTAGTATTGCTCAAGCAGTTGCTTTATGGAAACAGGTTTATCCTTCCTTATGTTTGGGTAATATATGGTCTGCTCATAAAAACTTTGTAATACCAAATAAGGTTAAAGAAATTCACTTTAAAATCCTTCACAATTTTTACCCCTGTAAGTTGTTTTTATCTAAGTTTATGGATATTCAACCAGAATGTTCTTTTTGTGGATCTGAAAATGAATCTGTGCTTCATTTGTTTTTTAGATGTCCCATCACAATATAATTTTGGACAGAGATTTCAGTTTTGATTTTTACATCCTTTAATACCCTTTTTGATATTACAGAATAAATGGTCTTATTTCTGCTTTCTAACACTGCTTCTGTTCCTTTAGATAATCCAGGCAAAATCCTCTGCATGCTTGGAAAAGGCCATATACACAAGACTAAATTTACAGCTTCGAAACCAAATTTTATTGTATTTTGCTCTGAAATAAAAAGTTTTGCAGATTCCCTATGTAAATTTAAAAGAAAGAAAAAAGCAATTAAAACATTCCAGATATTAAATAAGATTATAAAGTCACCTGTGAATAGAGATACAATGTTTAGATGAGAGGTTTTTTTTTTGTTTGTTTGTTTTTTTTGTTTTTTGGTGTAAATTTTTTTTTTTTTTTTTTTTTAAAAAGTAAAATTTTGTTTACTTTGTCAATACTCTTGTCCCTCATACCAAGTCATTTGTTTTTTGTTTTTGTTTTTAAATTCAACTTTCAATATATATTGTTGGATTGAATGTTAATTGTTATTACTTGAAAATTTAATAAAAAAAAAAAAAAAGTCATGCGTGTTCCTGTGGGCAGGGTTTATGTTAATTGCAGGGTTTATGATGTCACCAACCCCAGAAGAAGCTTGTTGTAGTCCAAACCAGTCGTAATTGTAGGCGTTAAACTGCCATAACTTTACAAGACAATATCTTCGTTTCCATTGAACTTTCAGCGCTGTAACTTTGCAGATACCGTTTATGCTCAAGCAGCAACATTACACACTAACTAATGTTAAAAAAGTGAAATCGCAATGAACCACCCCTTTCAGACTTGAGTTCAGACTTACCGCTTGTTTTAAAGGTGCCCTAGATTATGTTTTTACAAGATGTAATATAAGTCTAAGGTGTCCCCTGAATGTGTCTGTGAAGTTTCAGCTGAAAATACCCCATAGATTTTTTTTAATTAATTTTTTTAACTGCCTATTTTGGGGCATCATTATAAACGCGCCAATTTTATGCTGCGGCCCCTTTAAATCCCGTGCTCTCTGCCCACAGAGCTCGCACTTGCCTTAAACAGTGCCTTAACAAAGTTTACACAGCTAATATAACCCTCAAAATGGATCTTTACAAAGTGTTCATCATGCATGCGGCATGCATGCATCGGATTATGTGAGTATTGTATACTGTTATATTGTTTACTTCTGATTTTGAATGAGTTTGATAGTGCTCCGTGGCTAATGGCTAATGCTACACTGTTGGAGAGATTTATAAAGAATCAAGTTGTGTTTATGCATTATACAGACTGCAAGTGTTTAAAAATGAAAATAGCGACGGCTCTTGTCTCTGTGAATACAGTAATAACCGATGGTAACGTTAACCACATTTAACAGTACATTAGCAACATGTTAACGAAACATTTAGAAAGACAATTTACAAATATCACTAAAAATATCATGTTATCATGGATCATGTCAGTTATTATTGCTCCATCTGCCATTTTTCGCTATTGTTCTTGCTTGCTTACCTAGTCTGATGATTTGGTTGTGTACATCCAGACGTTAATACTGGCTGCCCTCGTCTAATGCCTTTTATAATGTTGGAAACGTGGGCTGGCATATGCAAATATTGGGGGCGTACACCCCGACTGTTACGTAACAGTCGGTGTTATGTTGAGATTCGCCTGTTCTTCGGAGGTCTTTTAAACAAATGAGATTTATATAAGGAGGAGGAAACAATGGAGTTTGAGACTCACTGTATGTCATTTCCATGTACTGAACTCTTGTTATTTAACTATGCCAATATAAATTCAATTTTTCATTCGAGGGCACCTTTAAGAATAATCCTCACTAGATTTTATGAGATTCATGCATAAAATAATGCTTTAAAATATTTGATGAGGCAAGAAAAATACGCTTCAAATATATTCTCTTAAAACAGTAATATTAATTAATATTTATTAATAATATATGATTAGTATTTATATTTCATGTGATAAAAGTATTTAAAACAAGATTGTACTGGAAAACAAGAAAAAATAATGATTACAATTCATTTTTGATATAGGATGATTGGATTAACAACTGGGAATTAAAAGGTGAAGCTGAAGCCCTCTTCTTTGTTAAATTGGAGGCTGTTCTTAGTGGAGTATAGTGACCTTTGACCTCTTTTTTATATAAAATAGCACATTAATAGTTATAATTATTGGGTAACCTACAACTGTGAAATCTCTACTGAAATGAAGTTTTGTATAGGTCTACAGAGATCATCAAAACCCTTTTCAACTTTTGGCAGACACTTACAGTGGCGGTAAAATGTCAAACCTAACAATATAATTTCCCAGAAACGGTCCGCTATTATGGACATGGACGTACTACGATAGAAACTGGGCTGAAGCAGAGGTTCCTCTAATGATAATCATTACCTCTAGCACACATCTTTCTGCTTCATTTAAGCCATTCTTAACAGGGAGATCTATCATATCCACCAGCACGCTGCAAGTTTGTGGCCTTCGTGATTTATTTAGATTACCATTTCACTTCTATGCACCACAGTCATAAAGGCACCTTGAACCGTTTTAATTAAGAGCATCTAATTTAGAAATAAAACCCATCATTAATGCAGCACATTCATTATGGGATTCATTTATGTGCCTTTGCAGTGCTGTCCTGAGAGCTATTCCCTAGTACAGATGCAAATAATACTCGTAAACAAGCAGAGAGGCTCATGGGATAGAAAAGAAGTAAATTAAAAGAAGACAAAAATCTGATGATTCAATATCCTCTCACTCTTTTGGATTTTAACACGGTCAGCTAAATCAAACTTCACAAAGGATTTGATTTGTACGGTGTTTGTATAGAAAACATGAATGCCATTTACAAAGAGTTCATCAACATCAGCTGTCTAGTTGAAGGGATAGTTCACACAAAACGGAACATTTTCTCCAGTTAACCTCGTTTTTTTTTTCTTTTATAAACATGATTACCATAGTTTTGTTTGTATTTTTTTTTTCTCCTGTGTAAAACCATCATTCACTGCTTCTAGTCAAATGCAATTTCATTGTTCCCATAAAATTTCAAGTGCTTGTTTTAAATTTTAAGTGCCACACTTAAATTCATGACCGTCCCAAATCACAGCGCCATCATTACTCATCGCTGTTCAGTCTGGGAGCATGGAAACCCTCTTCCCGCTCTGAGACAACATTTATAATCCATAAGATCCCTAAATTCACAACTGATCCTAAAGGGGTTGTGTTCATAACTTCATAACTTCATAACCTCATGAGGATGGATTCTGTAATTATTCTTCCATGATTACACGTCTCATTAGCCTGCTGACCCTCTAGAGTGTTGACGTGAATCATCTCTTTCAAGAGTCCTTGTGCACAATCAGTGTTTACCAGACATCAGTAACACAGACAGAAAACTCTTAAGTCTGTTCTTTATGCAATAACACTTGAGACAAAAGTGGTCTGAAACACATGTAAAGAAAGGTCATAAAGATGATTAATGCCTCCACACTAGGGAATACAGAAAGAAAACTGAAACCGAACTGATGTTTAGAAATAGAATGATTTTAAAAAGATATGCAAGAGATAATCTCCTGTCAGCCGGTCATTGTCACAAAAAATAAAAGCCTGAAAAGGTTTAGTTTGTGAAAATTACTTGCTTATTATTTGCGACGATGATGGGCAACTGATAAGTGAGAAACAAGATCACCAGTTGTGCTTTTGTATAAAACAAAAAAAAGTCTATGGTGATAACACAGCATTGACCGATCTATTCAAAAGCATTCCAGACAGCTGTATAAACAAAATTTGTATTTTAAAGCGTTAAAAATGATCCAAAATCAATTATTGAGCAAGTACATAACCAATCTCCTTACCTTAGCCTGATTTACAACGGTAAGCTTGTAATAATGTTTTCTAATCTGAGTGGTACTAGTAGGTTTTCACAGGAAATGCGAGTTTTGCTGATGTTTGTCTTTGCGTCATTACGTCACGTCTGTAAACAGAAAGGAGTCGTCGTCCTGGCTAGTAGGCTATATCGCATGTGTGGATGCTGCTGGCGGCGGATCATTTGTAGCCTCCAGCAGCTGGAATGTATTTAAACTTGAGATGGTGTCTTGTAATCCAGGCAGTTCAAAACTACAATCGTCATTGACAACTGTGGTAAAAATTCAAAGACTTCAGACTATGGAGAGACTTTGGTGAAAAAGGGAAAGCGACTGGGCCCATGCAAAAACAAGAATAAATGTCGACAGGGCTTTTGAAAGCACACGTTTTCACTTAATCCATACAGTTATTGATAACTATAATACACACTACATACATGTAGTCACACAATATTGATGTTTTTAACATTAACAATTTGTCTGTTATCTGTAATTAGGATGTTCAGTGAAGATCCACACTGGCTATGTTTACATGTACCAATTTTCGTCAATCCGAATGAATTGAATCCGATTGCAGATCTGTTTACATGTACTCTTAACATTGTAATCTGATTCAGATATCCGTTTATATGTGTTTATATACATTCCGATCAAAACTTTTGCGCATGCGCTCTGCGTGTGTGACGTCATATCAATCACACTTGCGGTAACCCGGGTTGAGTCAACAGACGATTGCCAGAGATATTGTCAAAGGCATCAAATCTTGGCAATATTAAGAGGATTTGGTATTTCCAATTAATGTAGGCCTGTTACATTCTTCTAGTCTATTATTATTACTATTAGGTTCGGTTTCTTTTATTATTAAATTAATATTATACTACGTGCTGTGAGGATAATAAAAGATTAGGCTATTAGCTATCTTTGAAAATGTTTTAAACATTTTTTTTGGTCTATTATACGTGAATTATAGGCCTATAGCTAATTAAAATTATTAAGAGTGTAGGCTATAATATTTCCTAACACTGCAGTCATCAATCAAAATTAGCGCAGCTTTACTCCAAGCACCGACAACCTGTTTAACACAAAATACTATTATTCTCATTTGTTTCACAAGCCTATATGTACAGCCACAAGAGAAATAATGGAATAAATTAAGACCGTTATCAGCATTTTATGTTGAAATTCGTCTCTGAGAGGATATGGTCCGTTAATGCAGCGTCAGACAGCTCCGTCACTTTTTACTTTCACTTTGAAAACTGACCGAGCTTGAGACTTTTTCACCGGCATTACTCTTGTATGATATCCATTGGCTCGATCGCCGCCTTGTTTTAAAACGGAAAGATTTCCAATATTGTGATCAAGGGATACATACGCCACTGTCTTTTAGCATACATCTTTACAACTAAAGACATGAACGTGAACTTGCGCACTGCATAATGCGTGTCAACATTGCACTGCGCATGTGCCCCAGAGACTTCTGAATACGATTGAGAAAGTAGTCGGATTCAAGCGTTTACATGGTCATTTTTTGCTGTTGGATCGGATTAGAAAAGGAATAAACCACCCCTTCCAATCCGATCGAAATTTCATTCAGATCGAGCTCAATCGGATCGATTTAGGTGTTTACATGAACGTTTTTGAATCCGATTGAGCCGTCAATCCGATTACAAGTGGATTATTTGGGTGCATATAAACGTAGCTATTGGTGCGTTGACTGGCAGCCCACACATAGTTACACCTCAAAACATTAGATGCATCTGCGCTGAGGAGCCGTGCTGATGCACAACTCACGTAAAGAAGATAATTTCGCAAATAACTGCAATTGCAGGTTTCAAACGGAGATGGCGACAAAGAGGCAAAACTTACGGACTGCAGCTTTAAAATAATGAAATAATGAAACACAAAAATTGACAAAATGACAGTCCGTTAAAGTTGGCATGAAACGGAAGTTGCGATAGTCTATTCATCCATATTGTGATGTATATCCAAGTGAAATGGCTTCTGGAATGAGAAAAAAAATGTAGGGCAGGACTTGATTTTGTCCTTTGTAGGAAGGATTGTAGGAAGTTGGGCGTTGTCACTTTGTAAAGAAAAACTACGCGCCTATCCACCTTGTTTTTCAGGTAAGAGCGGACATGGCCATAGTGTTAATTTCGTCAGACGAGACGAGACGAAATATGTTCGTCAACGACCTTTTTTTTCATGACTAAGACGAGACGATGACAAGACTGCACCACTGTCCAAAAACGCTGACTAAGACTAAATTAACATGCATTATTGTTGACGAAAAAAGACGAGACGAAAATGTTTTGTATAAAATAAAAACTAATGTAAAATCTCTCTTCATTTTCGTCTACAATCGTCTCTGCTTTTTCATCAGCTGTTCAGAACGAGTTTGCGGCTTTGATACTGACAAAAAGTCAGAATGTGTCATCATAACTGACGGGAAACACTGCGGACAAAGAATTCACATTAAGCAGGTTATATATATTTTATGTTAACTTACTTATTTTGCCACATGCATGTGTGGGTCTTCACATCACGGGCGCGGAAAGTGGGGGTGCTGTAAATGCATGTTTGTTCATTGACATTTATTTGTAATAAACACTCTGAGTAGGCTATTTAAAAAGTTTTATTTTTATGTTAAATTATGCAAGGGATAATGCAGAGCGAGGCGGTTGTTATAGCTAATACAACCCCAACAGGCTGATTAGGCTGACTACCTACCAAATAAATCAATAATTTGACACAAAATGATGATTTAAAAAGGAGTTTATTGATTTAAAAACGATTGTATTGCTTCCGCTAAAGAAAATAGTGCGCTCCAGTCCTGTGTGTTCATGGCAACGCTCTGTTTTTCATGGCAACGGTGTGTTATAGTTAGCAGCGGTCTGTTATCAAGAAATAAAATAGTGTGTGTGTAGAAAGAATTCTTCCACACACCGCTCAAAAAAAAAAAAAAAAATCCTGAGCGCAAGTCCACGGTCTAGGCAGGCTTTTTGTGTTAAATGATGTTTCCTGTCGCTGCGCAGGTTCTTTTATTGTACATGACAGCTTATGTCCGATGACCAGTCTTTGCATTACGATTAAAAGCAGTATCAATAAAGTAAAAAAAATGTGATGTGCAGTCAAGTTCGAGTGTATGCACTGTTTAAACGAGTGTTCTCAACTTCTCACTGATACTTTTGTGATTCGCGGAGTTTTGACAAGTTTTATAGCCTTGATATTGTTTCTTATTCAAAAGTGGTGACAGAAAAAACTAAGCACCCCCAACCTGAAACCTCTTCCCACGCCCCTGTCACAATCACATCATAATCAAAATTAATAATTAGGCTTAAAGGCAAATGTATATGTAAGGGAATCAAGTTTAACAATTACATATAATATTGCTCCAAATATCATCAATAATGGTGTGTGCAATACCATGTATAACTTGCATTAAGTTGGTAATTTACTTTATACTTATATATAATATAGTTTTGATCTTAGGCTTTTCATTAAGTTATTTATTTCCACTATAACACGTGTGTTCCTGATATTGCATTTAATGAGGCCTCGTTGTATTTATTCTTACAATAGCTTCTAGATGTGGTCAAGCAACCAGCCAGGAAAGAGGAGAGGCCATCTATGTCTGACTAAAAACCTTTGTAACTTAAGTTGTCAGTCGGAGTCTGTTGGGCCCCAGCTTTTGAATTGTGTTGGTTAAAATAAAATATTCTTCAGCACAGGTTAATCATTTGTGAATGTGTCTCCTAAATCAGAAATTGAAAACCAGACACGTTTAACATTTGCATTCAACAAAAATCATTCAACAAGTGTATTTTGTCAGGTAATTATGACATTTAACCATTGTTTGAGATATGTGAAACTTTTTTTACTGAAATGTTTATCAGTAATAATCTCAGTAATAATGTGTTATTTTAAAAAAAGACAAAAAAATTTTGACTAAAACTAGACTAAAATTAAAAGACTTTTAGTCGACTAAAACTTGACTAAGATACCTTGAGTTTTCTTTTGACTAAAACTAGACTAAAATGACGAGACGTTTAGTCGACTAAAACTTGACTAACAAAAAAAGATATGTGAATGACTAAATATGACTAAAACTAACAAGGACATTTGCCACAAGACTAAGACTAAGACTAAATTAAAAATAGGTGACGAAATTAACACTACATGGCCATTTGTAAATTTAATGTGTGGGATTTGCTTCCACTTATTTTTAGCTGTATAAAAGAGCTTGTTATGCTGCTTGATATTGCAAACTGGTATTTCTTACCATATTATTTTAATGTATTGTCTTAATTATGAACATGCTGGTTTGCAGCGCAGTTTTAAAGTTTACTGCACTTTAAAATACTTCTTGTCATTTCCATATAGCGGCTAATAAATTGGAAGTCTCGCACATTCACAGAAAACACCTTACTTCCGCGTTGAAAATTAAGGTGGATAGACTGAACACGTAATACTCATGTGCATGACTTCACCGTTTTCACATTCACTTTTTTTTATTTTTTGGTTTACACAGAGACAATAGTATCATTTTCAAAAACTTGCACTTTGAAAACTTGTTTTCAAAAGTTTGCGTTTTCAGGCCCCCAAAACTCTGTTGTCGAGTAAATGAATAGCCAAAACATAAAACGTTTCCAAAACAGCCTAAAAAACATAAAATTTTCCTATTTTTAGTTGAAAACTGTGTCGTGTAAACGGACCCTAAATGGAAGCAGATCTGAATGCCAGTTTGCAGTCTGTTGTGGAAGATATTTAGCCCCACCCTCCACCAAGAAAAAAATGTGCAGGGAAAAATCATTTGTAATAAACACTCCAACATTCTGTAAAAAAAAAAAAAAAAAAAAAAAACAAATTAAATAAATACCCAAATACTCAATCACTTTTTTTTTTTTTTTTGTATGCATTTTATTTTTGTCTACGTAAGTACAGATATTGTGATGTAGACAATTAATTAACATGTTTTCTTACCCTGACAGATTTTGGGGTGTAACATTAGATTTACCAACTCTGCAGACTAGTATAATTGCTGTGGATGCCTGAGATGAATTTCAATCCTAAATAGCAAAATGTTTGTTGGGGAAAAAAATGGATGATGCTAGAGTATCCTCTCTAATCTTAAAAAAACTTTTGGAATTGAAAAACACGGAAATGCTGCAGATGATCCTGGATTTGGCAGCTTCTGACAGTTTTCCCATCCAGTGTGTCATGTTTTGGTTTCTCATGTCTAGCATCCTCCTGCCTTCTAAGTCTAATGCATTATGCATATTTTACCCGAGCTGTATCTAAACCCTACACAAACGGTCCTCAAGAATGAAACGGTTATGCGGGGCTTCTCTTTAATAATTGCATAAAAGGCACAGTTAAAATGTTGTGACCAAACATCTAATTTAATCCAATCTACGCATGTTTCACCGTACCTTCAGATTATGAACGTAAAGGCTTTTATGAAGGCTTTTAAAAAAAACCTTCAAAAGAAAAAGCCTTGAGACTTTAAGGCAGTTGAAAAGCAGTTTGTTCAGCTATCACTCAATGGCACCTGTGGTCCTGGTTTGGACTGAAACAGCCAAAAAGTAGATTGGAAATCTGTCTGTGAATAAGATGCTATTTGTTTGTGTACTATATGTGTTCTTTCTCAGCTCCAAATGTCCTGTAGATATCGCTTCTCCTCACGAAGTCCTGCTACTATCTTCATAGCATCCAGTTTATCGAGTTGAAGTTCATTTCCTATGATCTCCAGTAGTGTGTCATTCACATCTTTTGCCATGTTCTTGGCATCCCTGTAAAATCGTGAGATTTCGTGAACAAAATGGCACTAGACAATAATAAATGGTGAAAAATTGTATTTTGTACCCACCCACAGACATAAAGACAGCCTTTGTCTTTAAGAAGGATGCTGGCAACATTTTTAGCATGGAGAAGCAAGTTATGCTGGACATATGTTGGTCTGTTAACGGTTCCCACTTCATCAGGCTCATCTCTGGAGAAGCACACGATCAGATGGCTCAGGGTTCCATTATGCGCAAATCTCTCCAACTCCTCTCTGGAAAAAAAGCAGTAATGTGCTTATTACCGTGTTTCACTGTTATTTCATCAGTCAGTGGTTGTTTTTGCAGTGGTTAAACTAAACTTATGCATTAAAGTATACAAATGGTACAAATGGCAAATTAGATTCTCTCAGATTTTGCAGTGGTTAAGTAACAACAATGGAGCTCATTAGTGTGTTGCATTTTAAACTCAAATTTTCATCTCCCTCATCCATCTGGCAAGAAAGTTTATAAAACCTCAAGGCTGCTGTTGTAAATCGTTCCTTTTGACAAATTTTATTTCAGCTGGGGGAATACATTTTTGGGTGAACTATAGCAAAAACTAGTTGTCATATCTATTCAGCTATCTACTATAAATTTCAACCAAAGCTACAGAGAACAGGAGGATGACTGAGTGAAATTTAAACAGATGGATGATGGATGAAGCAAGCGTTTGCACTCATATGAAAATAGCCATGTTTAAATGGATCACAAAAACATGTATTGAGACGTACTCTGGATATCACCACTTAAACAGTTTCCAATTATCTAAATGCAAAGAACATCTTTTTTTGAAATCTTCTGAAGAAAATCTTGAGTAGTGTTGTGCAAAACTGACTTTGCAGTTACTTCGAAAAGTAATAGCACACCTCTCTTACACTCCCATACACACATATAGGGTGAATTCAGGTTGACTGGGACACTTTTTGCCATTGAGATCATTTTAATGTATTTTAATTTATTTATTCCTGTGTGTGTGACAAAGTATAATGACTATATATAGTCAAACCAAAAATTATTCAGATATTTTTGGTATATTTTTACTAGTGGGCACAGGACACTATAGTTCATTTATGTAAGTGAAGATAGCAAAATAAAGTAAACTGTGAAATATTATACCCAAAAATACTTCATACAGTGGTCTACCAGTAAAATTGAAAAAAATCTGGAACTAAAAATTATTCAGACACTTTGACCTGACCATGTTTTTACTTGAGTGTTATCTAAAATAATTAAGATTATTTTTTTCTGACAGTTTAACTCTGAGATCTTGTCATATTTTATTACTTTTTTTTTTTTTTACCAAAGTCATAATAATAATAATAAAAATAAAAAAAAGTCTTTCAAGTGCTAAACATCAAGAGCTAAACAAATAATACAGAACAAATATATATATATATATATATTATAACATAACACTGTGAACCAATGTAACGTTAAACACAACCTAGGGTGACCAGATTTCTCATGGTGAAATACGGGACGAGTGGGCAATATGACCACATGATAAATTTTATTTCACTATATTATATATATATATTGGTATCAGGCCCAATATTATATAATATATTAGTGCCGTTAACGCGTTAACGCATGCGATTAATTTTAACTTGTTAAAAATATTTAACGCAATTAACACAGCATCCATTTCTTCTGTCATCCTTTGGCTAGCATTACAATATATGATCACGCTCTTATTCATGCAAATGCTTTTAAACCATTTAAGCGCGCCAAAAGAGAAAAAGAGAACGTGCTGTCTGTGAATGTCCTGTCACACACGATGCACAGAAAGACGTGCTCCAGTATTGTGCACATGGACAGCATGCCAGAATCAAGTTCTCTGTCAGGCATGAATGAACAATAACACACAATAATGCTAAAAATGTCTGTTTTGTCGAGTATCATCATTAGAGCAGCCTTAAATGAGTTAAATAAAGTCTTAAATGAAAGTAAAGAGTTGTGAGAAAGTGGGACACGTGTGAGATTTGCGTCAAATCAATCTCAGCATCAGAGACATCAGTAGCAGTATTAGTATCAGTGATACTGGCCTTCATTCATAAAAGATCCCATTAAACAAGTATTTAAAGTATACTGTCTTTATGTTGTTTTAATTTTTGTAGTTTAAATGTGAAATTATTACATTTATAAAAATATATTAAAAACGTATAAACTGCTTTTAATTGCGATTAATCACAGAAAAAAAATTATTAATTGAGTTATTTTTTTTAATCGATTGACAGCACTAATATATATATATATATATATTCTGTAAGAAAACTTATTTAGCTTAATACATCAAACTGTAAGATTTGTGCAGGTTAACCATGCAAAGCCAAAAATTCAGCATCTAAATTATGAAACTACTTGTCATTAAAGGTGCCGTAGAACGTCTTTTCAAAACATGTAATATAAGTCTAAGGTGTCCCCTGAATGTGTGTGTGAAGTTTCAACTAAAAATACCCCATAGATTTTTTTTTAATAAATTTTTTTAACTGCCTATTTTGGAGCATCATTAACTATGCGCCGATTCAGGCTGCGTGGCCCCTTTAAATCTCTCGCTCCCTGCCCTCCCAAGCTCTCGACTATAAGTGCAGTTATACAGTACATAAACAAAGTTCACACAGCTAATATAACCCTCATGATGTTCGTCATTCATGCTGCATGCATGCATCGGATCATGTGAGTATAGTATTTATTTGGATGTTTACATTTGATTCTGAATGAGTTTAAGGCTGTGCTCTGTGGCTAAAGCTAACATTGCACACTGTTGGAGAGATTTATAAAGAATGAAGTTGTGTTTATGAATTATACAGACTGCAAGTGTTTAAAAATGAAAATAGCGACGGCTCTTGTCTCCGCGAATGTAACTTTAACCACATTTAACAGTACATTAACAACATGCTAACGAAACATTTAGAAAGACAATTTACAAATATCACTAAAAATATCATGATATCAATGATCATGTCAGTTATTATTGCTCCATCTGCCATTTTTCGCTATTGTCCTTGCTTAACTAGTCTGATAATTCAGCTGTGCACAGATCCAGACGTTAATACTGGCTGCCCTTGTCTAATGCCTTGAACATGGGCTAGCATATGCAAATATTGGGGTCATACATATTAATGATCCCGACTGTTAATTAACAGTCGGTGTTATGTTGAGATTCGCCTGTTCTTCGGAGGTCTTTTAAACAAATGAGATTTATATAAGGAGGAGGAAGCAATGGAGTTTGAGACTCACTGTATGTCTTTTCCATGTCTTGAACTCTTGTTATTCAACTATGCCGAGGTAAATTCAATTTTTGATTCTAGGGCACCTTTAACAATCAGGTATTTTTATTGCACATGCTTCATGGTTTTGTTTTTTGAAGGTTTTTGAGTACATATGTTTACGGGGAGCCACATCCATCTTAACTGGTCCAGACGAGCTGACTTTCTGGTCACAGATATCGAATGTTTTTAAAAAAACAGACTTGAGTGATCCTTTGTCCTCACCCGATACCCTCCTCATGTAATCCAAATCCAAAAAAACAAAAGAGACTCGTTGGTGACGAAGGGGCCAAGACAAGTGTTCTTTGTTTCAACAACAATGATTGAAGCTTGATTTCACCCTTTTAACACTCATAAGGATCATGTTTGATTAGAATTGATTGCAGATGCCTTGTTTTCTTTAGCAGACTGCCTGATGGCTAGCCGGTTTGCTTTTTCTGTTTTAGTGAGTGTTGAGTTTTGCAAGCCAGGTTCAGTCACTTTCTCATCTCAGATGCCACTGGCACTTTCTACTTTGTTCATTAAAGCATAGCAGACAATGAGGGTGTCACACCGAACAACACAAAACTCATTACATTGATCGGCTTAATCAATGCAGAGGGGAAAAAAAGTATAAATGAAACCAGAGTGCGGACAAACGTGAATAAGAAATGTTAATATAAACACTCCTTTGATGTTCAGGACCAGTGAAGGCAAAGATAGATAGATTGAAATGGTACGTCAGGACCTTGACTTTGAATCTTGTTTTTATTAGCTCTTATGTCAAGTAGAGCCAAGTGCGGATACAAAGTTGTGTGCCGCCCCTCGGTCACAACACACTTAATACTCACCAATCCAGGCACCAATGTCATTACTCAGGACCTTGCGCGTGAATTATGACTGTGTGCCTATGGGACGGCCAGACCCCAATCATCTTATATAATGTCTCGTATCATATGGCCCATACTCTCAGAGGGAGCACTTTAATTTCATTGCTTTCCCAATCATTACTCTCAAGGACAGTGCAACAGGAGCCTCTGGCTGATAGCAACCAGGAGAAGACCAGACGCCAAGAGCCTGTGTAAAGCTGGCAGATCGAGTGAAAAATACTCTCAGGTTTATAGAGATAACATACGATCAGGTTGCAGAGGGGGCAGGGTGGAGGAATTGTTGTGTGTGTATGTGTCTGCAATGCAAAAAGTCATTTTCTAAATCTTTTTTTTTTTTTTTTCTCTCGTTTTCCATTGGAAAAATATCTAAACATACTTAAAACAAAATAACTTTACCTGGGAAGCAAAACTGCATCAGATAATAAGGCTTTTTAGAGAATATCTTAAAATGAAATCTATTTTTCTTAGCCTAATTTTTGTTGTATTTTAAGCATAAAGTTAATCAAAATATAATGAAGTTTATTCTTAAAGCAAAACAGCAACAACAAAAACAGTTGGCAATGGGGTAAAAAATTAAGTTCAAGATACTTTTTTTTAAAACAATAAATACAATTGCTTTAAGTCCATTTATATCTTTTAAGGCTTTTTTTAATGTTTATTCTGGACAATAAGACAAACAACAGATTAAGAAAGTGTCCAGTGTTTCGTTGCAAATACACTCACCTGCAAAGAAAGTCTTTGTCTTTGTGGCGGCATCCAAAAAAGAGCCACATCTCTCCAAATGTTGCTTCCTGGTTCATCTCATGTTCTTTCTCTCTGTCAGGTCAAAACAATATTGCAAAATTGAATATAATGTCTCTATAAAATGAAGTGTTATAACGAACATTGAATAATAATCACTTAAAGGATTAGTTCACTTTCAAATAAAATTTTCCTGATAATTTACTCACCCCCATGTCATCCAAGATGTCCATGTCCTTCTTTCTTCAGTCGAAAAAGAAATTAAGGTTTTTGATGAAAACATTCCAGGATTATTCTCCTTATAGTGGACTTCAATGGACTCCAGATGGTTGATGGTCAAAACTACAGTTTCAGTGCAGCTTCAAAGGGCTTTAAACGATACCAGACGAGGAATAAGGGTCTTATCTAGCAAAACGATCAGTCATTTTCGGAAATAATGTAAATGTGCTTTATATAAACAAATGATTGCCTTTCAAGTGCTTCCGCCAAAACCTTCTTTCGTACGGTTCTTTCTTACGGAAAAAATTGGAACTGGCGCTGCGTTCGTTCCGTAAGTAGAATAGGGAAGGCGTAGAACATACAGCGTAAGGTTTTTTAAGAATACGAAAGTGCGGTTTTGGCGGAAGCACTTGGAAGGCAATCATTTGTTTATATAAAGCATATACATTTACATTTTTTTTGAAAATGACCGATCGTTTTGCTAGATAAGACCATTATTCTTCATCTGGTATCGTTTAAAGCCTTTGAAGCTGCACTGAAACTGTAATTTTGACCTTCAACCGTTTGGAGGCCATTGAAGTCCACAACAAGGAGAATAATCCTGGAATGTTTTCATCAAAAACCTTAATTTCTTTTCGACTGACGAAATAATTTTATTTGAAAATGGACTAATCCTTTAAAATATCTTCTATTAAAATGACTTATAGAGCTGGATGGCCAGTGGCCAAAATAATGCCAATTAAGAATGTCAAAATGATCTCAACTTCACCAAATTGATAGTAAAATAAAATAAAGCAATATCAGCCTTTCTGTAAGTTTGGTAATACCGAGTGCATACTCAATTCAGTAGCCAAGGGCTGTCTGACTGACAGGCGGCTGCTCTCTAATGCTCACATGCATATTTATGTGTTTATGCCTCGCGGTAATATGTGCAAATGGTCGAATGTTCTTCTTATTTAAAATGTCTCTTGGTGAGTTATTAATGTAAATAAGTGAATGTAAACAGTTGAGGGGAAAAATCTGGTTTGTGTCAAAATATGAGATCCGTGCATTAAGCCATGTATTAAGCCTAATAGGCAGCCCAGGTCTGCTACAATCTTTTGTTTATAATAATAAAAATAAAACTACTTTATTAATAATAAGAGATAAACACTCTCTGCTCTAAATTTAACTTTATTACTACTACAATATTTATTTACTATGTACACATTACCATTCAAACGTTTGAAGTTTTTTTTATTATTGTTTTTGATTCAAGTCTGTTATGCTGGCCAAGGCTGCATTTATTTTATCAAAAATTCAGTAATATTGTAAAATATTATAACAATTTAATTATTATTACAATTTTTCTCTCCATTCTTTGGTGTCACATGATCCTTTCGAATTCATTCTAATATTTGGAAACATTATCAATGTTGAAAACAGTTACAGTACAGTACATTTTTTCCAAGTTTCTTTGACGAATAGAGTGTTCAAAAGAGACAGTAAAGACATTTATAATGTTACAGAAGATTTCTATTCCAAATAAATGGTGTTCTTTTGAACTCATATTAAAGGTGCCCTAGATTCAAAAATTGAATTTACCTCAGCATAGTTGAATAACAAGAGTTCAGTACATGGAAATGACATACAGTGAGTCTCAAACACCATTGTTTCCTCCTTCTTATATAAATCTCATTTGTTTAGACCTTGTAAAGACCTCTGAAGAACAGGCGAATCTCAACATAACACCAACTATTACGTAACAGTCGGAGTGTACGCCCCCAATATTTGCATATGCCAGCCCATGTTCCCAACATTATGAAAGGCATTACACAAGGGCAGTCAGTATTAACGTCTGGATCTGTGCAGAGCTGAATCAACAGACTAGGTAAGCAAGCAAGAACAATAGTGAAAAATGGCAGATGGAGCAATAATAACTGACATGATTCATGATAACATAATATTTTTAGTGATATTTGTAAACTGTCTTTCTAAATTTTTCATTAGCATGTTGCTAATGTACTGTTAAATGTGGTTAAAGTTACCATCGTTTCTTACTGTATTCACGGAGACAAGAGCTGTCGCTATTTTCATTTTTAAACACTTGCAGTCTGTATAATGCATAAACACAACTTCATTCTTTATAAATCTCTCCAACAGTGTAGCATTAGCCGTTAGCCACGGAGCATAGCCTCAAACTCATTCAGAATCACTGTAAACATCAAAATAAACACTGTACTTACGCGTTTAGACATGCTGCATGACGAACACTTTGTAAAGATCCATTTTGAGGGTTATATTAGCTGTGTGAACTTTTTTTATGTTGTTTAAGGCCAGCGCGAGCTCTTGGGGCGTGGAGCACCAGATTTAAAGGGCCACACACCCTGAATCGGCTCATTTCTAATTATGCCCCAAAATAGGCCGTTAAAAAAATGAATTAAAAAAAATCTATGGGGTATTTTGAGCTGAAACTTCACAGACATATTCAGGGGACACCTTAGACTTATATTACATCTTTAAAAAAAAAAGTTCTAGGGCACCTTTAACTCATGCCAACCTTATCATGCTAATATAGATAAAACAACTTGATATAGATATAGATATAGATATAGATATAGAAAGATGGTTCACTCCTATTTAATTTTGAATGGTAGAAACTGCAACATGGTGGAATAGGTCCCGCTTTCTAAGTAAAACAGCCAATCTCTGACTGATAAAGTCATTGTGTCACTGCAGCTGCCGTTAGAAGCTCTTGTTCAAATAGAAACCTTGAGACTCTCGCTTAGGACTGCACTTGCACATTGGCTCATCTATCCTGAAACAACATTTGTGGGACAGTTCATGTCAGATTTTGTTGCTGATTTGAAATATATTATTTAAAGGTGCTCTATGTACGTTTTTGACTGTATTAAAGCATAAAAATACCATAATATGTTTGCAGATATCTATTAAACATGCTGAGTTCACATACTCATTTCTCTGAAAACCATTGTTACAGGCAGTTATTTTACTTTCAAATATGCGTTCCGTGTCGGAATTTCTGTTTTTATTTTGTTCTGTGCAAGACCGCACAGCACAATTTGCCCAATACTATTTCGCCACCCCAGGAAACCACATGCAGCGAATTGCAGCCATGGAAGCCAGTGAACAAACTGGGTCAGAGATCGCAGATTCTACCCGACCTAAAAAGCCTCAGCATCCATCTAAAAATCTCTATGAACGGGAGCATATTAAAACACGATAGCAACTCATCATAAATCAATAAATCAACTAATTATATTACAGTGTGTAAGTCTCCTCGTCGTCCAATGTCAATTGAGCCCGCTCCTGTTGCGTGTCTTCAAACTGGCAACCCGCGAGAGCGTTGAGTCTGAGGAGGAGGGGGTGGGGCAAACAATATTTTGAATTTCGACTGCAGTATCCATTTCAACCACTAGCTGACATTCTTACATAAAGCACCTTTAATTGTGAGTTCGCCAAGCAGTTATTGAGATTTCAGTATACCTCCAATAGATAGGACTTGGTTTTGGATGCCAGAAATAGCTGCCCGGAGGCATTGCAAATATGGCTGCGGAGTGAACAGACTTTCCTTGAAAGGGACTTTGCAAAGACCTAAATTTATTCAAACTCATCTTTTTTTTTAAAAAAAAGGATATTTATTATTATTAATAGACAGTATATTTTGGAAATGAAAGGGCAAGGAAATGCTGCTCTCAAAATGGTAAAATATAAGTCGATTAATCTACCTGACTGATCGCTAATTACAAATTTAATGATCTTCTGTATTTAATATATATGATCCAATTCATAGTTTTACGATGATGAAACCATAATCTTTTAACTGTCGTGTTACCACAAAAACGCAAAATCACTCTTCGTAGAGAGAGGACCTTGATATTTATCTGGATGGGTTCTTTAAGAGCAAGTCCTCCAAAAGATCTGGCTGTGTTCCCAGAATTCCCTACACTAAGGTGACATACAGGTACCAGGCACTATCTGTACACTGCACCTGCTAAAGGTTGACAGACTTCTCCAAAGAGATAAAACAGAAGGCATCGCACAAACACAATCTAAACAGTCTTCAGTCCCTGGAAAAAAACAGCACACTGTCTACTCCACTGCATCTTTACTCCAACGTGATAATAGAGGAAGAGATCTGTTAGAGACGCATTACACAGGCCAGAAGCAAACTCCACTGAGTCTACTCCTTTAGCCATCTCAGCCAACCTAAATGAAGCGTTCAGAAATAGAACACGGTCTGAAACTTTCAGAGGCATTAATAGAAGTGGAATGTAGAAACACCCGAAGGACTTTCAGGGTGAGATGCCCTCCATCATGCTGATATCACTGAAAACACTGCAGTGAGCAGAGTTGCAGACACTAAGCTCTCCCCATCTGCTGAACATACAGTTTAATTGCGATTGGAATACTAATGAACCACGGTGTGGACGAGATGACCACAGGAAAATAAAACAGAGCTTCTCTTCAAACATCTACAATCTGTTCTTTTTCATTTCTTGTCCTTCAGTGACCTATCACATGGAATGAATAACTGGCAAGCAAAGCAAAACACTAACTTTTGAGTCATGCTGTCAGACAGTTGTTATTGATGCATCTATATTTAATTTAGTGGCATGTTGAGCAATGGGCAGGCAATAGAATACTAATGGTTTGTTTACTGACTGATGTTAATGAAATAAAACATGCATCTTTATACTCCAGGTATATGGATGTTTTATAAGTATGACAACAACAAACAAAATGATGCCTATGAATTAGTTGCAAATAAATCATGTCCCTTAAAGCAAGTCAGTTATACTTGGCAGTAGGGGTGTAACGGTACACAAAAATGATGGTTCGGTACGGGTTCGGTACAGCAGGGGGAGAAAACTAAACTTTTTTTTTATTATTATTAATTTTTTTTAATAAATGCGTCTCTGTGTTTAAATAAATTCAATTACAAAGTTTAAAAAAAATCTATCTCTGCTAATGTTGTGAAGTATACAGGGAGCCTTTAAACATTACTATAAAATTAAATCAATTAACAACAGAACTTATTAAATTCAGTTTCTATTTATTTTTAGATATAATAATCAACACTCAAAAAAAAAAGTAAATTGCACATAAGGCAGATTTTGCATTAACTTCTAAATCTAATTATAAAGTTAATTTTCTACTCATTCATTTTTGAAATATAATCATTTACACAGTGGCCGTCTTAACTTGTTTTCATAACAAATTTATTTAAACATACAAACATTATTAAATAATCAAGACATTACTAACAGGTTAAAGTAAATATAATGAATAGACTAATATAGTGCATATACAAAATGCTCCTCTCTAGAGTTTATTTTTCTACCGAACATGTTGTCGTCACTAAATACCTGAGGTAAATGTAATAACGACTGTGACGACTGTATTCATTGTGTGACTGCATGGACCGTACCGTGACGGTTCGGGACAAATACATGTACTGTTAGACCCCTACTTGGCAGCCATCTTGGTAGGCAAGTACTCAAGTACTTCTACTTGAATGCAGAAAGACCAAAATATACCACACATATTTCCCACAATTCTGATTTTATGCCTTACAATTGCAACAGTTTCTTACCTCACATTTGTCTATTTCTCAAAATTGTTACTTAATACCTCATAGTTTTGACTATAAAAATCATGACTTTATACCTCACAACTGCAACCATTTCTCATAATAGAGACTTTATACTTTACAACTGCGACTATTACTGAAAATTGTGACTTTATATCTCTGTTGCGACTATACACACAATTGCAATAATTTCTCAAAATCGCGATTTTTATACCTCACAGGTATGTGAATTTGCAACTTTATTCCTTAAAATTGTGACTTTTTACCTCAGAATTGTGACTTTCTCACAATTACGATTTTATACATCACAATTGCAACTGTTTCTCAAAATCGTGACTTTATACCTCACATTTGTGACTTTCTCAAAATCATGACTTAACACATCAGTGTTGCAACTATTCCACAAAATGATGTAGCAGAAATGGGCTTCCACACAAAATCAGCAAAAAAATCTGACAAAAATGATTCACATACACATTCTGGAGCAAACAAACTACCAGAAAGCAACTGGCTCTGTTAACTAACCCTTGGAGTCCTACAGTTGCCAAGCAAGCATTAATGATTTCTCCCATTCATTTGTCTATGAGTGGTTTGTCTGGAACCCCTTATACAGCCTCTGAAATAAGCGCTCTACTTTCCAGATTTCCTAAAATACTTTCTCAGTGTTACATCCACTAATCAAGGGTAAATGAAACAGAGAATGCATGGGAAATGTTTTTTATTGAGAGCAATCACTTTATGCATTGTTTTGATTTGAAATTTAAATAATAAACATAACCAAACACCGCCTGTCACATCCATTTCCCCCACTGTCCCACTCTGCAGGAAATGATATTTCGTGAGACAGGGTTAATGTTTTGGATGCTTCTTTTGGTCACGCCCACCTGCTCAAAGCTTGGCTCAACTGAGTTTGGCATTTGAACAAACAGAGGGTCCACAGCAGAGCCATTAGCATCTGGGAGTTCAATATCCAATCTGGAAATGGGCTTCAATAAACTAGCTTTAGTGGGGCTTTATGCTGCCCCAGAGGGGCCGGTACCAATATGAAAAACCTGGATTCCATTTTGTAACACCATGCAGACCAGCTCCCATCCTGAATACAAATCAACTGTACTGCGACATCGAGGATGACATATCCGCATCCCTAAAAAAAATTACAGCCTGCAGTTGGGTAGAATAGGAGCTAACGCAAAAACTGGTCCCTTTTCATATGTACAATGAAAGTGAGTCAGTGGCCTGCTCTGAACATTCACCTTTATAAATCATACTATGTAATCCTCCTCCTCACTTTCCTCTGAGAATATCCACTGCATTGTGAAGGCAAGGGACATACGGAGACATCAGAGCTAATAGTAGTCACTCTTCTGCACACAAAGAGTGAACAAAGAAATGGATGTGCGAAAAGCATTTTATGCCCCTTTATAACATTAACCACAGTTTTAATTTTTCTACAGAACATGCGAGTGAACTCCATGATGCGATTACCAGGACACTGGTATGCTGTCATGTTTCTATGGCCCTGTTTATACCTGGTATTAAGATGCGTTTTGGTCGATCGGATTACAAGTGGACGAGGGAGACACATACCCGTATACACCTGTTTTAATCCGTCTCTTTTGTCCACTTTTAACCACTTCTGTCCTGATTTCTTGGAGGGGACAATCTATGGGTGGGTAAATGTTTTTGTTTTTTTGTTTTCAGATCTTTCGATCCAATGGACAAAATAAGCTCATGCAATTTACATATGAACGCGCACAGAGACAACAGAAAAACATACAGAGCATCAGCTTTCGTTTCTGCTCTGATAGCCGCAAGAAGAAATCAAGTGAGAGAACATTGTGCTTGTGCGTTTTCGTCTTCAAACCAAAATCGAGTCTTCAGCCGACAAAGTTTAAATCCCGTCTGTCTAGAGCATTTAAGCATTTTTAAGCATTAAGTAGGCAGAGATCGAGAGTAGGGCGGTCTTTAGTGGCTGTTTAAATGCATACAACCACATGAGCATTTACACTATGAAAGCAATCTGGTTGAATGCATTTTTGACTACCTCTGGAAGTGGTCGAAAGTGGACAAGCTCAAAATTGTTTGGACCCCATTTACACCTGCACTCAAAAAAATTAATTGTTGGACTTACTTAAAAAAGCAGTGTCAAGTGGTTCCACGCAAGTATATTGAGTAATTTTTACAAATAATAATTTAGTTGTATGAACAAAAAAAATGAATACAGCTGACAAAATTTCTTGAATACAAATCATTTGAATTTGTCACTGTTATTTTTATTACGCAAGGTGAACACATTTATTGACTTAATTTACCTGATTAAATTAACTATTTGCTCTACAAAATGCAATTAAAAAAATAACTCATTGAACAAACTCAATTTAATTGACCCTTCACAAAGACCAGCCCACCTTAGTTACTGTTGCTTTGTCCGACAAGCCATGGCGCTGTCACGCCACACAGGGTGAAAAATACATTGCGGAGCAAAGAGGGCACAGACAACACGTCGACAAACAAGACAGAGCAGGTTACTTATGATATTAAACAAAGTCCCAGCTTTCAAATTGTCATTTTTTAAGAAATTCGAACAATAACAACCGTTTTGTGGCTCTTTAATGTGTCATGCCAGATTGCTGTAGTGCCCTCAGCTCAAGCAGCTCGTGAACCGATCATCTCTTCCTACTAGTTAATGTATAGCATCAAATAAACATGAATGAACATGAGAAGGAATGCTGTTTCAAACACGGAAAGACGTCAATACACACCATTTTTCAGGTTAAGTCCACCGAGGTTAATATTCTAACTCCTGACTGCTTTGTCAGACAAAATGGCAGATTTGGCATTATGATTGGTTAGATCGCTTGTCAATCAAACTCCCGGTGAAGGGTCAGTTGAGAGCAGGAATTCCATCCTATAAACACGTATATGAGGCTCACAGCCTAAACACAGGCGCCACTCTTCTGCATAATGGTAACCACAAAATTCAAAAATTCAAAAATTAGACACTACTCTAAATGTCAAACATAATTGAACATTAAACGCTAACATAAACCAACAACATCTTTCCCTTTACTGATAAACACATGAAATATCACTTTAATCCCTAAATTTACTCTCCTAATGCAGTCCCTTGCAAAGCATGCTGGGAACTATGGATCCACTGCCCAGTTAGTTATGTCAACATTAATTTGTGCGTTTCACTTATCAATGTTAAGTTGACTGAACAAACAGCTAAGTAAAGCTGACAATACTCATTGTTAGTAGAAACAACTCAGTTAAAATAAGTTAGTGTAGTTACATGAGTTTAAGTAATGTGAACAAGGATGTATGAGTAAAACTAACAACAGTGAAAGTTCATTTTAGCATCGTCCACTGTGACCCAGTCACCAAAACGCATATTAATACCAGGTATAAACAGGGCCTATGTGGTTGCTTAAGTGTTTTGGGTGGTTGCCAGAGCATTGCTAAACAGTCACTAAGGTGTTCTGAGGCTTATTTAGTGCGTTGTTATGCGGCTGTTACAGTGTTTTGGATTGTTCCCAGAGTGTTGGTAACCAATTGCTACAGTGTTCTGAGGAAATTTAGTGTGTTGCTATGCAGCTGCTACAGTGTTGTGGATGGTTGCCACCAGGCATTCCTGAACAGTTGCTAGTGTTCAAGCTTTTAATGCTATGCAGTTGCTAATATGCTGGCTAATTATGAATATATGAAATATTTGTATATATAAACATTTTAGTATTTTGAGTGTAGGGAGATTGACTCGATTACGTTTGAAGTGTATTGCTTTTTTTGACTCTGATTGGTGTAATTTTCTGTTTAGCATCATGGTTAAAGGGATAGTTCACCCAAAAATGAAAATTTGATGTTTATCTCCTTACCCCCAGTGCATCCAAGATGTAGGTGACTTTGTTTCTTCAGTAGAACACAAATGATGATTTTTAACTCCAACCGTTGCTGTCTGTCAGTCAAATAATGGGAGTGAATGGGAACTTGATCAATAAGAGTCGAAAAAACTTGCTTAGACAAATCCAAATTAAACCCTGCGGCTTGTGACGACACATTGATGTCTTAAGACACGAAACGATCGATTTGTGCGAGAAACCGAACAGTATTTATATAATTATTTACCTCTAAAACACCACTATGTCCAAGTGCGTTCAGCACTCGGTTAGTGAGGTCTGATCGCGCTCTGACAGCGGAAGTGATGTCTAGCACTCATTGAAGTATATGCGTGAGACATCACTGCCGTTGTCAGAGCGCGATCAGACTTCACTAAGCGAATGCTGAACGCAGTTGGACATTGTGGTGTTTTAGAGGTAAAAAATTATATAAATACTGTTCGGTTTCTCGCACAAATCGATCGTTTCGTGTCTTAGGACATCAATGTGTCGTCACGAGCCGCAGGGTTTAATTTGGATTTGTCTAAGCAAGTTTTCTTGACTCTTATTGATCGAGTTCCCATTCACTCCCATTATTTGACTGACAGACGTCAACGGTTGCAGTTAAAAATCATCTTTTGTGTTCTACTGAAAAAATAAAATCACCTACATCTTGGATGTGCTGGGGGTAAGCAGATAAACATCAAATTTTCATTTTTGGGTGAACTATCCCTTTAAAGTAGTTTTTTTTTACCAGGAATTCCAGTTAAACATGTTTATTTTAAAAATAAGTTGAAATAATGTGGACTGACAGCTTCAGCAGAAGCAAATACCATGGATTAACAACCTCGTAGCTCACTGTATGTCTCTCTTTAAAAGGTTAATAAGTTATTGTTCAAAATCAAATAATCAGAAGCTCAGCTTCTCACGTCTTCTTACCAGAACACAGCTGAAGCAGCTATTCTATGGCAGCTTTTGTCATACCGCTGTGATGCAATCGGCCTTCGAATGCAACCTTCGATGGATGCAGCCTCTAAATTGGGACACATCTTGCGTTTTAAATTATGGGAGGCACTTCTGGTTTAGGGAAGCTCGACTCAAAAGGACTGAAACAAATCATTTCAAATCATAAAGTTGCACTACAAATAATCCTTATCCTTCAGTTTGACGGAATGAGCTGTAAATTTTCCTTCATGGTCTATTTTCAGACATCAGGAGAATAACATAAAGCTTGGTATTTTAATCTAAGTGATATAACAAGTATATCTATGACAAGAGCTCTTTTCGGCGACATGGCGTGCAAAAGTGGCATTGTTTGAAAATATGCTTTATTTTTCTAATTCTGCTAGCTGCCACTAGTGTCGCAGAAGCTACATACTTCACCTATAATTTTGCTTTTGTTTTGAAAGCAGTCTTATAGTTTTGTTTAATTAATTCTGTAAACGTCAAATCCTTTCTGCCTAAAGCTCAGTGGCAGCCTGCAAACAGATGAATTGGCTTTGACCTTTTGTGAGATTCTTACCCAGTCTCCCACTTTCTCCACAGCACAATACATTTCCGGCTGTCTGCCTGCTTGCCATTGATTTACAGATGAGGAAAATCGAAGCATCCCATGCTGTTTGCTCCTAAAGAGGAAACGCTGAGCTTTGTGACACAAACAATGTCCTGCTGACAGAATGGTGATCGTTATCTTTAATTGAAGGCTGGCATCAAGGGTAGCTGTATTTAGGAGAATCTCAAGTTAAGACCGCATGGAAAGAAAGTTCAACAGCACACATTCATGGTAAACCTTCATGTCCATTACTAATCAGTCTTGTTTTCTTGCACAGCTGCAAATGCTTGTCCAAGAAAATGCTTTTGTACTTGAAAATGGAAATGTGTAAATTGCTGCCATATCTTGTCTTAAAACTGAGCAGGCAACTTACGTAATAACTGTTATAGAACTAAACTTTTTTTTACTGTTAACAGACAGTCTAGTGAAACTCTGATTTTGGTTTGACACACACTGAATATGAGACCTGGACTTGAGGTAATATTCTTCCATAATAGGTAGGGATACACTGAAATTTTGCCCACTACAGGGAAACTACCTCACAAAATGATATGCATTTCAATGCATATGTTGTGATTCATGACTAAGCACACAAAAATATTAAAAGAATATATATATATATTTTTTAAAAAGCATTTAAAATATTAAAAGAATCAAATCTGTTTTTGATCCATGGCTTGGGGCCAAACCAAACATGCTCTGCTGCATGCCTCGACCTTGATGTTTTGGAAGGTGATGAGGTGTTTGAGGACAACTTTTGTCATTCATCATTAATGTCTCGTCCCGCTCTCACCGTCCCCCAGACGTGTCTGAAACATTCATCAACCACGTTCGGCTCGGACACTAGCCCCTGTGATTACCTGTGACCCTTGTGTCACTTACAAACTATTCGTGTACACACACAGCAGGCATCACATCACCGGCCGGCCCTGTACCGGGGCAGACGGCTTCATTCATATGTAGTCCTGGCGTGTCACTCTTCATGGGCCCCTGGCACAGACTATAAATCACACACGCTAAGATGACAGGCCTCCACAAGACATCTTTACAGCCAGATCCTGAATTTATGCCCTTCTTCATTGCAACACCAGGGTCTTCAGAAACACTATTAAGCATCACAGATAATGTGGCAGGGAGCAGGTCAATAGCACATTTACACTTTCTCTTCTTCCTTCAATCTTTTCAGATTCATCCTCATCACCCTGGAGGTGTTTTTATGCTACTTTTACACATGAGAATCAATAAACTTCCTTCCTCTTTTAAAGTCTGGTTTATTCTTTTGAAGATGTGTGAGAAAAAGGTTGTTTTTTTTTATACTTACTGCTCTGTGGAGCATGGAGTGCTTCCTCATATAAGGACTGATTTTTGTACTGACAGCCATGTTTGTGTCTTTACAATGTGTAAAAGGTACAATTTCATTGATTATGCTAAGACCTAATGTAATAAACTCGCTTTCACTATTTTAAAACATTATAAGATTTTAAGCATCATTACTCCAGTCCTAATGATCCTAAAGAAATCATTCTAATATGCTGATTTGGTTCTCAGGAATCATTTCTTATTATTATCAATGTTGATAATAAAAAACAATTGTGCTGCTTAATATTTTATCAATGAATAGAAAGTTCAAAAGAGCAGCATTTTTAGTCTTGTCTGCCTCAGCGGTCTAACAGTGTTCCTCAATGTCAAAATGAATGAGATGACCAATCAAATTAAAGAAGGCGGGGTTTACATTTTCTTTTGGCTTAATGCCATTGTGGAAACTCTTGATATACAATGATTGATGGACATCTTTGATTTTAATGAGGGGGAAAAAAAAACAACGTATACGAGGGCGGATTAGAACCCGGAACCTGTGACGAGGTTAACAAAAATTCTACCACCAGACCACTAGGGAATTCAAATACTAATAGAGGATCTATTTATTTATTCACTAACGTGAAAAATCTCAGGACTAACAATATATTTAATGCAAATTAAAGCAAATATTTGCAAATAACTCAAATGATTATTTCCCAACTAGAATTAGACCTAGAATTTCCTTTACAGTTCTGTTTCTTTATGCTTTATAAAAAAATATATAAAGCTCAAGACATGGTTACGGCCATGTATAAAAAAAGCAAAAAGCTTACACTATGTCCTTTTTTTTTTTTTTTTTTTTTTTTTTTTTGGTTACGGAAGGCGGTCCAGCAAAAGATAGATATTTTACTTCATAACTTGTTAAATATGTTTTTTTTTTTTTTTTACACAAATGCATCGCTTCGCTTCAGAAGGCCTTTAATAACCTTCCGGAGCAGTGTGGAATGTGCTTATGATGGATGGATGTGGATGGAAGCTCATACTCGTTGGTCTGCCATTATAAAGCTCAGATGTGTCAGGATATTTATTAATATTTCTCCGATTGAGGGTGAGTAAAGCTTGGGGTAATTTTCATTTGAAAGTGAACTAATCCTTTTAAAGCAAAGTTGTAGAGCGAACTGGCTTGACGTAATTTTGAATAAAATCAGGCCAAAACAAAATTTGTTTGGAGTTCATTTTAGGAGTTGGAAACAGCTCACAAAAGTGAACTTTCCGGAATAGCATTATTTACTATTGGTCCGTAATAAATATGAAATTGGTAGGTGTGCTCCAACTTCTTAGATGTGGAAATCTCCTGTGGTTCATTTCTTCTGTTCAGTCCGTCAAGGTCAGACATGAGTTAAAAAAGAACTTACTGGAGAGCTGCTTTACAGTAAAAATTTAAGTTGTAATTCTACTTGAAAGTGACATTGATTTTTTTTTCATGTTTAATACTGTAAAACTGCTTGCTTTATACCAAACTATTGTATAAAGTGCTATATAAATAAACTTGACAGGAGTGCCGATTACACAGATCATGCAAACATTTTCACATCGCTATGATCAAATGCTTTCCTAACTGCTTTTTTCTCACAACTGTGTTTATTTTGTTATTGAGAGGACAGCAGGCAGCGCATATTTACATATTCATCTAAACTCTGCTCCCAACAGCTTCAGGATGCTCACTAACAAATGTAACTTTTTCTGCCTATTTTAAAATATTTAATTTGCATTTAGTGTTTGTTCAATTTTTTAACAAAGTAGTAAAGATTTATAATATTGTGAAGTTATTGGCCATTACATGAACATGATTACCAGCTTACTGTTATCAGCCAGAATCCATGCAAAAATGTTGTACAGCATTTCATACTGCACAACACAGCTAATACAACTTAATATTTCATGACAACTAAAATAATATCTAAAAAAAGAAAGGCTGGGGGAAAAAAAAAAAAAAACTTCTGAACGTACCTTTGTTGGAGAAATCCAATGAAGGGGGCCACACCTGTCCCAGGACCCACCATCACTACAGGAACAGAGGGGTCGGATGGTAAGTGAAAGGTGCTGCTGGGGCGAGGTCTGACATGTACCTGGACATGACATTTAGATCCAATCATTTCCAAGCGCTGATGGGATGCCTATATTCTGTAATCCTCCACACATGACATCTATTTAACTTTAACAAACCCAGTTCTATACATTTTGTACATAGCATCTAAACCAAACGCTTTTATGTTGTTGTTGGTCTATTCTGCTGCAAGGATTAGTACACTTTCTCCAGAGCTTATTTCTGCCCAGCTTTTACCTCAATCAAACAACCCAATTCAGCCCAAATCCTCCCAGGGACTGTGAAAAGCTAATTTGAAGGTGAACGGGCTCGCTAATGTGTAATGCCTACAGTGCTAACCTTCGGCAGGGCTGATGTGCCTAGACGCTCTGAAGCCGGCACTGTCCCAAGGGGCCGCAAGATTGAGGAGACGTGATCAACTAGCCAGCCTGTGCACAACCCCGTCCTCGCTGGATGCTCGGGACATGCAGGGAACTCCACAACATTGAACACGAAATGAACTTTCCCAGGGTGCTGAAGGCTGGAGCTGAGGAACGAGACAAAAATAAGAGACTAAGTGCTAACAATCCAGAACCAACCATGAACATGAGCAAGCCGGTGGTCGTGGACCTCATTATCTCTCTCTTAATGGCTTGCCTGTATCAGGCCCTGGGGACCCCTGCTGACCAGACTTTAATATTTCATAGCCCTAATGTTTCTGTGCATTCTACCAGCATCAGCCTACTGAACATAAGACATTAGTGTAGATGCCCGACCACTTACAAGCCAAATGAGATAGACAGGAAACAAATGAAAGTGGCAGACAGTTCTGAAAGGCACATCCTTTGCTTCCAATGTTTGACTTTGATCACAACAAATAGAGTATCATCAAGCAAGAGTGACATATTGAATTCATGTCTGTCTATAATAAACCACACAACATCAAAGGAGGATAGAGACAGAAATAACGACCTAAAACCTGGATATGTCTTTGCTTTAATTTGTGTGTCCAAATATAAAGCACAGGTGTTTAAAACAAGGTCTCTTACCTGGCAGCGGAATAGGCTCTGGGCTGAAGCTTTGGTAAATGTTCTGTAATAAAGCAGAGGAGAAATCAGAGATGGAGATGGTATTGTGACCTTAAGGCTATTCAACCATGTTTTGACTTTCTCTTTTAGGGCATCCCCTCTTTGGATGTTACCCAAGCCTCTTGAGTTTATCTATAGAGGGCTAATTTCTCAGAATAGCTAAATTCACAACAGTGTTTCATTTCGTCTGCCTTTATAGGACATGCTTGATGTTAAAAGCAAGTGCACTACATATAATATAAAAGATATAGTTTTAAGAATGCTAGAGGCTACTTGCAAACAGAAATATCAGCTAGACCAATAATTCTAGGCCAACAATAAGTCAGTGATTAATAATTTTGGATTTTGAACATGTATCTTAATATTCAGCAAAAAATTCTGAAAAAAATATATTAAGCAAAACCATTTTCAACAATGATAACATTAAAAAAAAAAAAAAATCAGAATATTAGAATGATTTTTGAAGGATCATGTGACACTAAAGACTGTAATAATGATGCTGATTTTTTTTTTTTTTTTACTTAACATTCAAAAAATATATTAAAATAGAATAGAGTTCTTTTAAACTGTAATAATATTTTACAATATTACTCTACCTTTGGTAAAAGAAATGCAGTCTTGGTGAGACTTTTTACAGAAACAGACACAATTTACCATTAAACAGAATATTCAACATGTGGAAAAAGGGGCATGCATGTGAAATTACACAGGTTGAATCTGATGCAAATGCAAATAATGGATGATACAGACAGAAAAAGTACAACTGAATTACACACTCACTGAACACTCTGAAAGCATATCATAGTCAAAACTCTTATCGTATTAGAGTTTCCTAGTCGTGCCTTAAAGTCCCAAACAGAAAACAAATCTGCTCTTGGTTACTGACACATTAATAAAAAAAGGGTTTTCATATTCTTGATGCAGAGGCTGTAAGGGAATTTAATGCATTTTCTCATATTATACATAATAAATTGTTTTTCATGTGAGAAAACAGACAAGCTACTGGCACCTTTCCTTTAGGTTTGTTTTTCCATTTTCAAATTATGCAGTGATAGCAGCTGCAGGAAGAATATACTGTAATCACTTACAAAAATATTCAAAATGTATAAAAAAAAATGTAATGTTTAATAATATATAATTATACATATATAAAATAATATATATATATATATAATAAATTCAGTTCAGTTAATAAATTTGTAAATTTCCAAACAAAGTTTTAAATGTGTTCAAATGACTATTTTTGAATTTGGTTTCACACAATAATATACATTATAGCAAAAGGCTTTCAATGAAATTTAAGATTTTTTTTCTCTTTTCTTTTTTTTTTTTAACACAAAAGAAGATATTTTGAAGAATGTCAATAACTAAACAGTTGATGGACCCCATTGACTTCCATAGTTTTTTGTTTGTTTTTTTTCATACTATGGAAGTCAATGGGATCCATCAACTGTTTGGTTACCAAAATTCTTCTAAATATCTTCTTTTGTTTTCAGCAGAAGAAAGAAATTCATATGTGTTTGGAACAACTTGAGAGTGAGTAAATGATGATTTTTGGGTGAACTATCCCTTTAAAAGCAGTGGTTTCTCAGCTCAAATAGTGTTTAAAATTCCCCTTCATCAGTCAAAAACTGACATATAATTTTCTCCAATTCGCTGAAATGATGAATCAATTTGAAAATGTTCATTTCAAGCACACCATATGCGAATGCTGAAGGTCCTCAATATTATCAATTAATTACAATCAAACATTGAATACAGTGAGCAGCTGTTGCAATTACAGCCTCTCGTCAGCGCAAACAAATGCATCAAAAAGGCACATGGTGCTTTGGTGGGAAAAAAATCTGTTCTTTAATGTCGGAAAAGCCTGAAAGTCAGGAGAGAAACTGTTTGACTGATGACAATGATCTTTCTGTCAGAACACACCAGTGCAGAGTGATTTTCGAAATAAAATGAATGTGCTGTCAGACACTGCTGAACCAGCATCTCTGTCGATTTGTGCCATGGAGAATGACCAAGTTAATCCTTAATTTGCCAAAGTCACAGTAATATTCGCACAGATTAAAACTTTACATGTACACGCATCCAATGCAACAATCCACTGGCCACGTCCGCATAAATCAGCGAGGGTCACTGCATTATGATTATCCTGCAGTTCTCTATATCTAAAGCATGATATGTATTAATAATTTCAGCTATACCAGCTGCTTCTCAAAATCAAGGTGACTGCACATTTCTCACCTTGATGGAGAATTTTATTGCATTTTACAGCAGATGATTACTGTACGACAAAAAAACCTCCAAAACAACATATCCACCAAACATTGAAGGATTATACTGTATAAGGTTTATTATTACAAAATGTCATCTTTGTATAAGTCAATTACATGGCACAGTGATTTCTTAGACAGCGTGCAAAACTTACACTACCGGACAGCCAGTGTTTTTTTTTTTTTTTTCTTCTACTTCTTCTTCGTCTTTTTTTTTCTTTCTTCCAAGAAATTAATACTCTTTTTCGGAAAGGAGGCATTAAACTGACCAAAAGTAACAGGAAAGACACTAATAATGTTGCAATTTATATTTCAAATAAAATGCTATTCTTTTGAACTTTCTAAGAATCCTGAAAAAATGTATCAATTAAGCAGCACAACTGATAATAAGAAAAATTCCAAATCAGCATATTAGAATAATTTCTGAAGGATCATGTGACACTGAAGACTGGAGTAACGGCTGAAAAGACCATCACAGGAATAAATTGCATATTAAAATAGAAAAGTTATTTTAAATTGTAATAGTATTTTGCAACAGTACTATTTTTAATGTATTTTTATCAAATAAACAACCCTGGCAAGCATAAGAGACTTCAAAATCATTAAAAAATCTTGACTGACTGCCTTCATTTTTTAGTTTATATTTGCAGAATTTATCATCATTATTCTTGTGTGCCCTGATATGCTTTGGTGAGACTTTCAATACAGCTATTGCAAAGTTTAAAATGTATTTTTTCAAACGCTATACTTGCAGTTAAAGAACAGTGTTTTGCCTGTAGAAGGAGAGCAAAAAAAGCAAAGCTGAACCTCTGATCTGATGTTATTTTACTGCCACCTGGTGGTACCGGCACTGCAAACACTAGCGAACATCAGGCACATTTACCATGCAAACTGCATATGCTGATATGAAATGTAAAAAGCATCCCCATTCCAGTAAATTCAAAGCAGATCACATGTGTTTACTGACCAAACAGGAGGCTGAGCGGAGGTAGGCAGGATGGGAAGGCCTGAAGGAGATCCAGCACACATATGTTGGTGTCCCTGATGAAGCTGTTGTAGTCTGCTGAGCCTTCTTTACTACACAGCTCCAGAAGCCTTCTTTTCTCTGAACCGCTCCGAGTGAAGTCTGCCAACGCTCGCACAAACGCCTAAAAGAACAAGAGAACAGGGTCTGTCCAGGAACTTCAGACTACTGCCCCATGAAAGCTAAACAAATCATCCTCACCGGTACATCAAAAGCACTGTTGCGTATAAAGTAAGCGCTAGTGCTAAATCAAAGGTTCAGAACTTCAACAGCACAGCAACTATCATGTGCAATAAGGTTAATAACACAAAATTACTTTTTTTGGAACGCTCCTTATCTCCAAACACCAGGTAAGAATAAACTGCAAAGAGCTGTTCTGTGGGATGTGAAGTGGAACCTTTGCTGCTGTAAAAGAAAAAAAAGTTGGCTATGCATGTATTTATGCAACATTTCTGGTTGTTCAATCTTAATCTAGTTCTCTGACTTGTGGGCAGAGAAAGCACAGTTTGAGGAGAATGTTCCTGGTGTAACTGATTGTGTCAACAATGGCTGCAATACCTTTCTTACTGCTGTTTTTAAGCAAGTTGACCTGAACAGCAAAATTCTTTTGCATTTGCAGATCCAGTCTGAGCAGCAACTCTTCAACTTCACTGGCTCTGTTTGGACAGAGAATATCAAAGGAGTCTCCAGGCTGATAAGCAATGTCCTGCTCCTGGAGAGAGAACATTTATTATAATGCTTATCTTACACAGAGAACAAAACATATAAATATTTGGTTGGAGGATAATATAAATATGACTATTTGACTGATCCAAAACTACATTCTAAACTAAACTAAACTTTTGAGTATTAAATTTTGACGTTACTGCATAATTAAATAGGGGTAATATATATATATATATATATATATATATATATATATATATATATATACACACATACACTGATCAGGCATAACATTATGACCACTTTCCTAATATTGTGTTGTCCCCTTTTTGCTGCCAAAACAGCCCTGACCCGTCAAGGCATGGACTCCACTAGACCCCTGAAGGTGTGCTGTGGTATCTGGCACCAAGATGTTAGCAGCAGATCCTTTAAGTCCTGTAAGTTGCGAGGTGGAGCCTCCATGGACCGGACTTGTTTGTCAGCAGACTTGTCAGCACATCCAACAGATGCTTTTATTGGATTGAGATCTGGGGAATTTAGAGGCCAAGTCAACACCTCAAACTCATGTTGTTGTGCTTCTCAAACCATTCCTGAACCATTTTTGCTTTGTTGCAGGGCACATTATCCTGCTGAAAGAGGCCACAGCCAGTTTCCATGAAAGGGTGTACATGGTCTGCAACAATGCTTAGGTAGGTCGTACGTGTCAAAGTAACATCCACATGGATGGCAGGACCCAAGGTTTCCCAGCAGAACATTGCCCAAAGCATCACACTGCCTCCGCCAGCTTGCCTTCTTCCCATAGTGCATCCTGGTGCCATGTGTTCTTCAGGTAAGCGACGCACATACAAAAGAAAACGTGATTCATCAGACCAGGCCACCTTCTTCCATTGCTCCGTGGTCCAGTTCTGATGCTCACGTGGCCACTGTTGGCGCTTTCGGTGGTGGACAGGGGTCAGCATGGGCAGCCTGACTGGTCTGCAGCTATGTAGCTCCATACGCAACAAACTGTGATGCATTGTGTATTCTGACACCTCTCTATCAGAACCAGCATTAACTTCTTGAGCAAGAGCTGCAGTTTTGGAGATGCTCTGACCCAGTCGTCTAGCCATCACAATTTGGCCCTTGTCAAACTCTCTCAAATCCTTACGCTTACCCATTTTTCCTGCTTCTAATACATCAACTTTGAGGACAAAATGTTCCCTTGCTGCCTAATATACAGGTGATGAAGAGATAATCAGTGTTATTCACTTCACCTGTCTGTGGTCATGTTATGCCTGATCAGTGTGTATATATTGGGGCCTTTATACCGTCAGCTAGCAATAGCAAGCTTCTTAGTTCATAGCAAACAATAGCTTAAGCTTATTTGCTATTAAATATATAACTATATCCCACTACAATTTACTGTAAATTACTGTCACTAAATACAGTACATTAAACAGCAAGGAAAACTTTCACAGGGTCTTTAATGCAGCTGAATATCTTAGCTAGAAAATGTTATAACTTCTGCGTACATTGATTTTATATGCTGTATATTTACACACACACACATGCATATTTGTACATTCTTTTTCCCCATTTTTATGGTTAGATTACCTTTGGCATCACTTAACACTCAATGAAGGTAATCTATACAAAAATTAATGATTTAATAACACTGTTAAGTGTAATCTTTAGCAAATTCCTATAATGAATAATAATGGTGTGATGCCTAAATACATTTGTATCATTTAAAATGTTTATTTAGGCAATATATAGTAGCAAATAATTTTACTATTATTTATTAATTTATCTGTATTAAATGTATTATAAATTAAATACAATATTAAAATAAATATCGGCTTATTTATATCAGCCAGCATTTTAATATTGGTGCATCCCTAAACATGAATAAATATGGACTTACCGAAATATCAAGCTCCAGTAAGATGGCAGATTTCACTGCATCATCTTGAGTTAATTGAACTGCTTTTGAAATGGACACTTCACGAAAACCGTCTTCACCAGATGGGATTGCATCCTGTGAACCGAGACAGTGTTTAATAGACATCTATATACTATATACTATACTATCTATACCAGTGGTTTTCAACCTTTTTGACTCAAATGCCCACCATTGTCCAACAGAATTATTCAAATCCCACCCTCCCACCTCCCAAGTGAGTTATAATGAAATGCATAAATATTCCTAAATCCATGCTTACATAAATTATTGCAATGATTTTATGCAAATGGTTTTACAAGGAAACCTTTCTTGTGTTTCATGAAAAAAAGACCCATGGTATTTAAGATTAATCTCTATACTCTATAAATGTTGATTTTCCAGTAAGTCCATACCCCTTCAGTTGACGCCTCCTCCAAAACGACCTCTAGATATGAAGGGGGAAGTGCGGGAACTTTAAGAACAGACTCTGACAACGGTGATACAGATTGCTTCAGAGATGCAACCAATGTAGTAGAGCGAGTCTCTGCAACACTGCTGTCAGTTTTCCCATTTTGTGAGTCTACTTCACTCAGCTTTAAAAGATTAAGATCAACTTCTAGATCTGCCTTGTTATTTTTCTGGCCGGATGCATTTTTATGATTATTGTCCTGTGTACATTCACTACGGGCAGGGTCCTGTTGATCTGAAGCAGACATGCTGGAAAATGTTTTTTTCAGAGCGTCCCAGAGTCCCTCAATCCAAGGATCCACCACTACTTCAAGTCTAGAAAGAAAAGAGTCCCAGAGTTTGACAAGGCATTATATCAGAAAATCTGCTTTTTATATAGTTATTTAACATTCATGCTTACCCGGTGCCGTCATCTGCATGCCCGGTGGCATAGAAATGTTTAGCACCAAGTTGCTGCAGACGGCTGTCAATGGTCTTGCCCCCGTTGCAGAAATTTGCATAGTTTGTGTCTCCCAGACCTGCATATATAACAGCATGAAAAAGTGCTCATGGGTGTAGCTAACACTTATATAACAGAAAGATCATCTTACCTAACAGTGCATAACGCAGATGGGAGAGGTGGTCGTGCGGCAGAGATTTATTCTTGATCTTTCTCACAAACTTCTGAGCAGTGTCTGGAGGGTCACCATCACCAGTTGTGGAAACCACAAAAACAACTGGCCGAATTTCGCTGTCCAAGTTGTACTGGGGATGCATGGGAATGCACAAGTTGCATCAGTCAGTTTTGACATGTGACTGTCCAAGATTTGATATACATGAAAGTAAGGGTTCTAAGAAACATACTTTATCCTGGTTGCTCAGACAGCTGATGTCAGCTGTAAATCCATGATCAGCAGCTTGTTCGCAGATCTCTTCAGCTATTGACTGAGCCTGACCGCGCTGAGATCCATACAGTATCAAGAAGCGAGCAGCAGCTTCACACGGCATATTATCATAGCTGGACAAAGGGAGTTAAGATGTTGAAAATCATTTCTGCATGTTGTGATAACACAGGTACAAAACTGTCACTGGTACCCTTTCAAAATGTACACCTTTGTACTTTATTTACCCCTAAAGTGTGCATATAAGTAACTTAAAGGTACATGTAAGTACCTAAATGGTACATATTAGAACCTTTTGAAAGAGTTATTCTCAGTGAAAGCTTTTGTACCTTGATTTTTGAGCGAAGCAATAAAAATGTTGTATTATTTTTATTTTATAAAACATAATTTAACAAACAAAATATGACACATTATTTATACAAATCTAAATTATTATAATTAATTAATTATTATAAAATAATAAATGTATCAGTCTGGGTGCCTCAAACCTGGTTTTGAACAAGGGTGTTGTAACAATCATTTATATAAGCATAAATATTTAACTTACATTTTTCCTTCTTCTAACTGTAATGTGAATTAGTATTTTACTTGTACTAAAATGAGGTTCTGTGTTTATAACCATGTGTTTATGAAAGTGCAATCTTAAACTTATTAACAAAATCAAAATATATCACATTTAAATATGATTTATATGATGTTTACATGCTTATGGAGCAATAACAATCTTTCATAAGTGTAAACCAGAATTAAACAGCTCTGATGATCATGTGACTATTTACATAAGCCATGAAAAAATGCCAAAGAAATCAAAACAGTCATTTAAAGTTGACAGTCCTCTGTTAAATACAGCAACGACCTTTTTTAGACTAACCAAACTTCAGAACAAATGTCGGTCACAAATGTAAAATATGAGCGGTGGGATTAAATTAATAAAATGTACCTTGAATTTATTAATGACAACTCCAACCGCGTCTTCGGTCGAGAAACACAGTGAATTCCGCACTGGCATGCTTACAGAAGTACTATAAACTGGTGAAACATGTAACCGGATATTACATTACTGTGGACTCGCACATGGCCTTGCAGAAATAAACAATTTGTAAATTAAAACATACTAGTCAACGACAAACTTCAATATGTCTAGTCAATCTGTATGGAATATAAACCTGTGGCTGAAATCGCGTTATTTGTTGGAGTTATCGCGATAGTAGGATAAACCATTAATATGTTTCATTTTTAAATTTTGGTAGATATGTTTTTTTCTTTCTTTCTCTTTCCTAAATCATTTTCTGAAGTGTTTTAAAAATTTTGTTAATTAGTAACTCAATGACTATTTTAAAATGTACCCAAAAATGCCGTTGACGTTATGACGTACTGCACTTGGTTTGGTCCGTCCCGCCCCGAGATTCTTCCAGAACTAGCCGGCAGACCCACGCATCGAGGTGCACGGCTAGAGGATTAAACTATCCTTTATAAAATCATTTTAAATAGCTGTGCATTTCTCTGGGGTGGAGATTAAAAATGTCCGCATTTGGGACCCTTGCCTTCGATGAATATGGAAGGCCTTTCCTCATCATTAAGGACCAGGACAAGAAATCTCGCTTGACTGGCCTGGAAGCGCTGAAGGTACAAAAGCTAACGGGCTAGCCTGTTCTCTGAGCTTTTTGACGCTTCATTTAATCATATCTATAATCCAGACAACTACATACTGTTTCATGTTTTAAACTCTTATTTATTACAGTGTGCTTTTGTAGTGCGACATGGAGATAATGTCTTATTTTATTGCGTATTTTATTGTCTAATGTGATCAATAATGTGCCTCATGTCAACCAGCGGATGGTCCATGTGCTTCCTCTAGCGGCGTTGAGTCATGATGCGCAAGCAGGGAAACATTAAGAAATATATATTTTTTCTTCACGAGGCAACTGTAATTGTACCTTTACTTTATTTTTATGCAAATTGCTTGTCAAGAATACAAAAAGTATTGTTGTTTGTGACACACCGTACAATAACAATATGAGATCATGCAATGTTCAAGATTTCATCTATGCTGTCTATAATGTGCATATATTCTAATGTCATTCCTGTCTATTTCAGTCTCACATCATGGCAGCAAAAGCAGTTGCAGGCACCCTGAAAACATCACTGGGGCCAAATGGTGAGTACTCCGTTCTGCATGTAGCCTTGCCTAGTCCATTCCTTGCTGTTTTCATAATGCTGATTAATACTGTTTACAGGACTTGACAAGATGATGGTGGATAGGGATGGTGAGGTGACCGTGACCAATGATGGTGCAACGATCCTCAGCATGATGGATGTGGATCATCAGATTGCCAAACTCATGGTTGAACTCTCCAAGTCTCAAGATGATGAAATTGGAGATGGAACCACTGGTGTTGTTGGTGAGTTTGCTTTTCTTTGACAGCTCCCTCCTCCTCTGATTAAACAAAATAACCAGCTAACTGCACATAGGTTGCAGAGTTTGGCTTTTTAAAACAAAATAACCAGCTAACTGCACATAGGTTGCAGAGTTTGGCTTTTTAATTCTTGTCATTGATCTAACTCTGCATATTCCCCCCTGCATTAGAGCTGCACGATTATAGATAAATTAAGAATCACAATTTTGTTTTGTTTTTTAAATCACGATCACGATTCTGAACTGACAACTAAACAAAATAACATGTAATTTACTAGAGGTTATGATGAAATGTTAATTACTGCAGTCTATTTAAAGTGTTTAATGAGTCTGAATAAATTCATATTTTTAAATTGATTTGAATGAATGATTCAACGACTCGCTCATAGACTTCTTGTTTCCTTACTGGATGAATCAGCATTTTTTTAACAAATGATTCAGTGACACATACATTTACACCTACTGGTATAATGATGTAATTGATCATTTTAATCTGCAAGGATGCATTAAATTGATCAAAAGTGACAGTAAAGGCATTTGTAATGTTACAGAAGATTTCCATTTCAAATAAATGCTGTTCTTTTTAACTTAATATTCATCAAAGAAATTGTGAAAAAAATGAATTTTTCCACAAAAAAATGCAGTTTCCACAAAAATATTAAGCAGCACACTGTTTTCACAGTTGATAATGTTTATTTTTGCATCAAATCAGCATATTGGGATCATGTGAAACTGATGGAATTTTAAGCAGCCATTACTGTCTCCAGTCTTCACAGGAAAAAAAGACAACTTAAAAGATATGACAATACAAAGTAGTTAGTAAATAGTAAAGGCACAATATGTAATATTTTTGGAATAAAATATTTAAAAACCACTAGAACAATGTTATATATTATGTTGACTTGTGTACTTGCATTATCCCAAATGTTTCCAAGAATGTTTAAATCCAAAGAAATAAGAAATTTTAACCAGGACACCGACCATGTGAGCAACTGTTCGGATACATTCATATAGACAGAAAATAAATTATTGTTATACAGCTCAACACAGTTAGTCTTATTGTTTAATTTTCGTTTCTTGATTTACCATGAGTACCATGTTTTACCATACCTAATATCCATCAAGCTTACTACAGTGTGCATTGTCTCATAGTAGCCGCCAAGCGAACGCACTGTTGCATTAAAACAACTTTCAACACACAAATGTCTCTGATATGATAAACAGCACTGCATTACCCCACATATGCATGACCGGAAGAAGCAGAAGCGGTCAACTGCAGCATAATAAAAGCTCCACTGCTCTCGAACCATGTGTCATGCTGGTCTCTCATTAGCGGTCTCTCCAGCGGCCTCGTTCTACTCCAACAGCTTTCAGCCACACCCTGCTTTATACTACAGTAATGTTAATAAATCTATAATACATTAGCTCATCCATGAATATGATTTCTGCCCGAGTCCCGTCGGACTCTTTTCCATCGGCTGTAGACATTAAAGGTGCTCTAGAATTAAAAATTGAATTTACCTTGGCATAGTTAAATAACAAGAGTTCAGTACATGGAAATGATATACAGTGAGTCTCAAACACCATTGTTTCCTCCTCCTTATATAAATCTCATTTGTTTAAAAGACCTCCGAAGAACAGGCGAATCTCAACATAACACCGACTGTTATGTAACAGACGGGATCATTAATATGTACGCCCCCAATATTTGCATATGTCAGCCCATGTTCAAGCATTAGACAAGGGCAGCCAGTATTAACGTCTGGATCTGTGCACAGCTGAATCATCAGACTAGGTAAGCAAGCAAGGACAACAGCGAAAAATGGCAGATGGAGCGATAATAACTTGATCCATGATAACTTGATCCATGATAACATGATCCATGATAACATGATATTTTTAGTGATATTTGTAAATTGTCTTTCTAAATTTCGTTAGCATGTTGCTAATGTACTGTTAAATGTGGTTAAAGTTACCATCGTTCCTTACTGTATTCACGGAGACAAGACTGTCGTTATTTTCATTTTTAAACACTTGCAGTCTGTATAATTCATAAACATATTCATTCTTTATAAATCTCTCCAACAATGTGTAATGTTAGCTTTAGCCACGGAGCACAGCCTCAAACTCATTCAGAATCAAATGTAAACATCCAAATAAATACCATACTTGTGCAATTAGACATGCTGCATGACGAACACTTTGTAAAGATCTATTTTAAGGGTTATATTAGCTGTGTAAACTTTGTTTATGCTGTTAAAGGCAAGTGCGAGCTCCGTGGGTGGGGAGCGTGAGCATTTAAAGGGGCCGCAGCCTAAATCGGCTCATATTTAATGATGCCCCAAAATAGGCAATTAAAAAAATTAATAAAAAAAAATCTATGGGGTATTTTGAGCTGAAACTTCACAGACACATTCAGGCGACACCTTAGACTTATATTATATCTTTTAAAAAGACGTTCTACAGCACCTTTAAGACAACACCTCCTATGATTTTGCAAAATCAGGGCATCAGGCTACGCCTTTGTTCTGAGTAAGTGACCTCTAGCGGCCAAAAATTACATATTGTGCCTTTTAAATTGTAATTTTTCACAATTGTACTGTTTATGCTGTATTGATTAAATAATTCCAGCCTTGGTGATAATTAAAGACTTCTTTTAAAAAACATTTTAAAAAATCTTGCTGATCCCAGATTTTTGAATGTTGGTGGTGTGTTTTTTAGATAATCTAAAATTTGATATGTATATGTAGATTCAATGTATGTCTATCTGTAAGCTACAGTAGTAGACATCTTTTAATTTGTAATATGCCAAAGTTCAACTCAAAAGTGCTATATTATAGTATGTTTTGAAGCATATTTCTTGTTTACTCAGTGAAGCTTTGTGGTTTAATGTATATGTTTGCCCCTGTAGTCTTGGCAGGAGCTCTTCTGGAACAGGCTGAGCAGCTGTTAGATAAAGGCATTCACCCCATCAGGATCGCCGATGGTTATGACCAGGCCGCAAAGATTGCCATCGAGCAGCTCGACAAAATTGGTGATAGTTTCCCAGTGGATCCCAAAAACACAGAGCCTCTTATTCAGACGGCCATGACCACGCTAGGGTCCAAAGTGTGAGTGTCTCTGTTACTAGTTGTTTGAAATTAACCGTTTATTACTGAGAATATTGTAAGGGATCATCAAAATAATCATTTTTTTTGGTTCGTAGGATCAACCGGTGCCACAGACAGATGGCAGAGATTGCAGTCAATGCTATCCTGACGGTTGCAGACATGGAGAGGAAGGATGTCGACTTTGAGCTCATCAAAGTGGAAGGGAAAGTCGGTGGTAAACTAGAGGATACTCAGCTCATCAAAGGTGTCATTGTGGACAAAGAGTTCAGTCACCCTCAGATGCCCAAGGTTTGTGTTTACTGTTAAAGTGCCTCTATTATGCTTTTTTGAATATTAGCTTTCATGCAATGTAGCTGTCTGTGAAGGTAAACGATCTGCAAAGTTGTGAAGCCGAAAGTGCGTGATAAAGTTATTCTCTCAAATGAAAGAATCGACTCTGAACAGCCTAAGTGAATCATTAGTAATTCGAATCCCACTTTTGCAACGGCCACACATCAGTTGTGCTGCGTCCCAATTCGCATACTTCTACTACGCCCTAAAAGTATGTACTTTTTTTGTGAATAAAAAGTACATACTTTTTACTCATGTTTGTAGTTCTGAACTGAATCCTCGTCCAAAGCGCAATGGGTTGTAGGCAATATTAGCCTTTATAGTGTGCATGGATCCACACTTCGAGAAATAGAAGACCATCCGGGGACTTTTGGCATACTCTTTTCAACATACTATGCTTTGGGACACACTTATTTTAATCTCACATACTATTTAGGATGGATAGTATGGACATTGGGATGCAGGGAAAGTAATACGTTTGCCTAATTGCCCACCTGTGGTCTTCATTGGCTGCCTGCAAACAACGTCTACTTTGACGCGCCCTCAAGCGCTGTAGCTAGTTTGTGTTGTGTACATGTCGAGAAGGCTCTGTTTTCTGCTCTGCAAAATCAGATACTTTGTAAACACTTCCAAAGGATGAAGATGTGAAGAGTCAGTGGTTAAAATTGCTACAGCGATACAACAGAAGAATAACATTTTCATGATTGCTTCTCAAATCTTCATGAGGTCTAAATGGGATTTGCAAAATGCAGTTAAAGATAGGACGGTATGCACTATTATTGATACAGTTAAATGATACAGTTCTCACGTGCACTGCAATAAATTAGAAATATACACATCAGTTTGTTGATGGATGTACACTTGTTAATGTTGATGTGGAAGAATTACAGTTGCAACATCTCATAATATGTCATACTGATTAGTGTATCACTGAGAAACGTCCTGCTCAAGTTGTCCTTGCGATGGAGGCTTGGGATGAATAACTAGTTCTTCCAATGTTTCATCATCGAACCCGCTCTTGGATTGATATGGTAAAATCGACACCATCGTTACTGTCCGTACAGTGTGTACAATTGCTGAGGCTTAGGAAGCTGAAGTTCAACAAGCTTCCAACAGGTGCTGTAAGCGGTAGACCAGTCACAACAGATTGGGCCGTCTGGCCAATCAGAGCAGAGCAGGTTGCAGAAAGGAGGGGTTTAGAGAGACTGAAGCATCGGTCGAGTTGTTTGAGAATTTCATGCATGTAAACCTGTTAGAGGAGACCTCCAAAACAAAATTAAGAACCTTTAAAATGGCATAATAGGGGCACTTTAATATTGATTCCTGGTTCCACATGCATGGCATTGTGCATAAGGTCTTTATTAAAAAAATGTTTTATATATTCCTCCAGGTACTGAAAGACACAAAAATCGCCATCCTCACCTGCCCATTTGAGCCACCCAAGCCCAAAACCAAGCATAAGCTTGACGTGACCTCAGTGGAGGACTATAAAGCTCTGCAGAAGTATGAGAAGGACAAGTTTGAGGAAATGATTCGACAGGTCCGTACATTGCTTGTTCTGTTTGTGTGCTTTCCTAAGAGATATTGTTTTAACTCATTATTTTTGTATTTAATATGTATAAGAACATTTAATAATGTTTATATTATTTAATATGTTAGTACAGTGAAAACAGGAACATCTAAATGCAGTTTTATTTTACAGATTAAAGTGCCTTAAAGATATCTTCAGTTTCTTTAAGAAATCTTTTGATGTTTCACTCTAGTCAGTATGGAGTTATTTAGAGCTACGAAATTGAATATTCTGGAATAACAAGGGCAGTTTTCATTGAAAACTAAAATGTATTGCATCCTCAATTTGATTTTAATGATAAATGCGTATCACTGATCATATGATTGAATTTAGTTTCTGTTTTGCATTCCCCCCCATCCTGTTCCAACACTTTCTTTAAAGGTCAAGGACACCGGGGCTAATCTTGCCATTTGCCAGTGGGGATTTGACGACGAGGCCAATCATTTACTCCTGCAGAATGAGCTTCCTGCCGTCCGCTGGGTCGGTGGACCTGAGATTGAGGTTTGTAAAAACTACACTGCATTACACTACTGTTTAAAGTCTGCGTGAACTGGAAGTTTCAAACGACTTTTCTCCAGTGTTGACGCATTTCCAAGTGAAACAGAATATTAAATAGAGGGCAGAGTTTTACTTTAGCACTCCTCCTCTCCATCTCTCACTCATAGCAGAATAATGGTTTCAGAGGAGTGGTTTACGCATTTTCAACCCAAGCCGTCAAACTGATGTCATCAGGGAAGGAACGCTATTCTAGACCGGAAATAACTTTTCAGATTTTGATTAAAGATTACCGCGACACACAATTTTTTCGGTGTATTAACTTGCACGGATTAATTGCTTACCACAAGACTAGTAATATGCACTAACAAAGTAAATAGGGTCGATTTTTATTTCATGCCGACTTTAAAAGTTTGGGGTCAGTATGAGATTTTTTTTTTTTTTTTTTTGCTTTGCAAGAAGTCTTATGCTCACCAAGCATTTAATTGATCAAATACTGTGAAATATAAAATAACTATTTTAATATTTTTTTTTTAAATGTAATGTATTCCTGTGATGCAAAGCTGAATTTTCAGCATCATTACTCCAGTCTTCAGTGTCACATGATCCTTCAGAAATCATTCTAATATGATGATTTGGTTCTCAAGTAACATTTCTTATCAATGGTAAAATCAATTGTGCTGCTTAAAGTCAGCATGAAATCAAAACTGACCCTATTTACTTTGTTAGCACACATTACTAGTCTTGTGGTAAACAATTCATCCATGCAAGTTGATCCAAAAAAAAAAAAGATTTGTCTTTAATCAAAATCTGAAATTGTACTTCCCCTCTGGAATGGCCTTGCTTCTCTGATGTCAGTTTGATGGCTTGGGTAGAACCAGAACCAATGGCTCTGAGAAAAACAAGCCATGCTCTCTATTCTTCTCTTTTAATCTTCCGTTTCACTTGGAAAATACGTCATAATAGTGTCGGTCTCAACTTCTGTTTCATGCAAACTTTAATCATTTTTGTAGACACTGATTTTTTTTTTTTTGTGCTTTTTTTCTAAATTTAAAGTTCAAAACGATAGCATTTCTTTGAAGCAAATCTTTTGTAACATTATTAAAGTCTTTAGAGTCACTTTTGCTAAATAAAAGTACAGTATTAGGTATGAAAAGTATACCGTTCAGAGAAAAACTTCCAGACCCCAGACTTTAGAATGCTAGGGTATCTCACAACATTGTCTTCAGCTTTAGTGCTGATGAGTTACTAATGTCTTTTGAGAGTACAAACAAACGATTTTATGCAAACATTTCCAGCTCATCGCAATTGCTACTGGAGGACGTATTGTACCCCGATTCAGCGAGCTGACCCCAGAAAAGTTGGGCTGTGCTGGGTTGGTGAAGGAAATCTGCTTTGGGACCACTAAAGACAGAATGCTGGTTATTGAGGAGTGCAAGAACTCCAGAGCCGTGACGATCTTCATCCGAGGAGGAAACAAAATGGTAAAGAGTTTTAAGTGCTAAAATGGGATTTTGCCCCCTCAAGATACTTAATTTTTTTTTTTTTGTATCATGGTTACAATCTTGTGATCTCCATCACCTATTCATCTGAATCATTTAGATTATCGAAGAGGCTAAGAGAGCTCTTCATGACGCTCTGTGCGTCATCCGTAACCTTGTAAAGGATAACCGCATTGTGTACGGTGGTGGTGCCTCAGAGATCTCCTGCGCTCTTGCGGTCAACCTGGCAGCTGATAAGGTACTCTATTTTTGGTGTCATCTGTACTCTTCTGAGGTACAAGCGGTTTTTGTTAAGCATATTTCTAAAACACTCTGCTTCTATTCCAGTGCCCCTCTCTGGAACAGTATGCTATGAGAGCGTTCGCTGACGCTCTGGAGGTCATCCCTATGGCACTTGCCGAGAACAGTGGTTTGAACCCTATTCAGACGATGACCGAGGTCAGAGCCAGACAAGTCAAAGAAAACAACTCTGCACTTGGAATTGACTGCCTTCATTTATCAACAAATGGTATGGACTTCTTTAATATACTATTTAAAATATAATTATTGAAAATACTCAACAGAATAGGCGAATGTAATATAAAAAAAAAAAAAAGTAAATAATTATTTTTTTTAGTAGTGCAAAAGTAAAAAGTAAAATTGTTTTAAGATTTTTAAATGTTTTAGAAAGAAGAAAAAAATAAAATACAGTAGCAGACCTGCCAACATACACGCATTATGCCTAGCGGGTACGCATTTTGACCTCAAAGTACGCTGGTATGATTTGTCACTCTGAACTATGCAAAAACCTGGCTCTGTGCACGCGTAGTACTCAAATCAAGCAAAAGAAAGAATTCAACCATTCATAGAGCTGGGTTCATTTCCCCAAATAGCCAGAGGGGATGATTGACAAATGCGTAAGGCCTATCATTAAAAAGAGACTGCAGATCGACAGCTACACAAAATCCTGCTCGATTTCCCTCCTTCCACTCCTGTCGTCTGACAGTGACTGAATTCTCAAGCGAGGACAGTACAGTAGTCACACACTTTAAACTCCTTAGGATAAACGGGTATAAAATGCTAAGTAATTTTGAACAACAAATCTAAATAAAAATGAAATCGCTATATGGCTAAGTGATTATGAAAGTGCTGTGATTTGTGAATGGCTGACAAGCGTGAGTCTGGAGAAACAGGCGTTTATTCATTTATTCTCAGTGTTGAGAAATGTAGCCTACATGTTGCGTTATTGTGTTAATAATAACATACCTAATTACGTTACATAGCCTAATTATTTTGTATGAAAACTAGCATATTAGTTACTTATGCATTTAAAAGTACCGTTGTCTCACTGCTGCGCATTTGTTCTTGCTAGTGTTATTTTTCTGTCAGAAAGCATTTTGAATTATCAATCAGTGTTTTTAAGATTCGACGGACGCTGTAGTTAACACAACCCCTCGTTATAGGTCGGACTAACTTCTACATGATATTCTTAAATTATTTGTTCGTCTATTCATTGTCAACTGTTTTCTATAAATGTTTGTATTGGCTAACGTTTATTCAGCGAATGTTTGTCTTGTTTATAATGTGCAATTATCAAATGCAAAGATGGCACGTTACAAATAGAAACCATTTTTTCCTGTGGGATTTAGTATCATATTGGGATATTGGAATAATTAAGTATTTTAAATGAATCACATGTAAACTCAATGTTTTTACTGTTTTCTAAGGGTTTCTTAATTTTGGACTAGTTTTCATTACAAAACCTGTATAAACTACTGTCGGGTTAGTCGTAGTATGTAAATATAGCCTACTTGAAATTGCAAACAAAAACATTATTTTAGTTCATATTAAATAATTTAATGCAATTCAGTTGTGTTTGTCAGATTGGCAGGTCTGCAGTAGAAATAATACACTAAATTTAAAATAAGTTTTCTGTTTGAATATTTTAAAATTATTTATTTATTCCTCTGATGGAAAAATTGAGTTTTCAGCATCATTACTCCAGTCTTTAGTGTCACATTCTTTAGAAATCATTCTAATATACTGATTTGGTGCTCAGGAAACATTTCTTATTATTATCATCAATATTGAAAACAGTTATGCCACATTTTTGTGGAAATCATGATACATTTTTTCCCAGGATTCATTGATTAGAACGTTTAAAAGAGCATTATGAATTAAATCTTTACTGAATCATTCTAATGCATCTAATTCTGAAAAGTATTAATTTCATTTTTTTTTTAAACAAATTACTGACCCCAAACTTTTGAACGCTAGTGTATTTTTTTAATTTTTTTTTTTATTACAATAATAACATGTAATGGATTCAGTCTTAAACTGATACATAAAATAAATTTTGCCTTAAATTTGATTTAAATCGTGACTTTTGCAGACATGAAGCAACAGCATGTGATCGAGACCCTCATTGGAAAGAAACAGCAGATTTCTCTGGCCACTCAAGTAGTCCGGATGATTCTGAAGATTGATGACATCAGGGGTCCCGGAGAGCCGGAAGACTGAGCGACGTGTTGCTGTGTTGAAATGAACGGTCTCGAGCACTTTTAGAGGAATGTGTCGAACCTGTACTGTTATTTATCATTTGATACAGTTCAATGTAGTACCGAAGTGATCATTAAACTTTTTGTTTTCAAATCTTTGTTGTCATTATTTTATTTTAATCTTGAGGAGAAAAAAGTGCCATCATTCAAAAATACACATGCAGAAATACAAGAGCTTTTAAATGGATTTCAAATTATTGTCATCAGATTAACTGCTTCTTATCATTAAACTTTGTCATTACAGAATGTTCAACCTTCTCCTCAGTCATTTAACCTGTTGAAGTTCACATGTACTTATTCAACCAGTTGAGCAGATCTTTCCTAGCTTCCTGTATGTAAGGTTTGTCGTCTGGGTTAATGTTTTCATTCTTGCGATGGACAAACCCATGTGTCTGATTAGGGAAGATTTTCACTTGGAAGTCAGCAGTGCACTTTTCCTTCAGTCTTGTCTCCAATATGGTCACCTAGGTTAAAAGTTGGAGAACAATAAACATCAAATGATTCTGTACAAAGTTTATGGCTGATAAGGGTTTATTAATGCAGTTGGACATAATACATTTAACCCCATTTATTGTTTCTCATTCTTAAGTGCTGAAATTTAACTAATACCATATTAGACTGAATATAATCTTTTTAAAGAGAATTGTGATCTGATTATACTTAAATTGAGCCGTTTGGCCTGAAAGCAAAGCATTCGTTTGTTGCAAATCACATAAATCTCATCCATGTTACATTATCCTTATTGTGCAGCAATAAGTCAGAACTAAGATGGAATATATATTTCAAAATAAATATTTATTTATATACACATGGGAGCACATAACTTTTTTGGTCTGGTTCTCAAGGGAGCACCTGGAGATGTTGCTTGGTACTCACACTTAAGTTATCCTAAAAGCTGTCCCTCCTGCTTTCCCCCCTCTTCTTTTCTCAAACATGGTAGATGATGATGATTTTTTATTTTTATTTTACTAACATTAATGACACAGACAGACAACAGCAAGAATATTAGGCTGTTGTCACTTTAGAAGGAAAGCACGGACTGAATAAATGACACACATCCCGTTTCTTTCTCAACTGTTCAGTTGTGACAACACCAAGAGAATACTTGCCAGACAGGTATTTTGACAAAATTTTGTGTGTATGTGTCCGTTCAATCGCAAGTAAACGCGAAAGAGGAATTAATTCGCGTTTCGGGGGTGTGCGGCTGTGCGCACAGGTAAACAGCTCGCGAGTCCCGACTGTCGCCTCTTCTTCCGCTTTTAAAATCGTTTGAATGTGTTAACTGGCGAGACAAAACACGTCCAAATGATAAACTTTCACTCTATGATGGTTAAACTTAGCAGTTAATCCGCGAATCTCGTGCGTGCTGAACCGTTGGACCTTATCCGTACGGATCACGGATTAACCGCGATCTGTTGCACACCTAATAATTAAAGAACACTTATCATCATGATTGCTATTTTACCAGAGATGGAGAAAAATCCTACTCCAGTAAGTAAACGTGTCCCTGTAAACCGGTCCTCAAAAACGCTTCCCTCAATGTTTTCTGGTGCGCATCGTTTATTTTTACCGCGCATGCGCACCTGTATATACACCATTTAAAAGTTTGGTGTCTATTGTTTTTGAAAAGTCTTTTGTGCTCAACAAAGGCAGCATATTGATCAAAATAACTTTAATATATTTAAATTGTTTTCTATTTTCATAAATTTTAAAATGTAATTTATTTCTGTGATGGCAAAGCTGAATTTTCAGCATCATTACTCCAGTCTTCAGTGTCACATGATCTTTAAGAAAACATTCTAATATGCTGATTTGGTGATCAGGAAACATTTTTATTATTATTATCAATATTGAAACCATTGTGCTGCTTTACATGTTTATGGAAACCATGATTATTTTTTATTTTATTTTTTAATTTATTTTTAAAAAATCATAGCCTAGGTCTATACTGACCCCGAACTTTTGAATGTCTTAGAAATGTGTTCTTGATAAATAGCTTACCTGATCAAGTGGAATGATAGAATCTTTTTCTGCAAATATGAAGAAGGTTGGACTCTTGAGATTCCAAATTTGGAAGTCTTCCCGCTCTCTAACAATACCTGGGTTAAAGGAATTTATATATACAGTTATACAGCATATTGACATATTTTCTGTATCCTTGCCTCATGAAGATGCAACAAATACATTACCATAGACTGAGACGGCAGCTTTAATTTCTTGATACTGAAGAGCAACGTAGTGTGTGGCAACACCACCCCAACAGAAACCCACAACACCTATATGCTTTGCACCGCACTTCTCCTTAAGGTACTTCAATACAACATCCACTTCCCTGGGAAAACAACAAGATTGTTATTTCATCTTTCCTTTGAAGGCATATTCAAGTGCATCAGATAAGAAGACTTAGTTTATTGAACTAGTACTTTTTTATGTCTGTAGCCTTTCTGTCCTCAAGCCACTGCTGAAATGTTGACCAGTCGTGAGATTGGCTCCACGGCTCTTTTCCGACAAAGAAATCTGGACATATAGTACTGCAAATGCAAAATAATCAGGTAAGAACAAGGATATCTGGAGAATTTTAATATTTATAACAATATAAAACAGATATTTACATGTATCCATTTGCTGAGAGCATGTCAGCCATGTATCTGGTGTTTGGAAGCTGCCATCCAAAAATATCATGAATTACAATAATGGCCTTCTCTGATGCTTGAGGCTTCACCACATAAGCTTTAATGTGCTCGAGTTGAACTTCCTCTCCAAGACCCCCATATTCAATCTTATCCCCAATCTCACAGGGACAGGGCTTTGCTTCATTTGCCATCTGTTCATAAAAGGAAAGAAGGGTATGAACCGATTTAATCCCAAATTTCCCACCAGTGTATTTCATTTCTCAAAACAATCTTCATGCTTTTTCTAAAACGTGTTTTTAACAGTTTGTGACTGTATGTAGGTTATTCAGTTTCAAACAAAGTAACATTTTAATTCTAAAAACCAATGTTGAGGGAAAAAAATAAATGACAAATGCAGAATATTTTCACATTTACTTAATTAATGTATGTAGCCTATTCTTTGAAATCTTTATAATGTGATTCATTAAGTTACTTATTCAAAACAATAGTTATTAACATGCTTACTTTTCTGTGATCATGATTTTTATGAGATGGAGATCTTAATTATACATTAATAATCAGAGCTGGATAGATTACTCATTAATTGTAATCAGTAATATAATCTCTTAGATTACACATTTTTAGTAATGTAATCTGACTAATTTTGGATTACATTTAGATTACTTTTATGCTAACCCTTATTTGATGTCACATATTGTAGGGTAATCTTGTACTATTTTGACAGATACAAAGAAAAAATATATTCCAAAAAATAATTCTATTCACCAGTAAGAGCCTCAACAGATTATTTTTAAAGTGCAATGTATGGGCAGTTAATACTTATGATGTTTTTAAACATATTAACTTAAAATTAAGTGATTTAGAAAACAGCAACATTACAAAAATGAAAAACATGAATTCACAGCAGTATATATATAATATATATAAATAATATGTGTGTGTGTGTGTGTGTGTGTGTGTGTGTGTGTGTGTGTGTGTGTGTGTGTGTGTGTGTGTGTGTGTGTGTGTGTGTGTGTGTAAAACCCACAGAGAACATTCCCAAAACATAGCCAAACGGGAAATAGATGTAGCCTATGATAACGTTCTGGGTTAGCTCCGTAAACACGAAATCAGAACAGTCTGCACTTTCTTCTACAGTCAACTCTGTGCAAAATTAACCAGTAAATCTTTTTAGACAATTTGCCACATGTTATTTTATTAAATATGTCTAAATTGTTTGGAATTACTGGAATGCGTCACGTTTTGACCATACAGCCTATGCTTCTGACCAGAGCCGTTCTGCCAAAAGAAACGAGTGATTGAATCACGTGATTAAACTATGTGACTCCATTCAAAGTGTTCAAAGCAAATGACTCACAACAAACATTCTGTAAAGTAAGTTTGCACATGCTGCTACCGACAACAACACACGCCGCATTTTACATTGGTTTGTGTTTTGCATTTTGAAATGCACTTACCGCACCGCTGAACCTCGAATTGATTTCGCTAGGAATGAAAGGTTGAGATCTGATTCCTTATAGCAGATCAATGAACACAGACTGCAGCGTTTGTCCCTTTTAGCAAGTGGTACTCTAGCAACGCCCTTTATAAATGTGAGCTTGCGTCTTTGTTCATCATGAGTTGACAGAATGATTTCAGTTAAAGGTTAATGGATTCATAGATATGCTTTATAGAGTTATTTTATATATTTATTGAGTATCGTGCACCGAGGACATACTATAGGCTGTCATAACATTAGACATGTTCTCTGACTGCGATATGTTTATGGCATTAGTAAAAATGTTCTATCTTTATGGCATTAGTAAAAATGTTCTATCTTTATGGCATTAGTAAAAAGTCCCCCCAACCACAAGAAACAGACACCATTAAGGTTATGATATGATATGATATGATATGATATGATATGAATTGTAGACATGTATTAGGACATATTAAAAGGAGCATGTTGGCCTATTTTTTTAAATGCTGTTCAATTAACTGCTTTTTATCTTAAAAACAGTCTAGCACAAAGTATTTTACAATGTGGAAAAAACATACTGCCATTGCTTAATGTGATCTGCATTTTACAGATCCATAAATATAGAAATTAATACCTGAAATAAAGTAATGCCTTAAATGACTTCTACTGATGACTACTGCATCGTATAGTTCTGAACATGCCTGGAGATTAACATAAGATGTACTTCAGTTTAGAAAAATTAAAGAGAAGAAAAATGTTATCACAATTCCAGCGTGTCATATTATAAAAATGCAAAATAATAAGACTTATATAAAGCAAAACTGATACAAAGGGTTTTCTCAAAAGCAGGATTGTCTACTCCAAAAAAAAGCTTAAAAGGGGACCACATTTACTAATAGATTCTAGTCCGCTTTCATGCAGCTATTTTTTTCATTGCCATGTGAATTTTCTTGGCGAGTATTAAAGCTGGTTTTAAGTAGATGCAGAGTCAGTCTCTGAAAGTTCTCCTAATAAACAGAGGGAAAGAAATAATGGAATTTTGATCTTAAAGGGATAGTTCATAATTTATTTAATTTGTAATTAATTTGAGGCAGGATTTAAATTTTGACAGTTGTTATCCACCCTAGTAGAGAGAGACAAGCTTTCACAGCTTTATGAATCATCACAAATTTTGTGTTTTAGATGCTGTGACTAATATTCATGAAAAACTTTTTAAGAAAAGCAATCACCATTTCAATGGTCCTGTGGTATGACAAATTAATTTCTAAAATTGCCCTTATTGAACCAAAGGCCATGATCGGCGCAATGGTAAAAGCTATGTGTCAGCAATGTGACCTGCGGAAAAAAGAGGGAGAGGCATTCGAAGTCTGTCTCCCCAGAAAGCCGACAGCTTGCCCTTATCAACCGAGCCGTCCGAATTTCAGGCCTTCAGGAAGAGGAGGACATTCTGAATATCAACCTTCCCGTCCTGCTCCACCACAACAGCCAGGAAGCGCAGGCCCTCAGTCAAAGCCCGGTTTCGTGAAACCGAAACAGTCTTTCGTAGCCGTAGCAGCGAAACACCGGTTGGCCACCCCTCAGAGGAACAAAAAGGGCCTATCGAGCTGAGATGTCAGTTTGGCATCAGGAAGGGTTTGGAGACAGCACTCAGGGTTTCTCTGTCCCATCCTTTCAAAATGATTCCTCCCTCCTGCGGGGAAAAGGAGAAGGAATTTAATTTTAAATGTGTGTTCGTGTGGACTGTTCAAAGTCCAGTATTCGTGGGAAAATGGCCCATGTTTCCATCCCATTTTAGATTTACGGGTCCTCAACAAACACCTCAGAAAATACAAATTTAAAATGCTTTCACTCAGAACTTTGTGTCAAAGTATTTGTCAAGGGGATTGGTTCACCTCAGTGAACCTCCAGGATGCATATTTTCATTTAGATATTTTTCCTGCTCACAGGAAATATCTGAGGTTTGCTTATCAGGGCACAGCATACGAGTATATGAAAATCCTATTTGGCCTTGCTTTAGCGCCCAGAGTTTTCACAAAATGTGTGGAAGCGGCTCTGACGCCGTTAAGGAACGGAGAAGTCAGAGTTTCATCATATCTGGACGATCTACTCATCTGCGCGCCATCCCCGTGGCAAGCAGAAAGCGATACATAAACACTAGTTTAGTGCATCTGGAGAGATTAGGTTTCAAGATAAACCAGACGAAGAGTTCAATTCCTTCACAGGAAATAGTCTACTTGGGTCCCAGGTTGAATTCAGTGATGTTTCGAGCTTTCCTTTTAGAGGAACACATCAAGACATTTCACAGCTGCCTCTCCCTTTTTCAACGAGGGACTTTAGTCTCTTTCGGAATGTGTCTTTGACTACTGGGTCTGATGGCCTCAACAGTGTCAGTTGTTCCCCTGGGACTGCTGCGAATGAGGGATTTTCAGAACTGGACAGCGTCACAGGGCATTTGCCCCACGAGCCGTCATTGAGACATTTTGTGCATTTTTTCAAGAATCGTCTTGTATTGGTCAGGTCAGACAATACAATGGTGATAGCCTACATAAATGTAATGATTCTGATCGTGCTTTACTGGTCGGGAAGACTTTTGGTTGCGGAGATTGCACAATTGCTGTACAACCAGCCATGTCTGTTACCAGCGCGCAGGGATCTCCTCTCACAAGCACGGAGGGAAATATTTCACCCTTCCCCTCAGAAACTAGCTCTCTGGGCCTGGCCTGTGAAAGGCTAAATCTGAATGCAGCTGAGTTACCTCCGAAAGTGATTGAGACAATTCAAAACCTGAGGGCTGCCTCAACACATTCTTTATTTTATCTCAAATGGAGGGTGTTTGAGGGATAGTGCACAGATAAGAATATCATTCCTTTCTTGTGTTCAGTTTTGGTTGTGCTGGTTTTTCTGCAGGACCTTCTAGATAAGGGCAGAGCCTTTTCTACAGTTAAAGGTGCCCTAGAATTGAAAATTCTATACCTCGGCATAGTTAAATAATTAGAGTTCTGTACATGGAAATGACATACAGTGAGTCTCAAACACCATTGTTTCCTCCTTCTTATGTAAATTTGATTTGTGCAAAGGACCTCTGAAGAATCTCAACATAACTCCGACTGTGACGCAACAGTCAGGACCCCCAACTTTTGCATATGCTAGCCCATATTCAAGGCATTAGACAAGCCAGTATCAACGTCTGGAGCTGTGCACAGCCAAGTCATCAGATGTTATGCAGGTAAGCAAGCAAGGACAATAGCAAAAAATGGCAGATGGAGCGATAACAACTGACATGATCCATGATATCATAATATTTTTAGTGATATTTGTAAATTGTCTTTGTAAATGTTTCGTTAGCATGTTGCTAATGTACTGTTAAATGTGGTTAAAGTTACCATTGCTTTTTACTGTATTCATGGAGACCAGAGAAATGTTATTTTCATTTTTAAACACTTGCAATCTGTATTAATTCATAAACACAACTTCATTCTTTATAAATCTCTCCAACAGTGTAGCATTAGCCCCGTTAGCAACGGAGCATTGATTGTCATTCAGAATCAAATGTAAACATCCAAATAAATACTATACTCACATGATCTGATATGCTGCATGACGAACACTTTGTAAAGATCCATTTTGAGGGTTATATTAGCTGTGTGAACTTTGTTTATACATTGTATTATAGAGTTGCGAGCTTAGGGGCTGGGGGCGCGAGCATTTAAAGGGGACATGCGCAGAATTGGCACATTTTTAATGATGCCCCAAAATAGGCAGTTAAAAAATTGAATAATAAAAAATCTATGGGGTATTTTGAGCTGAAACTTCACAAACAAATCCAGGGGACACCTTAGACTTATATTACATCTTGTGAAAAAGGGTTCTAGGGCACCTTTAAGGTTTTAACTCGGGTACTATTGGCCAGCACCCTCTCGTCTATCGATTTATGAGAGCGGCACGTCGGTTACACCGAGTATCAAAGCCGCTGGTCGCGTCTGGTTCACACTCTGCATACGTATGTTGAGAGAACCCGCACACATAAGAGCAATCAGCTTTTTGTCTTGTGGGCTGACTCTTACAAAGGAAAACCTCTCCTGTCAATGCCTTTTTTACTGGGTGGTGGAGGCTATTGTATTATGTTACAATAATGCGAATTTAGAGCCCCCAATAGGACTACAAGCACACTCTACTAGAGGCATGGCTACTTCCTGGGCTCTGTTTAGAGGCATCCAGCTGGTCTTCTCCGCACACTTTTGCTCGTTTCTATAGACTGGATGTGACAGAACCCTCTCTGGCCCACTCAGTCCTGGGAGTGAGTAGTCAGGTTGTATAATGCAGTTTTATTAATTTTATTAAGTTTTATTTTATTTATGAATTCCTCATTTTATTCTGTTTTCACCTCCGTAGGGAGCTATGATTCAGATAATTAGCCACCCTTTCTTAGTCTGCTTCGTCAGCATATCAGCAATACGGTAGTTGTCTATATCCCATAGTGAGATACTGAATGAATGTTAGAAAGAGAATGTTAGGTTACTGACGTAACCCCGGTTCTCTGATAACATAAAGTGAGGTATCTCACAAACATTGCCTTCCTTGCCTGTCCTGCACGGAGAAGAGATATGTGGAGAATGACAAAATGGCAAGTAGCTGCGGTCAAACTCCCTGATCACTGCAGCGATCGGCCTGCCATGGTTGGCAGATGTGGTGTTATTGGTGCTTCCATGATCAGTCACGCCTGAGGCGGTCCCATAGTGAGATACCTCACTTCATGTTATCAGAGAACCGGGGTTACGTTTACATTTATATTTACATTTATTCATTTGGCAGACGCTTTTATCCCAAGCGATTTACAAGTGAGGAATACAACAAGCGAGTCATCATGAGGAGGCAAGTATACACAAGAAGTGCTCACAATAAAAGTTTCAGACATTGCTCAGCGAATCATAAGCTACAATAGAGAGGGATTAAAGCAAGTGAATGAAAGGACAGGTTTTTTTTTTTTTCCCTTGTTTTTCTTAGGACCTAATGTTTGTTCCTTTTAGCAACGCCCAATATAAATGTGAGCTTGCGTCTTAGTTTGTTCATCATGAGTTAGCAAAATGATTTCAGTTGAAGGTTAAGGGATTCATCGATATGCTTTATAGTGTTATATATTATATATTTTATATTTATTGCGTATCGTGCAGCGAGGACATAGACCAGTGGGGTCGCGAGATGATTTCCAGAAAAAAAAAAAAAAAAAAAAACGATTAGAAATAGCATATTTTATCAATAATTGTAACAAAATGCTAAAAATACTAGTTAATTAAACCTTGCAAATAAAAAAAGCCATCAACCTTTCGATTTTCCTTCCTTTTATTCCTTTTCATAACTCCTGAGGTGATTACGACAGATTTACGACATATTAGCAACAGCATCAGTTGCAGCCGTTGCAGCAGGTCAGTTTACAGCATCATGTTAAACATTCAGACATGTGCACGTAGGTAATTCTTTAGGCTTTAAGCTTTGGATATTATTTTTTTGTCGAAATGAATTGTTGGTTAATATCGACCAAAAATACAACGCAGGGAAGCCAGGGCCAGGGGAGGAGAGCGGAGAAGTAGGCTACCACCGTCATGCCTTTGCAGTATGATTCAGCACTTTTCTTTTTTTTTTTTTTAGTATGATGCAGCCGGATGCAGCACGCGCTATCCGCTTGTTAAGGGAGATGAAGCTTATTTTAGCCATGGCACTTCAAGGTCAGCAGGTGTCGCCATCCTCCTAAATAATTTCAAAGGTCAAATTGTGTCCCATATGGCTGACGAATTTGGTCACTGGTTGATTCTTATCATAAATATAGATGGTCTGAAATTCATCTTAATCAACATTTATGGATATAACATCAGTAGAGAAAACCGAAACCTACTAGAGCAAATTAGTTTAGAATTAGACAATCTTAAATTAACACGTTCGACTGATAACATCATTATTGGTGGTGACCTAAACCTAGTTCATGATGAATTTCTTGATAAATATCCTTGCAGATACTCTGTAAGCCATCCAAACACTATATTCACGAACTTCTGTGAAAAACAAAATTTGGTTGATGTTTGGAGACGCTTAAATCCAGAAATATCTAAATACTCCTGGTTTAGTTCAAGCCACAATTATAAATCCAGAATTGATCACTGGTTAATTACATATAATTTGCTACTTTATAATATTAGTTCTGATATTTCTGCTGCACCACTAACAGATCATAGTGTTATTCTACTACAGATCAAACCCAATGACAACAATGTCCACTCACACACATATTGGAAGTTCAATTCCAGTCTGCTCAAAAATAATGACTACTGCCAAAAAATCAAATTATTAATGAAAGAACATGCCAATTCAGAGGAGCTAACAACTGCTACCAAAAAGTGGGAATTCCTAAAATATAAAATACGCCAATTTACCATCTCATTCAGTAAAATGCTTAAAAAAGATAGTGAAAAACAAGAAGTAGACATTATTAATCAGTTAAATATGTATTGCAATAGACCAAACCCAACTGAAGACGACAGACAGAAGATATTAAGCCTCCAACCTAAACTAGATGAAATTTACAGTCCGCAAAGCCCAAGGGGCATTTATTAGATCCAGAGCTAAGTGGATAGAGGAGGGGGAAAGAAATTCATCGTATTTCTGTGGTCTTGAAAAAAGAAGACAGGAAAAAAACAGCATCAGATCCCTGATGGTTGATAATAAAGAAGTCACAGATGAAAAAGTAATCTCTTCAGAAATCTGGAAATTCTATAGCCAGCTCTATAGCTCTAAATTTTCTAGCATGGACTGTCAGGATTTTTTTCATGATATAGCAGAACATATTCCAAAAATAGAAGATGGCTTCAAACAAACATGTGATAATCAAATAACAATTACAGAACTAGACGCAGTAATTGGTCGTCTCTCTCTTAACAAAGCCCCCGGATCCGATGGTCTCACAGGTAATTTTTACAGACATTTTTGGGTAGATTTGAGAGACCTGCTGCTACAAGTCTTTATTGAAATATTTGAAACTTGTATACTTCCACCAACAATGAGACATGGAGTTATCATCTCTATCCCAAAACCTGGAAAAGATCCCAGAATTATAGATAACAGAAGACCCATTACACTCAGAAATTCAGACTACAAACTCCTAACTTACATCTTTGCTTCTCGTCTTCAAAAAGGGATTTCAGATCTTATTGCAGATACACAGTCAGGATTCTTAAAAGGAAGATCAATTCATAACAACATAAGATTGGTAATGGACATTATTGAGTATAGAAACCAAATAGAGGATGATGGTTTTCTTCTCTTTCTAGACTTCTATAAAGCATTTGACTCCGTGGAACATCCATTTATTCTCTCGGTGCTCAAACACTTTGGGTTTGGAGTTAAATTTAGAGAATGGGTTGGTGGTTTATATCGTGATATTAATAGCTGTGTCCTATTACCTAGTGGTACCACCCCAAGCTTCAAGATTAATGTGGGCATCCCTCAAGGTTGCCCTATCTCACCATACCTTTTCATCTTAGCTACAGAAATGCTAGCAATCTATATTAAAAACTGTAATGATATTAAAAAACTTAATGTACTTGGCACAGATATAATAATTAGCCAACTAGCAGATGAAACAACAATTTTCTTAAAAGATAGATACCAAATTTCAACAACTATTTCCAAAATTGAAACATTTTCGAAAGCCTCAGGTTTAACATTAAACTTAAAAAAATGTGAATTGCTTGCTGTACACGACACTCCACTGAAAAACATCTGTAATATCCCTATTAAATCAGAAATTAAATACCTGGGAATTTACCTTTCCAATGACCAAAAACAAAGCCAATTTCTGAATACAGAAAATAAAATTAAAGAATGCAAATCAAGATTAAATAGATGGCTACAGAGGGACTTATCAATACTAGGTCGAATTTACCTAACTAAGATGAAATGTTTGTCAAGGTGTATTTACCCAGCCTATTCCAATGCCATTCCAAACAAATTGATTAAATCTATCAACCAAATCAATCTAAACTTCATTTGGAGAAACAGACCACATTATATGAAAAAAAGCAATATGGTTAAAGACACAAAGGATGGTGGACTAAAAGTTATTGATTTTGACTGCCTTAATGGAACCTTAAAAATAAATTGGTTAAAATCTTGGATTACACACGGTAATTCCTTCTGGTATTGCGTTCCAAAGACCTTATTCAAGAAAATTGGAGGATTAGATTTTCTTCTTAGAGCAGATTTTAATGTTAATAAATTACCTATATCATTGTCAGAGTTTCACAAACAAATACTCTTGTATTGGAAAATGTTATACATACATAACTTTTCACCCCATACATCTGTACTCTGGAACAACAGGTATATTTTGCACCGCAACCGATCTTTGTTCTTTGAGGATTGGTATGGGAGAAACATATGGTCTATGACTGACTTAATGGATACCAACGGTCATTTTTTAAATTATGAACAATTTAGCATCAAACATAATTTCAAACCCTCAGAATCTGACTTTTTTAAATTACGTAAAGCACTACCCCAAGGTTTTGTTCTTCTAACAAGAAGCATTTTGGCATATTATACAATACAACCACAATTGGCTCCACTATCAATTCAAGGGATCCATGTTTTGGATAAAAAATGCACTAACCACTTTATTAGAAAATGTTTTATTAATTATCTTTACCCTAATAGACAAAATAAAAATAACATCCTACAAAACTTTGATAAAGATTCAGTCACTAAATTAAGAACAATGTACTTAACACTCCCTATACCCCCTAAAGTGAAAGAAACACACTTCAAAGTAATGAATAATATTTACCCCTCTAAAGATTTACTGAATCTTCGCTTTGGTATAAATGATAATGAATGTACATTCTGTGAAAAGGATGTTGAAACTACGGACCATGTATTTTTCTCATGTAATGTGATTCAGACGTTTTGGTGTGATGTATATAAATGGGTTAATCAACAGATGTCTTCATTCCCAACCTCTTTCTCTAGAGACAACATAACATTTGGTTTGATATTGCAAGACAAATGTGATGAGCTCTGTATTAATGCAATCATATGTCTAGCTAAATTCTTCATTCACAAATGTAGAACTGTGAAATCATCTCCCAAATTTATTTATATTTATTTAAACTGTATGTGAAATCTTTAAAAATCTTGAAAGGTCCTAAAGCACAAAAAATATTTGATACCCTAAAACACTTCCCAACTGAGGTTAATAGCTAAACAATGACTGAATCCTCCCCTTATGTCATGTTACAATCTCTTTTTTTTTTTTTTTTTTTTTTTTTTGAAAATCATCTTTATTTTTGTTACTAAAACTGCAAATATTTTCCTGATTGTATTAAGTGCTGCTCCCTCAGGCTATATCTTGTCTGTATTCTACTTGAAGAAACTGATCTTATGCAGCCATGTTTGTTTGTAAATCTTGAAATGTTCAATAAAAAAAAAAAATAAAAAAAAATAAAAAGCTATCCGCTTGTTAAGGTCGTGAGGTAAGGAACGCCGTTTCCGGGTCCAAACCTCGACTCGTTTCACTTGACAATGCCATCGACGGCCGTTTATGAGCGCTATTTATTCATTTTAAACATCAATCATTTTAAAAAGTTAAACATTTTAAATACTTACAGTCTACACAACAGTCTCCGTGCTTACAGTGTCACAGATATTAATATTTTAACAATTTATAAAAGATGAATCATTGTCTGGCCATCTGGAATTTTGGTATGGAGATAAAAGTTATAATTATATATTTTTTGTAGTATTACACCACATCGTGTATGTATATTAGCACCATTTGTTGTTTTCTTGTGGTATGAGATAGAGCCATAGACTGTAAAAAAATATGGACATAGTGTCCGTGACGTCACCCATAGATTTCCATACTGAACAGCAGTTTTGACGCTTAAATGAGGCTGCTGCCATCTTAGTTGCGCGTCACCGCACGTCACTCCCGGATAACTGAAAATGGGCAAAGAGGCGGGGAGGTGGTTTGAGCTGATGTGACTGGTTGTTGAAACCACGCCCGCCTAGCTCGACGTGACCATGTTAGCAAGCAAAGGAGCTATCTATCTAGATACTATCTAAGTTATTAATGAAGATAAGTTTTATCATCTGAAAGTTCTAAAGGTTTACTGTCAATCTACGGTGTTTTTTTTTAAGATATAGATGCTCCAACACCAGTAATTTGTGTTGGGTGCAAATAACAACATGGAAAATCAAAATGGGACTTCATACCTTTATAATAGAGATCGCGAGATGAATCCTATCTGTGGCACTTGGGTAAAATATAAATGTCCATTGCAAAACAAAAAACAGTACTTTTTGTCCATGAAATATTGATATATTATCCATTGTTTGCATAACATTTCTTCTGAATGATCTGCTCTCTGTCATCGTTCTTCAAGAAATAATGCAATCTGAGCAGCGTTTATGTTGTAAAACTCTATACGATCGTATCTAACAAACAAATGAGCCCGTGTCCAAAGTATATTTTTTTCAAAATAGTGCAGCAGTTTTAGTTATAATATCCAAGCAGTGCTGTCAGATTTTGATATCCTCCCGCCATTGTCATTGCAGTAAATCTCACAAACAAAACTTTTAGCCAATGCCACGATCCAACAACGTGTGTTCTGTCTCTTCCGCATGCACATCTACACAGACACACATCAGTCTCGAATATTATGCAGCAAGCCATATTTTATAATTGTATAAAATAATCGAGCACAAATACGGCTGAGGTGCCAAACTCAGCGGCTGAAATTAGCTGAGGTAAAGTAAGTGACGGCTCACAGACAGCAGCGGCATCTACCTGTCACTCAAGTGACCACGCCCTTAATTATGCAGAACTTTAAGGCTTAATATAATTTAAAAGAATGAGTTAGAAAAAAATTCACCCCCCTCACAGTTGTCATGAAGGGCAACATTAGCAGTATAGACCAAAACCACAATTTGAACCAACTTGTAAACATGTTTTTTTCTGCTATAAACTTGGCCAATTTAACATGGGACTCAATGAGATTCTACTCTCTTTTGGAGCCGTCTAAAGTCCCCGCCGGAAGTAGTCCCTTTTAGCAATTTGTTAGCAACCGCCGTTTTTAAGACACAGTAAAGGTTTAAAAAATCACAAGCCAGTTATAACTGGTGTGTTTTATGTCATAGATCAAAACGTGAAAATATTTAGAGGCTTTGTTAACCACAAACCTTATTTCAGGCGATTTAGCAAAAACCCATTCAAAAAACCCATAGACTTTACAGCGTTGGAACCGGAAGCCCTAAAATGCTAACTTGCTTCCAGGTTTTGCCTACAAAAATGCATCATCCCTGAGGTACTCTATTGTGCTTTCACATATTCCGCCTTTGCAATGCACAACTGATCTGTGGCTGTATATCACAAACAATAGATTTACTTATTTTTATTTCAAATCCAGAAGTTGTTACTGAACATGGCGTGTCAGCATTGCAATTCTCTTTGAATACACTGTATTTCATAGATGTCACGTTTAAACGCACTACATTTAAACATTTTATTAATTTCATTACTTTATATTTATATAAAGTAATAAGCCTACTTTAAATTTACATATTAATTTGCTCACGCAAGTGGCAAAACATTTAAACATAAGCTTTATGTTGAAATCACAAACATTTTAAATTCAAACTTAAAATAGACAAAAACAGGCAACTCTCGTCTTTTCTTTCCTTTTTCTTTTCTTTTTACAAGAAATCCCTCAGGTCATAAAGAACTTTGTTTTTCCACCTTTACGAATGAGACAAGTGCTATCTTTTATGTCTCCTTGTTCACATAAATGCCTGGTAAGGTGTCATTTTCCTTGCTTTACCAGAGACAAAAAAAACAAAAAAACTTTTCAATTTCAAATTAATGTCAACAGATTAACTGCTTCTTAACATTAAACTTTGTCATTACAGAATGTTCAACCTTCTCCTCAGTCATTCAACCTGTTGAAGTTCACATGTACTTATTCAACCAGTTGAGCAGATCTTTCCTAGCTTCCTGTATGTAAGGTTTGTCGTCTGGGTTAATGTCTTCATTCTTGCGATGGACAAACCCATGTGTCTGATTAGGGAAGATTTTCACTTGGAAGTCAGCAGTGCACTTTTCCTTCAGTCTTGTCTCCAATATGGTCACCTAGGTTAAAAGTTGGAGAAAAATAAACATCAATGATTACATTTACACCCATTTATTGTTTCTCATTCTTAAGTGCTGAAACTTGACTAAAACCATATTAGACTGAATATGCTAGAATCATTTTAAAGAGAATTGTGATCTGATTATAATTAAATTGAGCCGTTTGGCCTGAAAGCAAAGCATTCGTTTGGTACAAATCACATAAATCTCATCAATGTTACATTATCCTTATTGTGCAGCAATAAGTCAGAACTAAGATGGAATATATATTTCAAAATGCAAATGTATTTTTATACACCATTCAAATGTTTGGAGTCTTTATTGTTTTTGAAAAAAGTCACCAAGGCTGCATTTATTGATTAAAATAACTTTAATATATTTAATATTTATCTATTTTCATAAATTCTAAAATATAGATTATTCCTGTGATGCAAAGCTGAATTTTTAGCATCATTACTCCAGTCTTCAGTGTCACATGATCCTTCAGAAATAATTCTGATTTGCTGATCAGGAAACATCGATGTTGAAACCATTGTGCTGCTTTATATGTTTGTGGAAACCATGATGCAGTTTTTCAGGATTATTTTCTTTTTAAAAAACAAAGTTTATTTGAAATTTCTTATTAAAAAAATAATAAAAAAAATTCATACTGACCCCAATCTTTTGAATGTCTTAAAAGGCGTTCTTGATAAATAGCTTACCTGATCAAGTGGAATAACTGCATCTTTTTCTGCAAATATGAAGAGGGTTGGACTCTTGAGATCAAACCTGTCTTCCCGCTCTCTAACAATACCTGGGTTAAAGGAATTTATATATACAGTTATACAGCATATTGACAAATTTTCTGTATCCTTCCCTCATGAAGAGGCAACAAATACATTACCATAGACCGAGACGGCAGCTGTAATTTCTTGATACTGAAGAGCAACGTAGTGTGTGGCAACACCACCCCAACAGAAACCCACAACACCTATATGCTTTGCACCACACTTCTCCTTAAGGAACTTCAATACAACATCCACTTCCCTGGGAAAACAACAAGATTGTTATTTAGTCTTTCCTTTGAAGGCATGTTCAAGTGCATCAGATAAAAAGATTTAGTTTATTGAACTTGTACTTTTTTATGTCTGTAGGCTTTTTGTCCTCAAGCCACTGCTGAAAAGTTGACCAGTCGTGAGATTGGCTCCACGGCTCTTTTCCGACAAAGAAATCTGGACATATAGTACTGCAAATGCAAAATAATCAGGTACGAACAAGGATATCTGAACAATTTTAATATTTATAACAATATAAAACAGATATTTACATGTATCCATTTGCTGAGATCATGTCAGCCATGTATCTGGTGTTTGGAAGCTGCCATCCAAAAATATCTTGAATTACAATAATGGCCTTCTCTGATGCTTGAGGCTTCACCACATAAGCTTTAATGTGCTCGATTTGAACTTCCTCTCCAAGACCCCCATATTCAATCTTATCCCCAATCTCACAGGGACAGGGCTTTGCTTCATTTGCCATCTGTTCATAAAAGGAAAGAAGGGTATGAACCTATTTAATCCCAAATTTGGGATTCAGTGTACTTCATTCCTCGAAACAACTGCATGACATTTCTAAAACATGTTTTAACAGTTGGTCACAGTATGTACAAACCCTATTCCAAAAAAGTTGGGACACTGTACAAATTGTGAATAAAAACAGAATGCAATGATGTGAAAGTTTCAAATTTCAATATTTTATTCAGAATACAACATAGATGACATATCAAATGTTTTAACTGAGAAAATGTATAATTTTAAGGGAAAAATAAGGTGATTTTAAATTTCATGGCATCAACACATTTCAAAAAAGTTGGGACAAGGTCATGTTTACCACTGTGTGGCATCCCCTCTTCTTTTTATAACAGTCTGCAAACGTCTGGGGACTGAGGAGACAAGTTGCTCAAGTTTAGGAATAGGAATGTTGTCCCATTCTTGTCTAATACAGGCTTCTAGTTGCTCAACTGTCTTAGGTCTTCTTTGTCGCATCTTCCTTTTTATGATGCGCCAAATGTTTTCTATGGGTGAAAGATCTGGACTGCAGGCTGGCCATTTCAGTACCCGGATCCTTCTTCTACGCAGCCATGATGTTGTAATTGATGCAGTATGTGGTCTGGCATTGTCATATTGGAAAATGCAAGGTCTTCCCTGAAAGAGACGACGTCTGAATGGGAGCATATGTTGTTCTAGAACTTGGATATACCTTTCAGCATTGATGATGCCTTTTCAGATGTGTAAGCTGCCCATGCCACACGCACTCATGCAACCCCATACCATCAGAGATGCAGGCTTCTGAACGGAGCGCTGATAACAACTTGGGTTGTCCTTTTCCTCTTTAGTCCGGATGACATGGCGTCCCAGTTTTCCAAAAAGAACTTCAAATTTTGATTCGTCTGACCACAGAACAGTTTTCCACTTTGCCACAGTCCAATTTAAATGATCCTTGGCCCAGAGAAAACACCTGCGCTTCTGGATCATGTTTAGATATGGCTTCTTTTTTGACCTATAGAGTTTTAGCCAGCAACGGCGAATAGCACGGCGGATTGTGTTCACCAACAATGTTTTCTGGAAGTATTCCTGAGCCCATGTTGTGATTTCCATTACAGTAGCATTCCTGTATGTGATGCAGTGCCGTCTAAGGGCCCGAAGATCACGGGCATCCAGTATGGTTTTCCGGCCTTGACCCTTACGCACAGAGATTGTTCCAGATTCTCTGAATCTTTGGATGATATCATGCACTGTAGATGATGATAACTTCAAACTCTTTGCAATTTTTCTCTGAGAAACTCCTTTCTGATATTGCTCCACTATTTTTCGCCGCAGCATTGGGGAATTGGTGATCCTCTGCCCATCTTGACTTCTGAGAGACACTGCCACTCTGAGAGGCTCTTTTTATACCCAATCATGTTGCCAATTGACCTAATAAGTTGCAAATTGGTCCTCCAGCTGTTCCTTATATGTACATTTACTTTTCCGGCTTCTTATTGCTACCTGTCCCAACTTTTTTGGAATGTGTAGCTCTCGTGAAATCCAAAATGAGCCAATATTTGGCATGACATTTCAAAATGTCTCACTTTCAACATTTGATATGTTATCTATATTCTATTGTGAATAAAATATAAGTTTATGAGATTTGTAAATTATTGCATTCCTTTTTTATTCACAGTTTGTACAGTGTCCCAACTTTTTTGGAATCGGGTTTGTAGGTTAATTCAAACAAAGTAACATTTTAAATCTAAACAGAAATGTTAAGGGCGAAAAACAAGACAAATGCAGAATATCCTCATATTTACTTAGGCTAGTTTAACATAATGTAAGTATTCTTCAAGACAGTAGTTATTGACATGCTTACTTTCCTGTGATCATAATTTTGAGATGGAGCAATCTTAATAATACATTAATAATATACCTTTAGATATTATCTGTATCAAATATGGTAACTGTATTATTTCATATTTTATTTGCTTCCTTTTGTGGAACTTTGACCAAGATAATCTTACAGATAAGAACATTGGAATTGTCCAGCTAAGTTTGGTTCTCAGAACGTTCTGGTAACATACGTTTTTAGTTATAAAATATATCCTAAAAATAGCCCTTACAGAACGCTCTGTTTAGGTTGCCTGTATGATAACTTTCGGTTCTGTTTGCTGAGTAAACACCACATCAAAACGGTTCTTCCATAGTCGACAACTCTCTGCAAAACAGATCAATACATCTTTTTAGACTCTTCCAAAGTACAATTTGGCCACAAATGTTATTTTATTATATAGGTTCAAATAGATTTGAAATTACTGGAAGGAATGCGCCACATTCTGACAAAAGAAATGAGTGATTGAATCACGTGATTAAACTATGTGACTCCATTCAAAGTGTTCAAAACAAAATGACTCACGACAAACATTCGGTAAAGTAAGTTTGCACTTCGTGCTGCTACCGACAACAACACACACCGCATTTACATTGGTTTGTGCTTTGCATTTTGACATGCACTTACCGCTCAGCTGAACCTCGAACTGATTTCGCTAGGAATTAAAGGTTGAAGTCTGATTCTTATGAACAGCCTGCAGAATTCAGCGTTTGTCCCTTTTAGCAACGCCCACTATAAATTTGAGCTCGCGTTTTTGTTTGTTCATCATGAGTTAACCAAATTTTTCAGTTGAAAGGATAAAATAGATTCATAAATATGTTTTATAGTGTTATATATTTATTGCGTATCGCGCCCCGAGGCTATAGGCCTATATTTAGAGATCCGGCTGTCATCATTAGATAACATTAGACATGTTCTCTGCGACATCTTTATGTCATAGGCTAACGTTAAGTGAAAATTTCTAAATAAACACTAAAAGAAAAAACATAGACCTAGTTTGCAGTTGTCATTTTTATTATTATAGCCTATTATTATTATGTTATTTATAATAATTTATTTTTTTATTTTTTTATCTCAGAATTTGGGCCTTCACTAATCGTCCCTCCCTCCAGCTACTCAAATATCTGTGTCCCACAAGAAACAGACACCATCAAGGTAATGATATGATTATATGAATTGTAGACAATAGACCTATAACAATGTATAAAGAAGAGCATGTTGGCCTATTTATTAAATGCTGTTTTGTTAACTGTTTTATTTTTATTATTACACAAAAACAGTCTAGCACCAAGTATTTTACCATACAATGTGAAAAAAACATACTGTCATTGCTTAATGAAAACAATAAAACTTATATAAAGCAAGACTGATATAAAGGGTTTTCACAAAAGCATGATTGTATACTCCAAAAAAAAAAAAAGCTTATAAAGGGGGGCCACATTGCTAATAGATTCTAGTCCTCTTTTTTCCATTGCCATGTGTTCTAATAGTAACTTTAACCAAAGATTTGATTTTAATGATTGTTTAGTTTTCTGAGTATTAAAGTAATATAAACTGGTTTTAAGTAATGTGATTTCAGAGTCAGTCTCTGGAAGTTCTCCTAATAAACAGGTAAGGAGATAATTGAATTTTGATCTTAAAAGGATAGTTCACCCAAAAATGTAAAATTCTGTCATCATTTGCTCACCCTCGAGTTGTTCCAAACCTGTACGAGTTTACATCATCTGTTGAACACAAAAGAAGATATTCTGAAGAATGTTGGTAACCTCCAGACAGTTGACAGTCTGATTCCACAGTTTTGTTTTGTTTTTTTACGCAATGGAAGTCAATGTCTAACCTTTAACTGTCTGGTTACCAACATTCTTCAAAATACATACATACATATATGTAAATGGGATCATTAAAATTGAGTAATTAAGTTGAGATTTTAAGTTTGACAGTTGCTATCCACCCTAGAGAGAGACAAGCTTTCACAGCTAACTAATTTTGTGTTTTAGATGCGGTGACTGTTTTCCTTAAGAAGTTTTTCATGACTATTAGTTACTACTTCAATGGTCCTGTGGTATGACAAATTAATTTCTAAAGTTCAGATATTTGATGTTATCTCAGTTACATGATAATGAAACAACGCCTCTATTGATGGTTTGCCACCAGAGGGCGTACTATAACCGTTTTTGTGACGTTTACCATACATTCAGATATGTATGGTAAGCGTAAACGATTAAATAGGGGTAGATAATTTTATAATTATATTATATGTAATGTAATATAGTATTAAATCTTGAAATTAAAATCGACTAATTAAATTGTATTTAAAACAGTGGTATAATACTTTTGTAATTTGTATGTTACTATTGTTGATGTTTTATGAATTGGTTTGTGTTTAGTAATTGGTTGACCTTTTGAATTTTGCAGACAAGCCAATAAATGGCCTGTGATAAATACATTATGTTTTTGGATTGCTATGGCACATGCTTTCCAAAATGTTAGGAAAGCATGTGCCTAAACATAAGTTAAAATGACCTAACCTGAGAAACATTGAATAGAGTAAAAACACTAATAAATAATCATTAATATTAGTGTAGTGTAGCAGCAAAAACTTTAGGCTATATCCCTTACGTGTAAATGAAATGCACTCAAAAGGCACCGCTGGGATTCGAACCCAGGATCTCCTGTTTACTAGACAGGCGCTTTAACCAACTAAGCCACGGCGCCACGTGCGCGATTGGTGCAGTACAGGACTTTTTCCTAAGCGGAAACAGATTGCGGTTTCACTTCTGGGATTTATTTGATATTCGGCGATATTTTTTTGTGTAACGTAGTTAATCACCAACTAAACCGTAATCTTTATGTCTGTAATAGCCAAAAGAGCATTGACGTGTAATGTACTGACACAATCAACCCAAATTGTAAAGGTCCTTTAGATACTTGACATGATAAAATGCTTTATCTTACGGCTTTTGCAGTTTAGTTATCCTTTGGACAGCCATCATCTTCCAATTAAAGTGTTGAATACATCATAGAAAATTAAAAATCCAAATGTTTCATAAGAACAATACACCATCGAATATTTGATCAGTGAAAAAACGATCTCGCACAAAAACATTAACATCCTGGAAAAGTCCAACGAGATCCCAAAATTTAGTTCAACAGATGAAAAGGAGGCCTAATTCAATTAAGACATTTAAATGGCTTTTATAAACATGCTTCAGAAATTCTGGTGTGCATCTTGAGACAAAAAAGGCACTGACATATTTTAAGATATGTCGGTACAAGTTGCTTTCAGTTAAAACAGCTCAAACATGCATTTTAATCAAGGACTATCTTAAGCCTTGTTTGTGAAACCGGGGATATAAGAGATATGTAGTCACAATTATGAGATTAAGTTGCAATTATGAGAAATAATGTCGCAATAACCTTTTTTTATTCTGAGGCGGAAAGTATTGCAATGAAGGATATGTCAAAAAAAAAAAAAAAAACCTTGAAATGCCTTTCATTCTGACAAAATTAATTCTACGTGTGGAAAATTGATGTTTATTATTGGAAAGAAAAATATTTAACTTGAGGCTTAATTCTACATACAAAAAAAGCTTTAATATCAATTCAGTCTGGTCGCTGCAAAGCGCTATGGTCTTAATTTATTTTTAAAGATTAGATTAGAGACATCTGGCCACTTGACCAAAAATATCCTTGTCTACCAAATGCATCTATCCAAAGTGACTTACATTGCATTGAAGGTATACATTTTAATCAGTTAATGTATTCAATGGGAATCGAACCCATGACCTTGGCATTGCTAGCACCATGCTTTTACTGTTTGATCAGCAGGAATGCATTTTTCTTCAATACAGCACACAATTCTGTCGAACATGGCGACACACAGCCTAAAGAAAAGGCTGTGGGCCGCAGCGCACATCCTGCTGATGGATCCTCTTACAGGGATAAACCCACAAGATAAGATGCTGATATCTAGAGAAGACAGTGTCTCAAATACACGCTACACCCAAACACAGCAGCACAGAAAGTGCTTGTATTCAATTAGAAGACCCAGAGAGCTGAACAGTTTGAACATTTATTTCTGGAAATTAATTACAAAGTCTTCAAATACCAGTGAACCACCAGATTTTGGTAAACAAGTTAGCAATCTGATTATACTCCTCTCAAGAACAAGATACAGGGCTATGGATTATTATTATTATTATAGTGGAATAATTGTCTGTTATTCTACTGAAAAAAATAACAAGACAAGGTTATAATCTACCGCTGTGTCTGATTATTACAGTTTGACCCTTACAGACCACAGTTTGGCATCTATATGTACATGAAAATAGCATGAATTTTGGATGACAAATGTCACACGGCAGAGACAAAAAGGTCAAAGTTAGTGTTTGAGGAAGTACAAACCAACCAGGAACTCTGAGGAAACACAGCATCAGTAAATGACATATTGCCAAACACCTTCAAGATCTGGCTTAAAGGGATATTTCACCAAAAAAAATGATGATTCTGTCATCATTTACTCAAATTTATGTCAATCCAAACCTTTTTTTTTTTCTCTTCTGTGGAACACAAAAGATGTTTTTGTCCATACAATGAAAACCAATGGCGTCCCACTGAATTTCAAACAGACACAAAATATTTCAGTCATTCAGATTTGGAATGACATGAGTGTGAGTAGTTGATGAACAATCCCTTTTACTGCAACTGATTTTAATACCTAATGGACGCCTAAACTCATAGAACTGCTGTTAGTGTTTCATTAGACATTAAACACAAGATGCATATGTGCTTTAGCCCTTTGCTGGTGAAACAAAATGTGAGACACACACACACACACACACACACACACACACACACACACACATAAAGTAGTTCCTTACATTACACGGATTGGATCAAGGCAAGGCTTTGCCATTTTAATAAATAAGTTAAAAATAAGCATAAGCACAACTAATAAAGGTTGGAGAAGCGGGAACGATGCGTCCCCTAATCTCTGCTGTCCCCTTTTCTCCCTTTGCAGTCAGCAGTGGAGGACTGGTGTTATTGTAGAGCAGTAATATATGCCCTTATACGAGTGCAACGCTTGTCAACATCATCGTCAAGATTACAATCATTACAGTCATTATCGTCAAGATCCACTTCAACATCACTAGTATCAGCACAAATGCATTCTTACATTAGTAAATGTGAAAGAAAAAAAAGGGACAGGGAAGTTTTTAAATTTCTTCATGAGTTCCTCTATTTCATTTAGTCTCCTTTTCATTTTTCTAACCACTCCTAGATGCAGCAGACTACTTGTGGAATACGCATTCAAAAAACATGACTTCCTGTGAACAGAACGAAGGGATACAGAAGAACGTCACAGAGAAGACAATGTGGTGAAACATGAAGAGTATTATGTGCTCTACAGGATGATTACAGTGCAATGAGTCAGAGCAAAAAGGTCTGTTTTTTTATGAGAACGCCAATGCTTGGAACAAATAACAAACCTTCCTTTCTACAATGAAAGCCTAAAAAGGATTTTTTTTCTTCTTAAATAAGCACTGGCCTACAGTTTAAAAGCTTCAACAGTATTAGTATTACTTGTCACACCTGTAAACGTTTGTCTCCTAAACTGTCCAGAAGGTACAAAGACTCAGCTGCAGCGTCTCACGTGTTCCAGAACGTATTCTGGGAAGTGCAAACTACACACTTGCAGTCCGTCCAGTTTGCAAGGCATCCTGGGATACTCGTCCTCTTTCCATTTGTTCTCGTCAGGGTCAAATGTGAGGATAGAGTCGCTGTAATGACCGTTGTAGCAAAGTCCCCCGAGCACCATGATCTGTTTGTCCAGCACTGCCACTCCATGCCCACTGCGTCCTATAGGCATAGAGGCCAAAATAGTCCACTCGTCAGTCTCTGGGTCATATACTTCTGTCGAAGGGCAGCCCTGGGATTCGAAAGAGGCACGCAGTATCACACACACCCCGCCGAAGACGTACAGCTTCCCATTGTGGGAGATCATCTTATGGAAGCAACGAGCGTAGTTCATTTTTGACTTGTTCTCCCAGCAGTTGGTGAGGATCGGCGTGCGCCGCGTACGATGTTCGGACGTTCCTTCGCGTCCCGGGTCAAATACGCACACTTGTTTTGAGGTGGAAGAGGAGGTGATGCCGCCTGTGATGTACAGCTTCCCGTTGAGCACGGTGCCTTCGTGGCCGTACTTGTTTACAGGGTAGGGGTCTACAAACTCCCACTTGTCCTCAACAATGTCATAACGCTCCGTTGAATAAAACGTCTCGTCGCGAGTGCGGCCTGCAACTGCGTAAATGTACTTCCCGATGACGCCGACGGCAAACTCTGATCTAGGAACGGACATGTCGGCCATACGGAGCCAAGAGTTCTGTCTGGGATCGTAGCGGTAGACCTTAGAAGAAGCGTGGAACTCTCCGTCAGGACCTAACTCTTCACCACCCAACAGGAAAGCGAAGTTGTTGACGATGGCCAGGCAGTCGGGGCGAAGCGGTACCTGGGGGCCTTCTAGTTCCCACCACACTTTGGGCCGGTGCAGGAGGAGGATTTTACTATTGACCATGCTGTGGCCGATCATTCCACGGAACACAGCAGTCTGGGGTCTCACGGATCTGATGCGGTTGGACTTGGTTTCCGCCAGCGGCTGTTCGTTCACCTGATGGAAGTAGCTGAGCGCCTGGTCAACTTCTAGTCTCAGTTGGCGGGAATAACGGTAGAACTCTGATGTCTTTACCTATGCAAGGTTGAAAGAAACACATAAGGGTCAATGACAGGAAAATTCCAACATACAAGTCATAAATACACTACCGTTCAAATGTTTGGGGTCATTAAGATTTTTTTTAACGCTTTCAAAATTTTAAAGGTGCCCTAGAATTAAAAATTGAATTTATCTTGGCATAGTTGAATAACAAGAGTTCAGTACATGGAAATGACATACAGTGAGTCTCAAACTCCATTGTTTCCTCCTTCTTATATAAATCTCATTTGTTTAAAAGACCTCCGAAGAACAGGCGAATCTCAACATAACACCGACTGTTGCGTAACAGTCGGGGTGTACGCCCCCAATATTTGCATATGCCAGCCCATGTTCAAGCATTAGACAAGGGCAGGACGTCTGGATGTGCACCGCTGAATCATCAGACTAGGTAAGCAAGCAAGAACAACGGCGAAAAATGGCAGATGGAGCGATAATAACTGACATGATCCATGATATCATGATATTTTAGTGATATTTGTTAATTAGCATGTTGCTAATGTACTGTTAAATGTGGTTAAAGTTACCATCGTTTCTTACTGTATTCACGGAGACAAGAGAGCCGTCGCTATTTTCATTTTTAAACACTTGCAGTCTGTATAATGCATAAACACAACTTCATTCTTTATAAATCTCTCCAACAGTGTAGCATTAGCCGTTAGCCACAGAGCATAGCCTCAAACTCATTCAGAATCAATATAAACATCAAAATAAACACTGTACTTACGCGATTAGACATGCTGCATGACGAACACTTTGTAAAGATCCATTTTGAGGGTTATATTAGCTGTTTGAACTCTGTTTATGCTGTTAAAGGCAAGCGCGAGCTCCGCGGGCGGGGGAGAACGAGATTTAAAGGGGACGCAGCCTAAATCGGCTCATATTTAATGATGCCCCAAAATAGGCAGTTAAAAAAAAAAAAAAAAAAAAAAAATCGATGGGGTATTTTGAGCTGAAACTTCACAGACACCTTTTAAAAAGACGTTCTACGGCACCTTTAATAATTGTTCTAATTCTATGAGAATCACTAGACTGAACATGCAAAATTTCTCCGAATGCTGTAACGGTCGTGATATGACGTCACGGTCTACAGCGTCTTTTTTATAAACATGAATTCAACATATAACTTAAAGTAATATATTCAAAATGTAAAAATAAAGAACCTACTCGACTTTACTGCAAAAATATAATTCTTTTAATTCAGCCAAGAGGTCATGCCGTGAGAAATCGATTTTATACTGGTCGTATGTCTTCACGTGATGTGAATTCGCAGGTCAGAGTTCACCAAACTTGAACTTTGGAACGCAGCGAAATGCGAAATGTTTTCACACGAGCTTGCGTTTCCAGTCTGATGCATTCGCATGCATTTGAATAGAAGTCAATGGAATGAAAAGTGCATTGTGACTGCACCATAAGGAAGTCCAGATGACAACTATAATGATAACGACACAGAGGAAAGTTATCGCAGGACTACCAGAACAATTTTTTCCAGGTGATGAATGATAAAAACATTGAACATAGCTAATCAGAATCCACCGACTTTAAAGAGCTTGAGCATTTAAAGTGGCAGATGATATAACTGTAGCGCACACTTATAATAACAGAACAGATCATAAGAACATGTTGGGGTCTGGATGCTAATATATGGTGAATATCTAATATATTTAGATATAGGTAGAGCTGGACAATTAATCAAAACCGAATTTCAGAACATCTAACCGACGTAATTTTCCCATGTCAGTTATTTCAGCTTTTTAGTCCTGGTAATACTTTCCCCTTAAAAACATACTATCGCGTGTGTAGTCATGTGACTCCGCCCTATCCAGTCAGCGCCATGGAAGTAACACAGAGGCGAGCCCCGAAGCAAGATCACTTTCGCTTGCGTCTTCACTAAACTGTCAATTTTATGTGTTTTAAGGCTTGCCAGTTTGGACCCTCAAGCGATTTTAGACCATCAGATGTGTGTTATTATATTGTGCAACTGTGCTGATGCATTGTGGCAAACAAACACTCATACAAACAGTAGGTGTACATCACGTGAAGATCGCGCGCACAGAGAGGAGTGCAGAAACTCGTTGTCAATGCTGTCCTGTGATTTATCACTAAAGTAAAAAAAAAAATCATTCTTTAATCATAATCGAGGTAAAACTTCAATTAAGAGATTTTGATTTTAGGTCATATTGTCCAGCCCAAGATATGCGCCAATATATCTTTTTAGTTAGCAGCAATCTTAGGGTACGTTTACATGACAACGGTTTACTAAAAACGGAAAAGTGGCTTGCGTTTTTTTGAGTACAGACAACATTGTCAAAACGATCCCGTTCACACGGATTTGCGAAAACGACTAAAACCACTGTATTACGCTGCCAGGCCAGTAGTTAGCGATGTCTCCTACAGACTGAACACGTAATACACTTGCTCATGATGCCACTGTTCTCACAAATTTGTGTTTCTGTATTTTACATGGAGACGATAATGGCACAGTTTTCAAAAATGTGCACTTTGAATCCCATTTTTAAAATGGCCCCCAAAACACTGTTGCTGTGTAAATGAACGGCATAAAAAGTTCTCAGTTTTTAGCTGAAAATGTCATGTAAACAGGCCTAAAAAGTAAAAATTTACTTTATTTTATTATTTATATATATATATATATATATATATATATATATATATATATATATATATATATATATATATATATATATATATATATATACGCACCAAAAGTAAAATTCTGGGCCGAACAGAAAATTCTGGTTGCACTTGGCCGAAAACCGAAAAACCAACTTTAAAATAATTATTAATTTCTTATTTCAAATTAGGTTTTTTTTTTTTTTTTTTTTTTGGATAATTGTATTATTACTCCACTTCCTGTGGAGTTTTTTGTGCATCTTTGGAAGCGGTGCCGCTCGCAAAGTTACAAAAAATGCTGCGCCAAGCGCTGAACACTGAGGGACAGGGCGGCAGGGCATATTTTCGGCCTTTTTTCTCTTTTGCCCAAATGTTTTTGTTTTTGACTTTATGCCCCTCATAAAAAATAGATTAAAAATTATTTTTTATTCAGAAAATAAAACATGATCATTGTACACTACTGTATATATATATATACACACACATACACACACACATCACTGACCTCTAAACACATAATAAACAAGGAAGCATTGTTACCTTCTCAAAGATATTGGCAGGAGTCATGAGGCAAAAGCGCAGGTTCTGCACCACCGCATCCGTATGTCTCCATCGGCGCCGGTCATGTCTCAGCCAAGCCTGCACCGCCTCATACAGCTCAATTTCCGGAAATCGACTCAGCTGGTCGCTATCCAGATATGCCATCAACTTCTCCAAACTCAAATAAGAAAGGAAGTCCGGTCGCCCCATCAGGGGCACAAAGTTCTCCAGCAGAAACGCATCGAGCTGCTCCTGCACGCCTTCCACACCGACGCTGAAGTCTTCCAGCAAGCGCATGACCTCAGCACAGTTCTCCAAGCAGATCTTGGCCAGCAGGAAGGAGCAGCAGAACTCTACAGCCTCTGTGAGTTGTACGTACATGGCAGCCTGCAGGATCTCTTGCACCGTGAGCATGCTTAACTCCAATGAACCATAATACATGAAGCGAAGGACATGACCAAACCCGGCTGCCGTCAACCCCTTCATGTGAATCTTATCCTGGTCACGTTCCCGCATATCGGCTGTAAACATGACCCGGAAATAATCACTTTGCGTTGCTAACAGAGCCTTGTGCGCCTGGAAGTGGTGCTCCTCGATGAGCAGAGTGACATCGAGCAGCAGTCGCTCCTCATACAAGGCTCGGAAGCCCGACGACACGCTGCCGTCATGCACTTGGGAAAGGTACACCTCCACATCCCCCGCCATTAGGCACCTGCAGAGACACAAACACTCTTATAAATGATGCGCCAAGGCAAGACGATATGTCCCAATTTAGCTGGTCATCTCTGCAAGGTTGGGAAGACCATAACTGATGATGGAGAGACAAACATTTACCATTTTCTCTCAAGTATTTGATAGAAATTTTTCTCTCTCAGAGAGAGCTCAGTATCAATCAAGATGATGGGAAAGGCCTGTTAACAGGATAGTTCACCAAAAATGAATATTCTGTTATCATTTACTGACCCTGTGGAACACAAAAGATGATATTTTGGAAAATATGTTAGTGCTTTTTGTCCATACAATGAAAGTCAGTGGGGTCCAATGTTGTTTATTTCTTTGCATAGACAAAAACAAAAGAAATAAAGTTAAATGTTTGGAATGACAAGAGTTTTGGGGTCAGTAACATATATATAAAAAAAGAAATTAATACTTTTATTCAGCATGCATACATTAAATTGATCAAAATTGACAGTAATGAATTCATAATGTTGACAAAAGATTTCTATTTCAAGTGAATTCTGTTCTTTTGAACATTCGTCAAAGAATGCTGAAGAAAATGTGTCAATTTCCACAAAAATATTAAGCAGCACAACTGTTTTTAACATTGATAATAATAAGAAATGTTTCTTGAGCACCAAATTAGAATGATTTCCGAAGGATCATGTGACACTGAAGACTGGAGAAATGATGCTGAAAATTCATCTTTGCCACTACAGGATTTTTTAAAAAAATATATTAAAATAGAAAACAGTTATTTGAAATTGTAATAATATTTAACAATATAACTGTTTTAACTGTAATTTTAATCAAATAAATGCAGGTGAGCATAAGAGACATTATTCAAAAACATCATACCAACCCTAAACTTTTGAACAGTTGTGTAAATTTTTGGGTAAACTATCCCTTTAAGACAAGATAAAATTATGCATATCGTTAATCAAGTGTTTGTTTAACTAAACAGCGCCTCCTTCAAGTTCTTCATCACCCTAATCATCCGAACCATTTGTAGTTTAGTGAATAATAGAGGGTGCAAAAACATGCCAGACTTTAATAAAGCCTCTGGAAGGACTTCAAGAACTTTCACACCTCAGCACTTCAGTTTCTGCTGCTGAAAGCCAAACTCTCTCAAAGCTCCCCCACACACTCCCCCTCTACTGCACACACACACACAGCACACTCACCTCTGATTGGCCACGGGCATGTCACAGGGGGGTGTCCGAGCCAATCAGAGGACAGTACCTCTGTGTCCGTAGGAAATTAAATTCTGAAGATATTCACCTAAATGACAAATCGAACAAGCCCCAATCATTAAAATTATGTGCAAATTACCAACAGACTGAAATGCTAAAGATGCACCAACAACTGAACGTCCCACAGTGTGCAAACAGGAAACTTACTTGAGAAATAAATGGAGGTAGATGATGATGGAATACTATAACAAAATATCCCTGCTTGCACATTGAAAATGGACCATAATTGTGTAAATCAAATGCCTCTTATAGTTGTACCATTATTTTTTATATAAAGCTGAGATGAGAAACAATTAAACACAGTGTATAACTGGTTAGGTGGCTTGGAGAACAGTATTGTGACATTACCTTTTAGAGGCCTCCTGGCCAACAGTCGGCTTCACAGCGCTGAAGGGGCGTTCACATTTCCTCTGCTTGTACTTGCCCTGCTCTAAAAAGAAATGACATCCAGATTATGATTGAAAGTTGATATTTTTATTTATTATAAAACAGATAGCTACGGTTCTTGATTATGATTGGATGAGCTGCGTTTAAAGCCGTTGAAAATTACTCTACACCTGTGACCGCATTACATCAGTATTACTGTGCCACGGTGTCTGTGTGTTGCTTGGCAAGATGACCATTCTGCTTCTAAAGAACTACATTGCTTGGTGGAAGAATAATATTTTTTATCAATAGCATTACATTTTTGTGTCTGTGTGTTTATTTTATGAAACCTTGCCAGGTATGTGGAATAACTGTTTTATAAAAGCAATAAGCCAAGAATTTATAGCAACTCCGCTCTGTCATGCCCAACAATGTTGCCCCCTAGCTGTTCTAAATTCACTGTAAACCATGACTTCTTGGGGATTATTGCTTTAATTTACCCATTGTTAATTAGTAATTACGCATTTGAAAATGTTCTACTAAAAAGTTTAAAAGAACTTATCAAATGTTACACATTCAGAAGACACTGAGCAACATCTGATTATTATTATTCTAAGGTTGAGAAGTGCCTATATGTAATGTGAGGGACTCTCTGTATTAGTATTAGGGCTGGGCGATATATCGCATGCGATTTTCACGCGCATTTTGTCAGTAAAGCCGGTTCCCTGATTACCGCTAAATCACCATCACCTGCTTTCAAATGGAGCGGCATTTAATATACAGAGCCGTAGTTCACTGAAAAGCCACGTTCATATCGCAGATGAATCGCCTTCGATAATGAACGCGATATTGCGTAGCTTATCAGTGAACTACGGCTCTGTCTATTAAATGCCGCTCCATTTGAAAGCAGGTGATGGTGATTTTTGCGGTAATCAGGGAACCGGCTTTACTGACAAAATGCGCGTGAAAATCGCATGCGATGTATCGCCCAGCCCTACGTAAAAGTGCATTACCACGCCGACAGATGAAAGGATTCAGTGGAATCAATTCAATGGAAAAGATTCCGGAAGAGAAGACAATGCTGAATAAAGTCGTAGTTTTTGTTATTTTTGGACCAAAATGTATTTTCGATGCTTCGACAAATTCTAACTAACCCACTGATGTCACATGGACTACTTTTTGATGATGTTTTTATTATCTTTCTGGACATGGACATTATACCGTACATACATTTTCAATGGAGGGACAGAAAGCTCTGGGACTAAGCTCTGGGACTTCCGAAGATGAACGAAGGTCTTACGGGTTTGGAACAACATGAGGGTGAGTCATTAATGACATAATTTTCATTTTTGGGTGAACTAATCCTTTAAGCTTTTTCCGCAAGTTCAGTAGGGAAGGCGTAGGACGTAGCGTAAGCATTTTGAACTGCGAGAGTTTTACACCTTCTTCGTAAGTTGAACACGGAAGGAGGTCTGGCAGAAGCTAGATATTTTACTTCATGGATGTGAATGGATGCACTTTCTTCAGCTCACACTCGTTGGTCTCGCTCACTGCCATTATAAAGCTCAGATGCGTCAGGATATTTGTTAATCTTTCTCCAATTTTGTGTTCATCAGAAAGAAGAAAGTCATACACACCTAGGATGGCTTGAGGGTGAGTAAAGCTTGGGCTAATTTTCATTTGAAAGTGAACTAATCTTTTAAATTCACTACCGTTCAAAGTTTGAGCCAAATAAGATTTTATTATAATATAAATTAATACTTTAATTCAGAAAGGACACAAAAAAATCAAGTGACATTTAATGAAAAAAAATTCAATTTCAAATGAATCATTTCTAATCAAAGAATCCTGAAACATTAATCATTATCCTGTTTAAACTATGTTTTTAATACTAGTTCAATGAACCAAAATTAATTATTGCACATGCACCTCTGGAACAGTCTGTACAACTTACAAGAATTTGCAGGCGTTTAACGTCACATTTACAATAACTTAGGACACTAAAAAGACCTTTCTACTGACTCTGAAAAACACCAGGAGATAGATGCCCTGATCACCTGTGGCTGTGTAAACATGCCATAGTCCGACCAGCTGCAGGAGGCTTGAGGTCTGCAGATGTGAATAGAGCAATAAACTGCAATGTCTGTAATGTAAAACACCTAAGACAGGAAGGACAGCTGATCGTCCTTCCCAGACGTGTTTGAGAACTTGCAAGTGCCTTGGTGGAAGAATGGAGTAACATCTCACAGCCAAAGCTGGCAAATCTTTCTCAGTCCATGTAGGACTTAAAAGAGCTGATGGCCACACAAGATACTCACTGCGACTTTTGATACTGATCCCCCTACCCATCTCAGTTCTTGAATCTTTTTATGTTCAAACAAATATTTACACATAATAAGAATTTTTTTGGAAAAAAATAAAGCAGCTGAAAGTGGGAGGATGTTTCTCTTTTTTGCTGAGTAAATGTATCACAGTTTCCACAAAAATCAGCATAATTGTTAAGAAGACTGATAAGAAGAAGAAATCATTATTGAGCAGTAAACCAGCATATTAGAATGATTTCTGAAGGATCATGTGACAGTGGAGTAATGATGCTGAAAATTCACCTTTGCTATCACAGGTATAAATTACATTTTAAGATATATTAAAACAGAAAACCGTTTTTTTTTTTAATTGTTATTTTTCACAATATTACTGTATTTTTTATCAAAAACAGCCTTGGTGACCACACAACACTTCTTGAAAAATCATACCCGCCCCACACTATTGAACGGTAGTGTATCTCAAACTCCAATGAGACATCTGCATGTCATACAACAATCATTCCCTGTTCCAGTAACCACCAGGATGCCTCTGGATTTTAATTACATTTCGTTTTTTATTAATTTTCCTTGTTTTGACTGATGCTGTGGTAAACTTCTCAGTGAAGTTGTCAGAGAAAAGTTTGTCCTTCCAGTAAATAATGATGATTTACAGTCACCATATCATAATTACAAATGGGTCTATTTTACCAGTGTTCATCCTTACATTAGAATCAACATGGTTTATATCCTTTGAACTTCAATGAGCTCGTGTTCAGATCCTCAGCAAACAAGACACACAACAACACTTGACTGATTCACAGAGAAAGCAGTATAATGAATTCTGAATGACATGTTTTGATTTTACAGGTGTTTTGATCCTAAAATAAAAAAGTGTCTACAAGCGACTGGATATAAACACTGAAACCTAATGAGCTGTCCATCTAGTCACTGAGTCTTAACAAACGCTTCACACGCATATGATGCCCAAACATGCTGTCTATCTAGGGTAGTGAGCTCACTGGGTCAATATCAGAGGCACAGCCAATTACCGCTGACACGGCCCAACGAATGTCAGAACATGACATATTAAACAATTATAATGTTTTCAGCTACAGTACGTTAAAACGAGTACGTTATTAAGCAGGACAACGTTGTGTATGTGAAATGAAACAATTCCAGCAGGGTTTTACCTCGGCGATGCGACTCCACGCAACCCCGCTTCGACCAGGGAGCCCGAGGTCCTTCGGACATGGAGTGCTGGTATTAGACAAAGACCAGAGAAATTAAATATGAAATCTCATTATCGAAGGAAATATGCTGTCCATTGGCTTCTTTAGGTGACAATAGGCCAGTGTTATTTGGACTGAATCGCTAAATGTTGTTTGTCTGTAGCCTCCACAGCGATCGTAGACGCCATATTATTGTCTGCACTGACGTCATTTCCCGATCATTTGTCGGTCGGACGGAAATATTGGAGTTTGTGTGTCAATATTCTCTGCCTGCATGTACAAAATGATTTAGTTCGCTGTCTGAGAAAATTAAGCACATAAACCATGACATACATTATGATACGTTTTAAAACGTATTAAGAGGTAAGGAAGTTTGAGTGTGGGAACCTTCTGTTTTATATGATATATATATATATATATATATATATATATATATATATATATATATATATATATATATATATAAACAGAAGGTTCCCACACTCAAACTTCCTTACCTCTTAAAGGATTAGTCCACTTTCAAATAAAATTTTCCTGATAATTTACTCACCCCCATGTCATTCAAGATGTCCATGTCTTTCTTTCTTTAGTCGAAAAGAAATTAAGGTTTTTGATGAAAACATTCCAGGATTATTTTCCTTATAGTGGACTTCAATGACCTCCAAAGGGTTGAAGGTCAAAATTACAGTTTCAGTGCAGCTTCAAATGGCTTTAAACGATAGTACTAGACAAGGAATAAGGGTCTTATCTAGCGAAACGATCGGTCATTTTCGAAAAAAATACAACTGTATATGCTTTATATAAACAAATGATCCCTTCCAAGTGCTTCCGCTTTCTGTATTCTTCAAAAAACTTATGCTTTATATCCTATGCCTTCCCTATTCTACTTATGGAAAAAATGGAACTGGCGCTGCGTTCGTTCCGTAAGTAGAATAGGGAAGGCGTAGGACATAAAGCATAAGCTTTTTGAAGAATACGGAAAGCGGAAGCACTTACAAGGCGATCATTTGTTTATATAAAGCATATACAGTTGTATTTTTTTAGAAATCGTTTATTTTTTGACCAATCGTTTCGCTTGATAAGTCCCTTATTCCTCGTCTGGTATCGTTTAAAGCCCTTTGAAGCTGCACTGAAACTGTAATTTTGACCTTTAACCGTTTGAAGTCCACTATAAGGAGAATAATCCTGGAATGTTTTCATCAAAAACCTTAATTTCTTTTCGACTGAAGAAAGATCTTGGATGATATGGGGGTGAGTGAATTATCAGGAAAATTTTATTTGAAAGTGGACTAATCCTTTAATACGTTTTAAAATGTATTCATAATTTCAATATTCAAAATGTTTCTTAATTTCTTTGTATGACAGCATGGCCAAAAATATGTGCACAGAATTTGGCATGTTTCATTACATTATCACAAATAAAACAATTGACTCCAAGCACATTTACACACTATAATTCCGAAATCAAATTTTAATAATATTTGAATAAAGGGTGAAGATGTCAAGGGATGTCAGGCCGTACATCCCTTTTGGCCTCTACTGTACATGAATAGTAATATAAAACTACAAAATGTTTGACGTCATAACCCTAAGACGGACCCAGGTTTCATTCCTATCAATCCAACGCGTGTTCAAGTTTGTACCGTTTGTACATGTAAATTACAAATTAGATAAATTATGTTGTTGGATATATTGGTATTTTAGGTTTGTTTGCGTTAATTATAATCTAGGATGCCATTTCCGGTCTGTTTTCTCCTTCTTGGGATTTACTGGCCATTTCTAGAAACTGATTGCATCATCCCATGCCTACAGGACGCCGTCAGATAAAGGCGTTTATAATTATTTACCTCATTGTTTGGTGTTCTGCCGTGTGATAAGGAAAGCAGAACATTATCTATATGTATACATCTAACACTACAACATAATTAAACGAGTTATGATTTAATGGCACACATGTATTTCTAAAAACGGTCAGGCGTTTGCTTGGTCATACTCTCATTCCTTTTCTTTCAAGATGGCGGGCGACGAGTCTGGTACAACGTTGGGTCAGCCTCATCTTTCTAAACAAGACCTCAGTACATTAGTAAGTATACATATTTTGTTCGTTTATGTAATATAAAATATTCTTTGTGTACTGGCTTCATCGCTAGTTCGAGTTAAGTGCGTTTGTCTTATCTGATTAAGGCAGGCGTGCTTGTTAGCTGTGCCGGTGAAAACTCACCACATGATTCATTCTGGGATGGAGAAGGACCCCGTGTCGAAATTATATTAAAATGTCGTGAAACCACAGCCGTTTGTCGTTACCAAATGTCATTCTGTTTAATATAGTTCCAGTCATATTAAACTTTGGTCATGTGCTAATTTTATACACTTCTTCTAAGCAAATTATTCACCTCTGATATCTGATGTAATGTACTCGACTGTAGATCTTTCCTTATGGCAAGCTTTATTAACATGTATTCCTTGAAATTAACCTTGTGGTTATTTCTGATACTGTGACTTATTTATTAATTACTTTCAAATAATACAATAAAGCTCTAAAATAATTATTGCAAGCTACACTCTGAATCAGAAAGCTAGCAATAGCAATTATTTGATTCAATTTCAGCTTGCAACAGCAAATTGCAGCTTCACTTTTTATGGGTGAAAACTATTTTTTTTCTCTCTAAGAGAGGCTGTTACAAGTTTTGCAGGAAAGTATTTACTTCTGGTGGTTGTCACCTGTGAACAGATTGATTTGAATGTGTTGATGCACTTGTCACTACTGATATTTTTGATGTTGTTTTTTTGTACAAGGTTACACCTAAAACAGCTTGCCATACTATCTTTAATTAATGATTAGCATTAACGGATCCATTTTGCTTTATAGGATGTGAGCAAACTGACTCCTCTGTCCCAAGAGATCATCAGCAGACAAGCCACAATAAACATAGGTGAGATTTCTTTGAACTGTTTTCTGCATGATGCTGTTTTGCATACAATGTCACAAATGCAGTATTTATTATAAATGATTTATCCATGCACATCGTTATTTATTTAAATTCACGTGCTCTCATATTATTTAATCAAAATAACTTCCCCTCCCTCTTGCATCGACATGTATATGATGACACTTTTACTGGCATGAGGGCGGGACGACCTGTTACTCGTGTGACATCACAGCAATGGCAAACCACAACAATCCAATGATCCAATGGACAAATAAAGTCCTGAGGGCTGTTTCATAAAACAAGATTAGAAAACAAGCCAGGCTTATTTTAGTTAGTCAGACTTGTTGTCAGAAAATTCTGTTTCATAAAACAAACTTAAATTAGTTCAAACTCAGTTACTCTGGCAACTTATGCTGGGAAACTAGCCTGGTCTGGGACAGGCTAACTGTCAGGCTAAGCTGAGCTCCTCTAACACTGACCAATAGGAACGCAATGATATTACAGCTGACTCTCTCACATACAATTATTTGACTTTATTAACATTTTAACATTAAGCATTTTTTTTATTAAAAGTTAAGTATGATGAACCAAAACATTTAAAGAGAAGTAATTTCTTGACAATTAAAAGTGTTATATAGCTCACTGAATCAGACTTAATACTGACAACAATGGAAGCATTGGAGAGAACTGTCAGGAGACTTATTTCTTAGCACAAAAGAGGACCGTGGTACAAGAGGATTACCAAATCATTGTTTTGAAGTGTGAAAATATAGCAAAAGTAACACAAAAACAATGGACTTGTGACAAGGCCCCTGGAATAATCAGGCCTTCATTTTAAGCTTTCATTTAGTGATGAGGGATTTTTTTTTGCTAGACAAAGAGCAGGAGAAATACCAAGCAAGTGTTTCAGCCAGCAAAAGCTATGAAAAGAGTGACATGTATGGTTGTTGTTCTCACTGGAACTACCCACTGTAGTCAAAGCACAATAAAGTCAGCTAGCCTTTTCCAAGGCCCATATTTAATCTATACTCTGGTCTATATATATATATATATATATATATATATATATATATATATAACCTACGGGTTTTCTTTTCTTACTGGCTAAATGTTTTGTGCCCAATATTTAATTAGATTGTTTTAAAATATGTTTGGCAGCTGTAGCACCTTTATGGTTATTACAAGAGCAGAAATTAAATTAAAAAAAAAAATTAAAATAAATATGCACAGACTAAATTTTAATTGGTAAGATGAATCTAAACTCAGTAAATGGCCTACAGTATATTGATTTACCCCATTACAATAGTATTTACTATCATAAAAATACTCTTACTTGTAGGTTTAAAATTGTACATAAGGAACATTTAATGTCCAAAAGCTAATATTTTAGCGAAATGTATATTTTAGAATTATTGCGCTTCTGTCACGTTCAGTTTAGCGCACAGCAGCGCTCGTTCACTGTGAAGTTTAGCAGCAAAATGGAAATATTTGCATGACTTTCTAACATTTACAGATGGAGAATAAACTTGTGAAAAGTACATTATGCGCTGAGGAAAACACCATGTCTCAAACGCATAAAATAGCACAAAATGTATGCTGTTTCCTATGGTGGATCGATTTGATGCATGATCGACCTCTAGGGCTGCTTAAGAAAAGCGTGCACGCGAAATTATCTTGTCTAGGTAAACCTGGATCGAATTAGTGGGACTGTGTGAACTTCATTTATGCTTTATGAAACCGTTTTAGCCCCAACTCATTTGTTAGGTTAATTCAAGTCAGGTTTTGGAGTTTAATCCTCGCTTTTCTTAGCATCTTTTATGAAACAGCCCTCTGCTCTACTTAGTTTTTGTTGTTGTTTTTGCCGTTTTCACTCGGATATATGTCACAATAGGGAAGAAAAGTCAATTGCAACTTTCGTTTCATGCTGACTTTATACCTTTTTGCCTGTCTTTAGGAACTATTGGTCATGTAGCCCATGGAAAATCAACAGTGGTGAAAGCGATCTCTGGAGTTCACACTGTCAGATTCAAAAATGAGCTGGAGAGAAACATTACAATCAAGTTGGGTTATGCTAATGCAAAGGTAACAATGTTGTTTGATAAATCTCTAATTATTGCAAGCTACACTCTGAGTCAGAAGCTAGAAATAGCAATTATTTGATTCAATTTAAGCTTGCAACAACAAATTACAGCTTCCCTTTTTTCTAGGGAATTTTTTTCCCTCTAAGAGAGGCTGTTACAAGTCATTTCTTGAAGAAAAGTATTTATTTCTGAGGGTTTGATATTTTTTGTCATGTTTGTTCACTTATATCTTTTGCATTGAATCCCTTATCTAGGTGTATAAATTGAATGATCCAAGTTGTCCACGGCCAGAGTGTTACAGGTCATGTGGCAGCAGCACACCTGATGAGTTCCCCACAGACATTCCTGGCACCAAAGGCAACTTCAAATTAGTTCGGTATGTTGTCAAATTAGGGCTATTTAAAATATTTACGATATTCGATATATAGCTCTATGTTTGCATTTGCTTTTAAATAATAATAATAATTAAAAAAAAACATGATTTTCTTTACCCCCATTAATGATCAATTAGCGTTGCACACATGTAGGTCATAGATGGGTGCATAGAAAAAAGACTAGTGTAGTCAAAATACGAAAAAAACAAGGAAAATCCCGCACACTATCGACTTGCAAAACCGTAAAAAGTTCTTTATTAGGAACGTTTCGATCATATGATCTTCATCAGGCATCTTTGCCCCCATTAAAAAACAATTTAGATAGAACAGTTATTGTTACAAAGTAAATACAAAATGTTTAGTGCAAATTTAAGCAGTTAAAAGCTCCTTCGCAAGCCTGAATTCTCACACTGTTCTCTGGACCTGAGGGTTTCATGCACCCACATCCTCTTCTTCCTTGCTTCTCTCTTTCTTCTTACTAGCAGGGCTAGTGCTATCGCTCACTTCTTAGCACAGGACATATACATATTTTGCTGCTGACCAAAAGGTGGTGGAACAACAATCAAGCAGTAAGGAAGAAGAGGCTGTGGGTGCATGAAACTCTCAGGAGCTCCGTTTCTATTGGCCACGCGGGTAATCGTCACAGAGCTATTTTGAACTTTGACCACGGCGTGCGCGCAAGCTGCACTCCGCTGCCTGTGCGCTTTGGTCAACGCAGCAACAGTCAACACGCGGTGCAAGCCATTGAAATAAATGGGTTTCATAGTGCAGCGTTTTGTGAGTCCTGTGTGAAAGGGCCTTAATGGGACGTAATATTGGACGTTTGACTCGTGTCTGTGTGACCGCTGATGATGACGTAGTATGCAAACACAAGGTCTCAAGATAGCTTAAAATGCATATTTTTGTGCATTTGTATTTATACTAATTGTGTATAGACTGTTTTTCATAACAAATACCAATGGACTTTTTACCATGGAAGTGATAGTGAGGTGCCATGCATGATTGTGCCTGTAGAAATCATGATCTACAAATGTATGATCATGACCAGTGGTTAATTTTAATAGGTTTAGAGTTCTATCTCAGTCAGTCAGAATATTTACATTTTAACCAAAAAAAAATTAGGTTGAACAATTTTTACAGATTTTAATGTTTTTAATGAAAATAAATTTACATCTGCATCCCAGCTCAAGCTACTTCTACTGTCAACTCAAGCTATTGTAAAATGTGCATTTCCAAAAGGCAAAACATGTCAAATTGTTCTGTATATTATATCTTCACCATCTGTTTTAATTGTTTGGTTAGTTTTTTCAGTCTAATCAATGTGTTTGATTTGAATTCAGTCTTTATATTCAGTTTATATAATTATTTTTTTCTTTTTAGACATGTCTCATTTGTGGATTGCCCGGGTCACGACATCTTGATGGCCACCATGTTAAACGGTGCCGCCGTAATGGATGCTGCGCTACTCCTAATCGGTGAGTATTAACCTAGTGCAACCTGTAGCGTTTTTTGTCTTCCAAGTTATGACCACAACCTTTATCGTGTTGTATGAGTGGCTAAAGACCTTGTTTACTCTTTCAGCTGGCAATGAATCATGCCCTCAGCCACAGACGTCAGAGCATTTGGCAGCCATTGAGATCATGAAGCTCAAGCACATACTGATTCTGCAAAATAAAATCGACTTGGTGAAAGAGAGTCAGGCCAAAGAGCAGTATGAACAGATCCTGGCTTTTGTGCAGGGTAAGAGTTTTGGCTTAATGCTCTTCTGACATGTCATAATTTGCTGGTAGCCAAACAGGAAACCATGAAAGTATCATTGCAGTTTTGAAACTTAGAGAGGTTTAAAACTGAAGAAGTGATTGTACATGTACTCTACCATTGAAAAGTTTGGGGTCGGCAAGATTTTAAAATGTTTTTTAATGAGGTCTCTGATGCTCAATTAGACTGTTTTAATTTGATCTCAAATACAGTAAAACAGTAATATTGTAAAATGTTATTACAATTTTAAGTAGGGATGCAACAACTATTCGATAAAATCAATAATAATCGATAATGAAAATCATCGACATTATCGATTAGTTGGCTCCGCCCACTGTTCACGGAAGACTTCTGCCAGTTGCGTCAAATTACAGCACTGAATAACGCATTTCTATGGACCAAAATGCATCTAAAAATAGTGGAGGGAACAGAGTGAGCTGCTGCAGGAAAGGTATGAGATCAAAGCTGATCAAAACATGAGAATTAGCTCATAATGCATTAGCGTAATGGCTTGCCCTGTCAGGCGCTTTGACAAATGCATGTGCGTCCTCAGCGCAAAACGTTCATTCTGCGGCTATATTCTTATCTGTAAATGTTACAAATTCACGGAGGCATTTACATTTTGCGTAAAGGCTCGTCCTGACAGTCTGCGTTAAACTTTACTGAATGAGCGCCGGCGCGCACACCTGCGTCAAACAGACGGAACGCGGCAGAGAGGGAGACGATTAATATTCAGCGCAAAAATACTCATTTTGCAATACCATTTTTAGTTTCAAACAAGATTTTGATAGATTCCTAAAATATTTGTTCTCCCTTTATGTTAGGTAGTGTAATAAATGACTGTATGTTTTCATAGCATTCAGCTGGCACATTAGTTTGAAGTACATTGGGCAGGATGGCAGGATGTGCAATAGTGCGCATATATATATATATATATATATATATATATATATATATATATATATATATATATATATATATATATATATATATATATATATATATATATATATTTTTATATATATATATAAAAAATATTTTTATTTTTTATCTTCCTGACCCCAACTTTTGAAAGGTAGTGTATGTAGACTTCTATAAACAGAACACTGTCTAGTAATGATTATTTTTCAGATATAACTAAGAAAACAGAGTAGTAATATAGTTCTATCTTGTTTACTTGATTTTAATTCTAAATATATTTTCAAAGATTTGATGCCTCAAATCTGACAAAAGCAGTGATTACTTTTTCCCAAGGTTGAAACTGGAAAGGCATAGTTCATCCATGATTTACTCACCCTCATATTGTTTGAAACATGTATGACCTTATTTTGTCTGTGGAACAGAAGTTTATAAAAACATCTTTTAGGGCTATCAATAGATTAAAATGTTTAATAAATTAATCACACACCTATCTTGATATTAAGCATACACCATTTATCTTGTCATCATTTGCTTTATCCAGCAAACTAAACCATCAGATTGAAGGGTGATTCTTACAAAACTGTATTTTCTCAGTTTTTTTTTTTTTTTCCCCAATGTAAATTTGGTGTCTTTCCCAAAAAAGGACACTTGGAGACTCCAAAAGGACATCAAATAACTAAATTATATAAGGAGTCCATATAAAGACACTTATGCACACCAAAGCACCCATGAATTTATAGTGAATAGTATGTGCAACAGCAAAGAGCTTGTTTACATATGACAAGTCAAGTTGTGATACCGAACAGGACCACATGGAGATGCCCAAAAACTAAACTAAATCTCCTTGACATGACTGCATATGCCTACTACAGTATATGGATCCACACAGCAACATATACATAACAAATTCAAACATTATCCTGAATGTGTGTGGAAACAACACGAATGTACTGAAATGTCTGCATAAATACAATGTGCGATCAGTGCACCTACACGGTTTGTTTGTGCATCAATATAACGGACACACGTGTTTACTGTACGACTCCTGTACATCACCGCAATCATCTTTACCTTGATTGCAATCCTCAGCCATCAAAACTTTACTAGTGAGAAGCGGCTTTGCTTTATCCAGCCGAGAAATGTAGTTTGTGTATCATCTGGCTTACAGTGATGGGATGATTTGATGTTCAGTCCGTATTTCTCAAACAGCTTGATGCATGAGGGCTCTCACTCTCCAGAAACAATGACAGAATATGACATTAAATTATTTCAACGTGTTAAGGATTTTGAATTAATCTCATGCATTAACGTTGACAGCCCTATTTTTTTTTATGTTTTTAAATTTCAGTTATTTTTTTCCCCCTCCCATATAATGAAAGTGATTAGGTATTGAGTCTGTCAGGTTCCAAAAAATGCACCAAAACACACTTCAAACTCTTTCAAAATTATGGCATAAGTTGAGTAGATGATGAAAGAATGCTAATATTGGGTGAACAATCTATTTAACATGGACCTTTTCTATTTAACTCTATATTCATAGTTTGTGTCCTCTAAATGCCCTGGATGAATTGTACAGACTGATAGGTAAACTGTGGCTTTATAATAGGGTGGTTTTACTTTCGTTCATTTATTTTCCTACAGGAACAGTAGCAGAGGGAGCTCCAATCATCCCAATCTCAGCCCAGCTCAAGTACAACATTGAGGTTGTCTGCGAGTACATTGTAAATAAGATCCCTGTGCCTGTCCGTGACTTCACCTCTGAGCCTCGCCTTATTGGTAAGAGACCAATTTGAATGATACTAAAGAGGACTCCTTGTGCTCAGTTTCAAAGTTTAGATGAGTGATTGTGTTTTTCCCACAGTAATCAGATCATTTGATGTCAATAAGCCTGGCTGTGAAGTAGATGATCTGAAAGGTGGTGTAGCTGGAGGAAGTATCCTCAAAGGAGTCCTGAAGGTAATTTTTGACCTGTTTGATCCAATTTAAATAAAGCTATTTTTCCCCAATACACAATGCCTGAAGCCAGGGTCCCCGCTGGGCCTTGAAGTCTTAAATTCAGTTTTATCAAATTTTAGGCCATAAAAAGTCTTTAACACCTTAAATGGTGCAAGTCTTAAAATTTGGGGATGTAAAAACAAATCATGTGATTGATTATTACATTTTAGAAGAATGTGATTTAATTAAATGTGAGCGCTGCACGTTTTAAAGTAAAGACACAATGCTGTTCTGTCTTCATTTTCTTTTCATCTTATCTCCATATGATTCCCAATAGTCTAATAAAATGTTTATAAGCACAGTCAAAGTCCCTTTAAGACAAGTCATTTCACTCGGCGGCCATCTTTGAAACGCCTCTCGGGCATCCTGGGCATCATGCAATCTCTTTGAATGGGGAAACATAAAATTCTCCAAAACTGTTCGCCAACCTTACGATTAAATTTCATATTTGAAATCACCAATGAAATCTAACAACAACCGGCTCATAAATTTAGTTTCTAAACGCTCGAATCATGAAAAAAAAACTGTATTTTTCAGGCTGGATCAAGCTAATGCGCATGCGCAGACCTAAATGCGTCTGACTGTTTCTATAGAAACCGGTGATTCTTAACGGCCGCTGAAGTGACGCGATGCTTATTTAGAAGGCGGGATATATTCCGCCATATTGCGCGTTACACTTTCTCCCATTCAAAACAATACGAGTGACACGTCTTGTGTTATTCTATAGTCTTTGGCACAGTGCAGATTTGTATACAGGAGTTGCCAGGGTAACCGCTATATTTCTGCTGTTCCGTAAGTGCCACCTACTGTAGATAATGCATTTGCATTTCCATTCAGCCTGTCTTCTGTTTTTGTTCAGACCAGGTGCGAAAATGTACTCCATATACATGGTGTTATACAGCTGGTGGATTTACAAGAAGCTAATGTGCCTTCTAAAGATCTAAACTATTTTATATAGAGGGAGTGAGTTAATTATAAACTCAGCAAAAAAAGAAAAATACCTTCACTTTAAACTTTTTTTTCCAGCAAATTTCTTAACAGATGTAAATATTTGTTTGAACAAAAAAAAAAAGATTCAACAGCTGAGACACAAACTGAACAAATTTCACTGACATTTGATGGACAGAAATGGAATAATGCTTGCACTTGCAAGTTATCAACGTATATGTGTAATTTTGAATCCCTCAAAAATGGTATAAAAGTTGAAATGTGAGGTTTATATATATATATATATATATATATATATATATATATATATATATATATATATATATATATATATATATATATATATATATATATATATATATATATTTTTTTTTTATATTTATTTATATATATAAATCTTTTTGTTTTTGTCAACCTTATTTTAAATTGTAGAATTATTTAAAGTGCCCCTATTTTGCTTTTCCAAATATTAACTTTTATGCCATGTGTAATATAGCTATTTGTGAATATAAAAAGTCTGCATAGTTTTAAAAAGTGCAACAAATAGTTATTGTCTCCTAAAAGAAAGACTTTATTCTGAACTGCAGAAACGAGTCGTCAGCAATTCCAGTTTCACTTCCTAATTAGCATAATGCCAGCCTATGGCCTTCATTGTCTGCCCACAAACAATGTTTACTTTGACCCGCCCTCAAACACTGTAGTTGAAGCTGAGACTGGAAGAGTTTGGTTCATGTTGTTGACATGTCGTGAAGATGCTATTTTCTGCACTGCGAATCCGCTTTGCATGCACTTCAAAAGGATGAGGACTCGCACTGGAATTGGTATGGAAAAAACCTGACGCCATTGTTACTGTTCGTATCACTGTGTATCAAGTGCTGAGGAAGCCTTCGGAGCTGAAATTCAGATTTGGTAATAGTCCTTTGTTTCCGACACAAGCTATAAGCGATAGACCAATCACTACAGACTGGACCGACTGACCAATCAGAGCAGAGTAGGCTCGTGGGAAAGGAGGAATTTAGAGAGACTGAAACTTTGAACAAATTGTTTTCAGTCTCTTTGTGAAGTAAGGTGATGCGCAATGTATATTATGAGAAGATTTGTGTTTTTGATCTTGAATGCATGCAGATCTATTGTAGGATCTTGAATGCATGCAGATCTGTTATAAAACAAAATTAGGAACTTTTAAAATGGCATAATAGGAGCACTTTAAATCATTATACTGTTTAGTGTTACAATAGACATTGTCCTACCCTGTTATAAGGTAATCATTTTATTTGTGTATGTCTAAAAAAGCATTATATTTGATTTTTAAAAACCCTGCCGATACCCTGTGAAGCTCTTTCATTGTCTGCTTTACTGTTGCTATTCCTGTTCCTCTTTTCATGCTGTTCTCTTGTTTATTTTGGTTCAAGGTTGGACAGGAGATTGAGGTCAGACCAGGTATTGTTTCTAAGGACCATGAAGGGAAACTAATGTGCAAACCTATCTTCTCCAAAATTGTCTCACTGTTTGCCGAACACAATGATCTCCAGTATGCTGCTCCTGGTGGCCTTATTGGTATGCAGACTTCAACATTACTGAATAATGTAATGTTTGTTAAATGTTTGTTTCTTTTGTAGAACTAAAGTGCATGATTTAATATTTGCTATGCACATTCTTCTCTGTTGCAGGTGTTGGCACCAAGATCGACCCTACACTGTGCAGAGCAGATCGTATGGTGGGCCAGGTCCTCGGTGCTGTGGGGGCTCTTCCTGAGATCTTCACAGAGCTTGAGATCTCCTACTTCCTTTTAAGAAGGCTGCTTGGTGTGCGCACTGAGGGTGACAAGAAAGCAGCCAAGGTAAAGCGTTTGTAGTAAAAATGAGCAAAACTAAATATTGTTCCACAAGGTCCTAGATTTTGAATAACACAAAATATATGTATGTGTTTTAAAGCACCAAGGCTGCTTTTTTTATTAAACATACAGTAACATATGAACAATATTTTACTCTACAATTATAAAACAATGTTGTCAAATATTATTAAAATTAAAGTCTATACTATGTCACATTGTTTTAGTCACTCGGTATGTATTTTTAATGTTAAAATGGTTAAACATTTATTAATGTAATTATGAGAGTCTGCCCTGAAACTCCTCTGATTGGCTGTGATATCTGATTGATTTTGTCACATCTGGTGTGGACAAATTGCTTGTTGCTGGAATCGTATCAATAGCCGCGTTTCCACTGCCGGGCCAAAGGCGGGCGTGCTAGTGCGTGCCAGGGTTGGTCGCGTTTCCACTGTCACTTCCGGGGCTTGATCGTGCCTCTTTGGTGCTTCCTCGGTGCCAAAGGCACAGGGTTTTTCTGCCCGCTGAAAACCTTGGTCCAAAGCGGGCCAGCTGGGGCTTGAGGCGCGGTCGATGTGAAAGGCGGAGCTAATCGTAGTCAGGTGATGGTCTACACGCTGAAATGGGTTGGGTTGTGTGACGTTTGATCAAGGGAGGTGTGTTTAAGGGCGGTTTTTAGATCAGCGCTGCGGAGCTAGCGGACCGACAGTGGAAACGCAACTTGATTTTGGCCTCGGTGCCTAAGGTCTGTGGCCATAGGCCCAGCCCGGCACGCTGTTAGCCCTGGCTCGCACTGGCCCGACAGTGGAAAAGCAGGCTATTGAGTCTGGTTAGGGACACAGCTATACTTTTTTTTTTTTTTTTTTTTTTTTTTTTTTCAGGATTTTTTGATGAATAGAAAGTCATCTTTGCTGAATAAAAGTATTAAATTCTTTAAATGGTTATTCACCCAAAAAGGAAAAAAAATGTCATTATTTACTCACTCTAATGTCGTTCCAAACCTGACTTTAGTTTATCTTCAAAACACAAATGAAGATATTTTAATGAAATCTCATGCTTTCTGCCCCTCCATTGACAGCTACACAACTACCACTTTGTTGCTTCAATGGTATGTATATATATATATATATATATATATATATATATATATATATATATATATATATATATATATATATATATATATATATATATATATATATATATACTTAATTTATTTTTTATAAACATTGTGATTTTATTGTACCCTTGTCCTTTTTTGAATCCTATTACAGTTTTCGATTTTTCTTGTCGTTTTGGCTTACAGGTTCAGAAGCTGTCGAAGAATGAGGTGCTGATGGTAAACATCGGCTCGCTGTCGACAGGAGGCCGTGTTAGTGCGGTGAAAGCTGATTTGGCCAAGATTGTGCTCACTAACCCTGTGTGCACAGAGGTGGGGGAGAAGATCGCCTTGAGTCGCAGAGTGGAGAAACATTGGCGGTGAGCAAAATTTAATTCAAGACCTGTTGTTTTGTGGAATAATGTGCATCAATGAATCGTGAACAATGAGACCAGGAACTTGTTTTGAAGTAAACAAGTAGGGTCAATTTCATGTTGACTCTGACTTCCGAAGACTTTGTAGTTTATATGTTTTCCACATTTCATTAATGCAGTTATTGACAATCAGTTGATCTCTTTCTCTTACCTGTAGTTTGATCGGATGGGGGCAGATCAGGAGAGGGGTAACCATCACACCCACAGTCGACGACGATTGAGGAGTGACCCTATTCTTTCAATGGCTCGCACTGTCTCTCTGCCGGACATAATTATTAAACCATTTTCACACTCTTGTGCAAAGGTCAGCGCAAAGTGAAGGGAAAGGCTCTTTTTGAGTGGAACGCACTGGCCCTGTATTTTAAAATGTTCACCATCCTCTGTGGAAGGATTGGTGTCATTTATATGAGAATTGCAATGAAAACATTATTCCTTGGCTTGACAAAGAAATTGTCAGCATCTTTCAGTGATGACAAATAAAGACCTTTTGGATCAAACCATTTGTGTGCTCTTTTTTTTTTTTCGGAAATTGTGCTTCATTTCATCCACAACAAGGCTTTCTTATTTAAACCTCATTCTCAAGAACAATATTCAAAGCTTCATAGAAAACATAATTTAAACATTGTGGTAAACATGCACCAAACATCTTTTAGTGTGTTATTAATATTGATGGTGTGCAGTGATGTGATGTGTTGGTTTTCACGGTCTAATTTAAATATCCTGAACAAATATTGCTGTATATTAAAAGCATTATTAAGGTGATCTAGAAGCATGTGGTAAGGTTTTTGAGTCTTTTGAATGAGCAACAGTTTGGCAGCATTAAATATAATGACTTCAGTGCTGGTGTTAAGAAAAAATTAGACTGATCTGATTATCTTTATCCAGCCACATTTAACTAAATCTAATGAGTATTTTTAAAATAAATGTTCGAGGTATTCAATTAGTAATACGATTTTATTTAAGTATTTGAATGAATATTTTGTCATTATCGTTATTTCTAATATACTTTATTTTCTTTATTTTGTATATTATTTGTTATATATGTTTGCTTGGTTCTTGGTATGTAAATAGTTATTCTTTATAGAAGTATGTTGATAATGTTAGAACAAATTCATTTGATGTATGTTCTCACGTGTTCCTAAAAGAATAAAATCGTAAAACAACCGGGTCATGCAGCATACTGTATGAATGTGCTATTCGGCTAATAATTCCAACCAAAACAGTTTGCGTAATAAGCATTATGATTGTTAAAACCATTTTTATAAGCATAAATCCATAACTGGCTAATATCCCGAGCTCGCTCATTCCGCATCATACGCCACCACAAATTAAACAACGTCAAAAAAACTCAATTCACAACCGACTTCCAAAGCGCTAAACGAAAACAAAAGCATTTGTTTGGTTTTAGTCAAAATCGCCTAGTTTTAAATTCGCCGAAGCACAGAAAAAATACAGTATATGGGCCTGCCAAAAGAGTCGGACTGCGGCCACTTGTCTGAGACTCCTTCCGCATTTTCCTGCGGCTCCGAGGCAGTGACGTGCGCCTCTGAAGGCGGCGTAAGCGCCGGAGGAGCTGGAGGCTGCAGCGCCTCGGAGCGCATCAGACTCGGCCCCTCCCCTCCGCGCTCTGCGGCGGCCCGCCCTACTCACACAAGAGCCCCGTCTGCGTTCTGCCCGAGACTGGGGGTGGGAGAAGGAAACCCGTACGGCCTTGGAAACTAAACAAAAAAATACAACAGGTAGGCCGCCGTGTTTAACACAATCTGAAAGTTTATATTTTTTAAATTCGCGTCTAATGCGGTATTTCGGAGTGAGTTGTGTATTTATCTGTTTGAGGGATTAACGCCGTTGTAATGGCGCGTAGGCCTTTGTTAGCACCGAGCCGCGGCCTTCAGAGGCCTAAAGTAGGCCGCAGAGACGAGACTCTCAAGACCTGCGTGACTGATTCATAAGCAATTACACGTTAATTTCATTTGCAGATGATTACGCAAACAATAATTGTATTGTAGATCGTGTTAAGTGTCACTATGATGGCATTTAAGTATATATTTACAAGATTTGATTAATTATTTCAATGTATTCAAAATGGCGACGCAGCTGAAAGGGGCGTGTTTGGTTTCTATCAGTGGGTGGGGCACTGTTGGCTCCAAGGCTCCGGGAGGGAACGCCCCTTCTTGCTTGTAAACAGATGGGAATAGAAGGGTCAACACTAAATTACAGTATGATTATGGGATTCATGGGAGCCTATTTGGCTTACAGTTGCTGTGCTAAAAGTGTAATAAGGTCATTCCTATTGTGCAAAAAAATAAAAATAAATATGCGTTTGTTTAAAGTAATTCTACATAAAGATAGATTTTCAGAAATATGCACTGGTCAAGATCAGGCACTTAAAATTAATTAATAATTTACATAATGGCAAGCTAAAGTCCAGAGAGGGATTTTTATTTGAATTAGATTTAATGATTTGCATCTTTAAAAAAAAGTATTTATTATATTATGCAGTATATCAAGAAAGACGTGATAATTATTTTCATATTATTACCTATAACTGATAAATGGATTTTTTATTTATTATTATTATTATTATTATTATTATTATTATTATTATTTAATCCTATTGCAAGATAATTCTGATGTAATGTACAGTACAGTCCAAAAGTTTGGAACCACTAAGATTTTTAATGTTTTTAAAAGACGTTTCGTCTGCTCACCAAGGCTACATTTATTTAATTAAAAATACAGTAAAAAACAGTAATATTGTGAAATATTATTACAATTTAAAATAACTGTTTTCTATTTGAATATATTTCACAAAGTAATTTATTCCTGTGATGCAAAGCTGAATTTTCAGCATCATTACTCCAGTCTTCAGTGTCACATGATCCTTCAGAAATCATTCTAATATGCTGATTTGCTGCTCAATAAACATTTATGATTATTTTCAATGTTGAAAACAGTTGTGTACTTTTTTTTTCAGGATTCCTTGATGAATAGAAAGTTCAAAAGAACAGCATTTATCTGAAATACAAAGCTTCTGTAGCATTATACACTACCGTTCAAAAGTTTGGGGTCAGTAAGAATTTTTATTTTTATTTTTTTGAAAAGAAATTAAAGAAATGAATACTTTTATTCAGCAAGGATGCATTAAATCAATCAAAAGTGGCAGTAAAGACATTTATAATGTTACAAAAGATTAGATTTCAGATAAACACTGTTCTTTTGAACTTTCTATTCATCAAATAATCCTGAAAAAAAAATATTGTACACAAATATTTTGTATAATTGTACACATTAAATGTTTCTTGAGCAGCAGATCAGCATATTAAAATGATTTCTGAAGGATCATGTGACACTGAAGACTGGAGTAATGATGCTGAAAATTCAGCTTTGCATCACAGGAATAAATTACTTTGTGAAATATATTCAAATAGAAAACAGTTATTTTAAATTGTAATAATATTTTTTTTTTTTACTGTATTTTTAATTAAATAAATGTAGCCTTGGTGAGCAGATGACACTTCTTTTAAAAACATTAAAAATCTTTGTGGTTCCAAACTTTTGGACTGTACTGTATAATGTAATGATGATTTTGTGCTGTGAAAATCAGACTTTTTCATCTTATGTTCTTACTGTGTCCTCCTGATGGTTTTATTTTCTTTTGCGTTTTGTTTCTGTAGGTCTTATATTATGCAGATGACCAGTGGAGATAATGGATGAAGATGTGACGGCTCTCTCTCTCCATTCCCATGAGCCTAAGATCATATTCCATGGGACAGGTAAAACAAACAATGACTATGATAAAGTCTCTCAGATTGTTGTTTTATGAGCATTAAGATATTTATATACAAATGTGTGGGTTCTTCTACAAAAGAGGGTGATGGAGAAGACGAGGTGGTGGTAGAGCTGCAGGAGTCGGTTCTCGTCTCTGACGTGGAGGGTGAGAAGATTGCAGTGCATGGCCTTGCCCATGAGGAGCTGGTCATCCAGGAAGCTATCGAGGATGTGGTGGCGGAGTATGTGCCGTGCTCAGATGATGACGAAGAGCTGGGCACTATTGCGGTGGAGACCTTGTGTGATGTCACCGGATGATGTGGCTCTGGAGGATGAAGGACTGCGGGTTGATGTGGTGACTGACGCTCAGGTACAGGAGGATCCTGACACCTGTGGAGACTACCTCATGATCTCTTGTGAGTGGCTTCAGCCAGTGAGAATAGAACTTTTGTTGAAAATAATCTGTGAATATTAATTACTCATTGTTCAGAAAGTCGCTGGCCACAGTAAACCGGTTCAGTCATATTTACTGTTGTTCAGCAAATTTTCACAGGCGAAATCTAGCTATTTCAGTTAAGAGATCGGGAATTTCACATAATGGCAATTTTTTGCAATGGGTTCAAGTTGATCATGTGAATTTTCTGCGTTTACCAATAAAAAGCTGCTTGGTTTCAAAGTGACTTCCATGTGAGCTGGGCTTCAAACGTCGCTACATGGTTGACAATAGGCAATGGACCTTTTTTGTTGAAATTTTGCTAATGTTACTGCACCTTTTAGAGTGCATTACATGTTGAATTTTTTTTTTTTTTCTGATTTTAGCCGTGTTTGGACTGAAATGACCCGGAATAATTTGTCCTAGAAACGTTTTTTCCCCCAGACCTGTTGCTGTCTCCATTTCCATTGTGGTCTAAAGTACCATGAAGATTAGCCAAATTAGTCCGGTGACGTAGGACTGTGCGCAACTTTCCAGTTCCTGCTGGATTTTGTCCTCCGCATATAAGCTCGATAAAGCCTGAACCTCGTCATCAGTCCATCGGTGGTATTTCTCTATTGAACTCTATTGTTGATTCGAATAGCAAACAACTCTTACTGTACGCACCGCAACAGATTTTTAAAAATGGTGGTTGAAATAAAATGCTGCGTGGAGTCAGCCAATCAAAATTCATGCGTGAACTCAACCAATCAGCATGTTCAGTGCCCAAGTCCCACCTCGAAAGTTCCTGAAATTTGAAAAAGTACTACCTCGTGAGCAGGGACTTTCTGAGGGGGGAATTTTTACCTGGAACTTCATCTAGACCCTGGTTCCTGCGGTGGAAACACACAGAGTACCATCCCAAAGTCCCTAGGTGTGGAAACGCGGCTTATTATTATTTTTATTTGGGATTTACGATTAATTAGTATAGAAGTACCATGTCAATTTTTTATTATTATTTGGGAGGCAGAATATATTGGTGCCATATCGGTTATCGGCCATTATTTATTTATTAATTATTTATTTATTTATTTATTTATTTATTAATTATTTTAATTTAAAGATTAAGTTATTGGTTGATATTGGATGTTTAATGATCATTTGCTTTATTTTTACATTTAGATTACATTTAACTCTAATTTAACTCTTACTTAAAGGATTAGTTCACTTTAAAATGAAAACTACCCCATGATGTACTCACCCTCAAGCCATCCTAGGTGTATATGACTTTCTTCTTTCTGACGAATACAATCAGAGTTATATTAATATTCACCCTGATGCTCCAAAGTTTTATAATGGCAATGCATGGAAACCACCTGTTTGAGGCATCAAAAAAAAAAAAATTACATCCATCTATCATAAACATGTACTCCACACAGCTTCGTGGGGTTAATAAAGATCTTCTGAAGCGAAGCGATTTGTTTGTGTTAAGAAAAAATATCTATATTTAACACATTTTAAAGTAAAATATCTAGCTTCTGCCAGACCGCCTTCCGTATTTAACTTACGGAAAAAGTGTAACTGACGTTGCGTCTCCCTTTTTTTTTTTTTTTTTTTATTTTTTTTTTTTTATTTATTTATTTTATACTGAACATTGTGATGGCTAAAATGACTTGTATCATTTATAATGATTGATTTTAGTTTTTAAGGTTTTTAGTGGTAATTCATTTAGATAAAGTAGTATAGATTTTTAATATCAATTTTAACAGTTGGTCATAACATGAAAATAATTATCAGCAGCATTGGTGCATATCTTAGTAGTAATAGTAAAGTTAAAAGAATATGCATGTTGTTTGTTTGTCACCATTCGTCTTGGTTTTATTTCAGTGGATGAGGCTGGGAAGGTGGTTTCTGATGAGGATGCTAAAGTCACCATTGAAGGCACTTTAGAAGACTCAGAGGATGTGGACAAGGATGATGAGGGTCAAGAGGTCATCAAAGTATACATTATCAAGGCTCACCCAGGGGAGGAGGACTTGGGTAAATCAGTCTTCTGCATGACATTATTCTTCATTACAAACACTTCTTTTTATTGTATTATTTATATATCTATTTGGTGTTTACACATTTATGGAAAATTTACAGGAGGCACTGTTGACATAGGAGACACTGAGCTTGATGTAGATGAAACCATGGAGCTGGTGGATTCCTCTGGAATGCCTATAAGAGAGAAGATGGTGTACATGTCAATGGATGAAGCCAATCAAAACCAGGATGACATCAGTGAGTCCTGTTACTGTCAGTTTGTGATGAAGACTTTCCTCCAAGTGCCTCTTCCAATACTATGTGTTCTTCCCCCAACAGATGTGGCTAAAATCACAGATGAGGTCTACATGGAAGTGGTGGTGGGTGGTGAGGACCCTGGAAATGCTCAGCGGACACTTGACAGCACATCACTCGGCAAAGACTTCATGCCTGTGGCCTGGGCAGCTGCTTACAGTTAGTGAAACTCATACATGTTTTTTTGGTCATATTCAAAAGTTGCATTGTGCAGTGTTTTCCACAACCAATATTTATGGCTATAAATTTACTACATTAGTTCTGTACAATTAATTATAAAGAAAAATATGCTTTAATGTACCCTAACTCATTTGTATATTTCCTAATAAGGACATTTTCTTACTATGAGATGGACATATGCAGTTATTTTTGTGAATTAATTAGTGAGTTAACCGATAATCACAATTGAGCCTTTTATTATACACATACTTGCACAGGGGATATATACAGTGCCCTCCACTAATATTGACACCCTTAGTAAATATGAGCAAAGGTGGCTGTGAAAATAAATTTGCATTGTTTATCCTTTTGATCTTTCATTAAAAAAAAATCACAAAATTCTAACCTTTAAAGTAAAACAATTGAAAATGGGGGGGAAAGCTCATTATGAAATGAATGTTTTTCTCTAGTTCATAATGGCCACAATTATTGGCACCCAATTAATGCAACGTCCTTTTGCCAAGATAACAGCTTTGAGTCGTCTTCTATAATGCCTGATGATTTTCTATAACACCTGACAAGAGATCAGAGACCATTTCTACATACAGAATCTCTACAGATTCTGTATGTAGAGATTCCCAGCTCCATGTTGGTTGTGCTTCCCTTCAGATTCCCAGCTCCATGTTGGTTGTGCTTCTCTTCAGTTCACTCCACTCATTTTCTTTAGGGTTTAGGTCAGGGGACTGGACGGCCATGGCAGAAGCTTCCTCAGTGACATTTTTTGTGTTGATTTTGATGTTTGTTTTGGATCATTGTCCTGATGGGAGATCCAACCATGGCCCATTATTGGATTTCTAGCAGAAGTGGTCAGGTTTTGATTTTTATCTGTTAGTATTTGATAGTTCATGCGGAAAAATAGGCCCACAACATTAAAGATCCAGCAGTATATTTAACTGTGGGCATGGAGTACTTTTTATCCATGTGTGCACCAAACCCATCTGGTGGGTTTGCTGACAAAAAGCTCTTTTTTTTTTTTTTTTTTTTTAAGTTTCATGTGGCCATAGAAGCCGGTCCTGTTTGAAGTTCCAGTCGTATCTGACAACTGAATATGCTGGAGATTGTTTCTGGATGAGAGCAGAGGATTTTTCTTGAAACCTTTCCAAACAATTTTTGGTGATGTAGGTGCTGTTTGGTATTTATTTATTTATTTATTTTTTTAAGGCTTTCTGAGACTCAAGACTCAACTAATCTCTGCAATTCTCCAGCTGTGATCCTTGGAGAGTCTTTGGCCACTCAAACTTTCCTCCTCACCGCACATTAGGACGATTTAGACACACGTCCTCTTCCAGGCAGATTTGTAACATCTTTAGTTGATTGGAAATTCTTAATTATTGCCCTGATGGTGGAAATGGGGATTTTCAATGTGTTAGTTTTTTTCTTATAGACATTTTCTATTTTGTGAAGCTCAATAATCTTTTGCTGCACATCAGAACTATATTCTTTGGTTTTACTCATTGTGATGAATGATTATAGGAATTTGGCCTTTGTGTTTCCTCATATTTGTACTCCTGTGGAACAGGAAGTCATGGCTGGACAATTGTATGCTCCTAGTCACCCTGGTGTGCTAAAAAATATAAATATTAATGGGAATATACTTCAGAGATATTTTACTCATAAGAATTTCTAGGGGTGCCAATAATCGGAGCCAACCTGTACTGGAGAAAAACAATTTATTTCATAATGTGAGTTGCCCCCCACTTTCAATTGTTGTACTTTGATGAAAGGTTAGATTTTTGTGAATTTTTTTTTATTTTTTATGAAAGATCAAAAGGATAAACAATGCAGATTTGTTTTCACAGCCGCCTTTGCTCATATTTACTAAGGGTGCCAATATTTGTGGAGGACACTGTAAGTGTTTTTGTTCTAACCTTAGAAATGATGTAATGTGTGTCAGGTGGGGAGGAGAGTGAAAGCTGTGAGAACCGGAATGGAGCAGCTAGTGCTCTGCTGCACGTTGATGAGTCTGACATGATCGAAAGACTCAGTCGTCAACGAACCAAGAACAAGAGCAAAAGACGTTCTGAACTTCGTCACGTTCAGACAGGTACATCTCTACTGCTTCACTTTAATTTTTTTTTTTTTATTGAATTTAATTATATAATTTGGTTCATTACAATTATGTACATTTCCATTCAAAAATTTGGGGTCAGTAAGATTTCTTTTTAATTTTTTTTTTTTTTTTTATGTTTTTGAAGTCTTACCATGACGGCATTTATTAGTTCAGTAAAGGAAACATTTTTATTATCATCAATGTTAAGAATATATATATATATATATATATATATATATATATATATATATATATATATATATATATATATATAGTAATATTAAGTTATTGTTCAAAAGACCTTTAAAAGAAATGAATGCTTTTTTCTCAAAAGTTACAGTAAAGATATTTATAATGTTGCAAAAAAAATTATTTCAAATACATGCTGTTCTTTCTAACTTCTTGGTTTTGTGGCAGCACAACTGTTTTCAACATTAATAAAAATAAAGTTTGTTAATAAAAATAAATTAATAAAATAAAAATTAATAAAAATAAATGTTTCTTGTGCACCAAATCAGCATATTAGAATGATTACTGAAGGATCATGTTACACTGAAGACTGGAGTAACGATGCTGAAAATTCAGCTTTGATCACAGGAATAAATTACATTTTAAAATATATTCAAATAGAAAACATCTATTTTAAATAGTAATAATATTTCACAATATCACTGTTTTTGCTGTATATTTTATGGTAAAGGAGACTTCTTTCAAAAGCATTAAAAAAATCTTAACGACCCCAAACTTGTGAACACTAGCGTATATTATATTCATTTTTATTTTATTTTTTTCCAACTTCAGCAATCATCATTGGACCTTACGGCCAGCCTCTTACGGTGTACCCTTGTATGCTGTGTGGGAAGAAGTTCAAGTCACGTGGTTTCCTCAAGCGCCACACCAAGAATCACCATCAGGATGTCGTAAACCGAAAGAAATACCAGTGCACGGACTGTGATTTCACCACTAACAAAAAAGTCAATCTCCACAACCACATGGAGATCCACACCCTCAGCAGTAAAGCACCATTTGAGTGTGAAGTGTGCGGAAAGGAGTTCCACCAGCAGGCGACGCTGTTCTCCCACCGTCTGCAACACCACCACCGAGACTCCAAGCTTCAGATCTCACCACCCACCACCAAAATGCACAAGTGCAAGTTCTGCGAATATGAAACGGCAGAACAAGGACTTCTCAACCGACACCTGCTCGCCGTTCACAGCAAGAATTTCCCTCACATTTGCGTTGAATGTGGGAAAGGCTTCCGGCATCCTTCAGAGCTGAAGAAACACATGAGGACCCACACCGGCGAGAAGCCGTACTCTTGCCTTTACTGCGACTACAAATCAGCCGACTCGTCTAACTTAAAGACGCACGTGAAGACTAAGCATAGCAAAGAGATGCCCTACAAGTGTGACCGCTGTTTCCAGACGTTCGCCGAACACGACGAGCTGTTACAACACGGACTGACGCACGAGGAAGCTAAAACGCACCATTGCACCCACTGTGACCATAAAAGCTCCAATTCTAGTGACCTGAAGCGCCACATCATTTCAGTTCACACCAAAGACTATCCACATAAATGTGAGGTCTGTGGAAAAGGCTTCCACCGGCCGTCCGAGCTCAAGAAGCACTCGGCCGCCCATAAGGCTAAGAAGTTACACCAATGTAGGCATTGCAATTTCAAAATCGCAGATCCATTTGTTCTCAGTCGGCATATTTTGTCAGTGCACACCAAGGAGCAGCAGGCTTTTCCTGACAAAAAGGGTCTTAAGAAGACGTTTGCACTCAGTGCTCATGGGGGTAAGAAAATTTTGGGCGGCGCCGGTTTGTCCAAGGGCCATCGGGAGCGCCGGGTATACCAGTGCCAGTATTGCGACTACAGCACAGGTGATGCTTCTGGCTTCAAAAGGCATGTGATCTCCATCCACACCAAAGACTATCCTCACCGCTGTGACTTCTGCTCAAAAGGCTTCCGAAGACCTTCGGAGAAGAATCAGCACATCATGAGGCATCATAAAGACCTAATGCCTGCCATGTGACCTTTGCAACCTTGGCTGCCATAGCGACACCAATCAGAAAGCCATCAGGAAGAGGTCTGTTCTGATGTAGCTGTGGTCTTCAGGGCCAAAAGCTGACCGTTGGAAAGCCAACTAGAGGCTATTTCAGAGAATCCACCTTTTACACTGCTGTAACGTTTTGAAGACGCATTAATCCAAAGTTTAATCAACCTTTCTTGAGAGTTTAAATCAGAAAAACTAACCGTTGTTCTGACCAGCTTTAGGTTTAATGCGAAAATAGATTAACTTGCATATTAAATTATCAAGGGTGGACGTTAAGTTTTATGTTGCAGCGTCAGGTTATAAATTTGAATTATGACTCCTGTATCGCATGTTACACAAACCATGTTTGAATAGCATTGATGATTGTGGCGTGTATGTGCACATGCGTTTACAAGTACGGAAGTGCTAATGCTTTATTGACTGGTTTCTTAGCTTCAGATAAGCAGAATGTCTAATTAAAATGAATTGGAAATACTCATCTTATGCACTGGCTGCTAAAAAATGTTTTAATTTGAGAGAAAATGGCTGTTCAGCCTAGATAGGGTTTGGGGAAACTCACTTTTCATCAGTGCAAAAGGTTCTTCTAACCAAAATGCATCGCCAACATTGGCGAACTGACAAATTCAAGCTGATATTTAATAAAGAAAACGACTAGAATGTAATGTAGAACAGGTTTTCTTGCTAATAGTCACAAGGAAAAAAAAATATTACAAGTATTTCTCAACTCATAAGAGATGTTGAGATCTGATCAGTGCAGTCAATCAAATCAGGCCGAATGGCTGGTAATCTAAATTTGTTTTAATTTAGACGCTAGTATGTTTGTGTATTTCTTGAATGTTGCCGTTTGGCTTCTGGTCTGTTTGTTGTAAAACTCACCCTCAAATTATTATTATTATTATTATTATTATTATTAAGACGTTTAGGGTAAATTTTATTTTTTACACAGATACTGAAAATGTATAATTTGGAATAAAGAGATTCTAAAAGATGTTATGTTATGTGTATAAGAAATATTTGTAAATACAGAAGTAATAAACAGTATTTTGTGTCCAAAATGTTTGGGGTTTTTTTCATAGTAAAATGGAGAATTTGAATGAATCACACCAACATTTGTCATTTGTAAACCAATTTAATTCAACAGCAGTAAACAAAACCACCAAAGAAAAAAAAAAAGAGAACTGTTAATAAAAAAAAAAAAAAAATTTGTAGGTGTGGCATTAGTGATAAGACATGTCTTTTCCAACATCAACACCAAAAAGAAAACCTTGCACGTCAATACAGTTAAACTTAGTAAAATGCATCATTTGGACAAGGTAATACTTTTCCATCGTGTCCCCCTGCTTGAGACGTCCTTTGGATAAGCTCTGGAGTTGCAAATTGATTCGACATAACTGTGTTTAAGGCACAAAGTGAAAAAGACCAAAACCAAGCAGACGAAGGCCAGCAAATTCAGATCTGTTTTTCAGGTGAAATGATCAGACCAGCTGAAGTTGTCTTTGTCCTTAATGGTTGATGATGAGATGCTTAGGCATCTGAGCATTCTCCTGTAAAACAGGATATTAATATTAATTTTTAAGTGTATTATAATTTAAATTTACATGATCAGTGACCTGGTGATCGATTAATATCTTTAAAATGTACCGTTTGGTGGCAGCATGGCAATGTTTTCCTCAAGGATGCCGGTGTCCAGAGAGAACTGCCTGAACTTTTCCTTCAAATCATCAGTAATTTCTGTGGTACGACCTGTGATAGTGACACATTCAGAGTTCGTTCAGCATCTATTTGTGAAAACATGTAATCTATATTGTGTACAAAGCGAGCTCTTACTGTAAAGTTTGTTGAGAACCTCAGACACGTCTCCCTTGGTCTTTATGGTGTGAACGAGCGCGTACTCGTCAAATTTGGCGTCAACCACGCGCATGTCATTGTCATTTTGCCAACCTGATAAAATCGAACACATTTAGGCTAAGGAAACAAAGTACGATGATAAAAAGCAATTTAACCATTAGATGAAAGCAAAAGCAGGAAGACTTACGCTGGCTGTGGAAGACAAAACGTCCTGGAGTCTCAGTTTTCTTGGCAAGGTGCGTCATTCTCCAGCAGGAACCATCACTCCTAAGAAACAAATGAAGGAATAAGTTATTGTTAAAAGAACATTTATCAAAACTCTTCTCCTTGGACATACAATAAAGCTAACTTGAGCTTACTTTAGATTAGAGTAACTGAGGTCAAGGTCTCCGTCCGCGGTAGCCGTCAGCATGGCAGCTCCCATTTTCATGTCATCCTTGTGACTGACAAACCATTTTGCATTTGTAGCAAAGCCAACGAGATACCACTTTCCTCCCATCTGTAGAGAATGAATACAACTATTTTAGTCCAACAAAACCTGCTAACCTGCTTAACACCTCTGAGATAGTGTTTTACAGTAAAAACGACAGTATATTTGATTTTACCTTCTCCAGGTCGAAGTCAGTCATAGGCATGACTTCAGCAGAGGCGAACACTGCACAGAGCAGAACGCACAGCATCTTCAACACGACAGTCATGGCTGCAGAAGTCTAGGGTTCTCTCTCTGTTTGCAGTTCAGAAGGTAAAGTTGGCTGTGTGGAGGAGACGAATGGCAGCCGCTGTTTTATCCTCAGTGAGCCCCCCAAACCCTCCTTCCTTCAGTCCCTCCCACCTCCACAGACAGCAGGAATGATAATTACAGTCGTTACACAACGTGCAACACGCACGTGTGGATTTTTCCAGGTATATGTGGGTTTGAGATCATTCTTGATGCTTTTTATGACCCCCGGGCTGATGCCCAGGTTTGACCTTCAAAATACATGCAAACATTTTTTTTTTTTTTTTGAAAGAAGTCTCTCACAGGCATTTAATTGGTCAAAAATACTGTAAAACAGCACTATTATGAAATATTATTACAATTTAAAATAACTGTTTTCTATTTTAATATATTTTAAAAATGTCATTTATTCCTGTGATGCAAAGCTGGATTTCCAGCATCATTACTCCAGTCTTCAGTGTCACATGATCCTTCAGAAATCATTCTAATATGCTGATTTGGTGTTTAAGAAACATTACTTCTTATCATTAATGTTGTTCTGACTAATATTTTTGTGGAAAACAATACATTTTTAGGATTCTTTGATGGATAGAAGGTTCAGAAGAACTTGAAATAGAGATCTTGTGTAACAATTATAAATGTCTTTGATGTCATTTTTGATGATTTAATTGCAAATTTACCGAATAAAGGCCCATTTATGCCAAGGATGATAATTATAACTATAAAGTTTTAATAATCATTCTAATTCTATGAGAATAAGGAAGTTCAGATGACAGCTATTAAAGATAATGACATAGAGGAATGTTATTATCGATGTTGAAAATGTGCTGCTTAATATTTTTGTGGAAACTGATACTTACAGATTACTTTGATGAATAGAAAGTTTTAAGAAAACAGCATTTATTTGAAATAAAAATGTTTTTAACATTATAAATGTCTTTACTATCACTTTTAATCAGTTTAGCCTAATGCATCCTTGATGAAGAAACAATTTTATTTCTTTAAAATATATATACATACATACATACATATATATATATATATATATATATATACATATATATATATCTTACTGACCCCAAACTTTTGAACAATATGTAAATTGCAAATTATGTTCTGAATTAAGACTCAATAATGCAATGCAAAATATCAAAATGCATAGCAGCATTTGCTGTTGTGTAGCTTTCGATTTCCATATGTTAAGTACTATATGGCAGGTGCTGCAGAAACAAGTTGAGTTGAAAGTTCATTTCTGTGTTTAATGTTTTTCCATAAGAAAATGATTTCCTTTGGATACTTTTTGGAATGTTGGATGGATATGCAACATGTTTACCACTTTGTGTTGTGTAACTCTGAAAAGGGTGGGCAGGCAGAGTCTTGTTTTGAGAGTTACATCACAAACCACATAATCTTACCAAGATTCCTTTGTCTTGTTTTATAAGAACTTTTTTTTACATCAAGAATGGCTTGAGGAAAAACACCACTTTCGATGCATATTTCCAAGGATGTAACCTAATATTATGGATTAGGGGGATGGGCCTTTCTCAATTTGTAGGTCCCACTTATCATAGTGCTTGTTATGTTAAATGCTATTGTTCATGATCAAAGTTTAAAATGTCATTTTTAAAACACACAAAACCTTGAAATTACAAAATAACTTTATTTTTGTAATTCTCACAGTGCTCAAAATCAAAGATGCAGGCCAGTCAGTCTTAGGTCATATCTGGTGGAGAAGAAATTATAGAGTTGTTAGGCAAAACTTAGATATTATACAAAGTTATGCAGGATTTTTTTTTTGTTTTTTGTTTTTTTTTGTTACAAAACCTAATTTGAGGTTATGCAAGTTTAGCAACACATGCCTTTAAAACCAAAAACGTGATTATAACACAAGCGGGAGATGCACAATTGGTTGGATTGGCTCTTTTTGGAGGATGTAAAAATTTCTTTCAACCAATCAGTAAATGTTGCCTGACACCAAGCAACGGCGCTGAGAAGTTAAGAAATATGATTCATTTAGCGAATCGATTCTTTTGAATCAGTTCGCAGAACTTCTCGCACGGGGTTTTAAGTGCTATTGTATATAGTGAAATAAATATTCAGGTAAAGAGTTTATCACTCTGTATTCGAATACTTTGTTTATTCTGTCAATGTTCTTCATTATTGTCGATTATTTATATACGCATTGCGAATCGGTACATTTGAATCTTTAAAAAGAACCAATACAAAATAACGTTTCGTTCGCGAATATGATTTATATTAGAATATAACAATTATTGGATTACTTCACAATATAGGCTTACATGTCTTACATCATAAAATATCACTTAGCCGATGTAAAACAAACACATTTAGATCTTACCCAGGACCTTTTCTGTGGACTCGCAGAACCCTGGAAAAGAGTCTCGAGTCAAAAAGAGTTTATTAACCGATTTATTATAACAGGACTATTTGTCCATTGTCTCACCATAGTCGGGATACTGGAAAATGACGTCCAATCCCAAATTGAATGTCTTTGCACGATCCTCAAACGTATCCACGATTTTATCAGGCACTTCACTCGACCGTCCTTTCAAAAGAAACAAATGATTTATTGAAACGATGCACTTTTTCACAATAGGCTCCACAAATACTGATGGTCAAAAAATGGTCATTTGTAAAACACACGTGGGCTTTTTAGATAACCCTAATGGAAACACAATATACTGATGCCATTATGACAATAAAGGATGTGTGTGAGAAGTTTATAGGCTAAAATAGGCACTATTAAAACCTACCATATAGTTTCATGGTAATTTTCCCTGCTCTCTTAAAAACCAACATTGCATATGAGCTGTAGTCCGTCTCAAGCACCATTATGTCCATATTCTCATCAGGTCTCTTACCTGCATAAAGGAATGATGAAAAGACAGTAGCTTCAAAATGATTATGAGACTTACAAACATTTGAATGACACTGTAGGCTATTTGATTAAAAAAAAAAAATCAAACCAAGTGACATTTATTTTTTAGGGTTTAAATTATAATATATAAGATATAGGCTACTGTTTAAAATGAAGACAGGTATTTGGACAAATAATTTGTCAAACTAGTGGGACTCTGCCTGTGTGAAGCTGATAGGAAAATAATAATAATAAAAAAAGATGTTATAGCATTATTTGCAAATATTTTGTTGTTAATGCAATTATGTTAATACCTAATGAGTCATTCTACGAAACGGGTGCCATTTCCACTTTGCACTTTTCTAAATTTTCATTAAGAGCAAACTTTTTTTTAAACAAACATACAACTTGAAAGATATGTTAATCCTCCAAAAAACACATTTTCCCACCTCAGGCACAAAATCTTTATTAATATTATCCTTTTTATTTAGGCAAGACAGCCATTCTTGTACCACCCCGTCACGGACAAAATGTATGCCATTGGAGTAGTAAAAGAAGAAATAGATTTTTAAAATCTAATGTTTTCCTAATAGTAAAATGTCCCTTTTTTGGAAACCATCAATAGAAAGTCTGTAATTTATTTTTATTTTTTTTATTCTTAGATTTTTAATCTTGAAATATGAATTTGACCTTTCAATGGCCTCATTGTTTGTACTGAAATAATTAATTCACTGAAAAAATACAAATAAAGTTACATTTATCTGATTAGTCCACACAACAAGAACATAATTCAACATTAATTTATGTACTATTTCATTTTCTTTCCATAAACTTTTAACAAAATGACCCTGTGACGGGGTGGTAAATGTGACGGGGTGGTAAATGATGTGACGGGTGGTATGGACAAAGTGTATCTCTATATGATCTGCTGGTTTTAAAATTTAAAAACTGGGGGAGGGGAGACATTCAAATTGAGTAAAAAGTGTGAGAGTGATATAGTGAGTGAGTGAATGAGTGAATTAATGAACCAAACAGTGTTGCCAAGTCTGGGTTTTTCCCGCAAAATTGGGCTAGGCTACTTTTACACTGTTGCCGCGGGTTGTTTTTCATGTCCACGGGTTGAAGTGAGCCCAAAAAACATGCTATTTAGCCCTTGGAATGCACATTTTACCACGGGAACCTTGCCAAAAAGAAAAAGTTTTACCCCCAAGAATGTGATTTTTATCGAGGGACATTTTGGGATGAAATTTACCACCCCGTCACATACCACCCCGTCACAAAAACACTACTGTATTTGTCCAGAGAGAAAATACTAGTAACACTTTGTTACAGTATATACACTTGTACTTGTACTTGTACTACAGTAAACTGTGCATATGTTAACCAAATGACATTAAACAAAACCCTAACCATAACCCTAATATCACTAACCAAAATGTTATAATGAGTTAAATGCAGGTCTACTGTCATTTATGAAAGTGTCATGCTTAATCATTGCTGGTTGTCTGAGTTTTTTCCCAAACCTTTTCCTTTGACTGACTGTCAGATGTAAGCAGTCCAGGTCAAGGAAAATTTCACAACTAGGAAACCATCAGTTTAGATAGTGGTAAGAATGACAGACTTTGAACTCTGGTCTGGTGGTCAGTGGAGTTCAGTCTGCACCAGATACCTACCTTTGAGAAAGAGCTGGCCAGGGGTCTTTGTTTTCATGTAGTTCTGCTTGATCTCCCAGCACTCAAAATTGCTGACATTAGGAAAAAGCACAATGGATGAATACATTCTAATCTCATTCATTTGAATTATAATTTTAAAATAATATAATTGATGTAAAATAATTTTATATATATATAATTTTATTATATAAAATAACATGTTTTTTATGTTTAATTTGAATCATTGAATAGTTTTAGACATGTCTTAGCAATTTAAATAAAAGAGAAACAAATTATTCTGAAAAGACAAGTTGTTTCTTGACAATCCATTGCTTTTGCTGCATCAGCTATAATTATCTAATAGTGTAATGCTGGTGCCAAGCTGTCTAGGACCCGAGGGCTACTTTCTAAGAAAACAAAGGACTTTTCTTGGAAATTAACATTTGAACTCTCCCGCAAAATTAGCCTTCTCATCCAAGACACAATCACACTGATTAGATCAGTCATCACACCTCAGTACTGTCTTATCTGCATTTCTTTTATTCTATCCCCCACCCCTCTCTCTCTCTCTCTCTCTCTCTCTCTCTTCTTTCCACATGCTGAGATCACCTAATTCACCCAAAAAATCTATATGTGACCCTGGACCACAAAACCAGTCATAAGTCGCATGGGTACATTTGTAGCAATAGCCAACAATACATTGTATGGGTCAAAATTATAGATTTTTCTTTTTAAGCCAAAAATCATTAGGATATTAAGTAAAGATCATGTTCCATGAAGATATTTTGTAAATTTCCTACCGTAAATATATCAAAAATTTATTTTTGTTAGTGGATATGCATTGCTATGGACTTCGTTTGGACAACTTTATTGGCGATTTTCTCAATATTTTAATTTTTTTGCACCCTCAGGTTCCAGATTTTCAAACAGTTGTTTCTCGGTAAAATACTGAATAAATCCTAATTTCAAAAAATTGACCCTTATGACAGGTTTTGTGGTCCTGGGTCACATATGGATTAATGTGAACAATTGCTAAACATGTTTGGTATCTTTTTAAGTGTCTCAGTGTGACTACAAAGGTCTCATCCCGTTTTAGAACTTTGCTCATTGTGGAGGGTGTCCCCTTTCATAGGCTCTTTGATGCAAATTACATTCTGTCCCCAATAAGGTAAAACTACCCAGGTCTGGGACCTTAATTAATGCAAATTCCAATAGTTAATTCATGCCTTCATTTGGAGGATGTTTTGTCTTGTTTTGGGGGTGAGTATTTTTGAGCATTTAAAGAAATGTTGCAAAGGGCTCAGGGCCACATTAGCCTGTAATGCCGATAGTCTTCCATACACTCAGCTTTATGTATTTTTCAGATGTCAGATTTCTGAACATTTGATGTTTTGTATTTATTATCTTCGATGTATGTAATTTGCATGATACATTTACCTGACTAATAATAAATTGTTACATCTGATTTTATTTTGATCTACTTTTAAATTATAAACTTTAGCACTGTAGATTATGCCTACGTTGCATCCATGTTTCCGCAAATCTGCATCCATGGTTAAGCACATAGAGCTCAGGATAGATGAAGCATGGGGCAAATCAGGCGAGAGAGACTATCCCCCGGTTTCACAGACAAGGCTTAAGCTAGTCCCAGACTAAAATGCATATTGTAGCTGTTTTAACTGAAAGCAATTTGCACTGACATATCTTAAAATATGTCAGTGCCATTGTTTTGTCACAAGATGCATACCATTAATGTTTTTTCTAGGGCATGTTTATAAAAGCTACTTAAATGCTCTAATTGAACTAAGGCCTAATCCAGATGTTCGATTACGGTATATCGCTGCTCACGTATTTTGAACTTTATTTTATCCCCTAAACGAAGAACGAAAAAGAACTTCGTTTGAAGTATATCGGGGCCTTTAGTCTAAGTCCTGTCTGTGAAACCAGGCCTAACTATTTAACTTTAGTTAAGTTGTTATGCAGTTGCATTCACTGTAGGGGGCTAGACAAAAATACTATTGAAATTATAGCAAACATATTTCATGGTAGCAATAACCTCTGGTTATTGACTCAGCTTTATTCAAGTTGTTATATAGTTAGATTAAAAGGGGCTAGACAAAAAACTATTGGCTAAAAATAATATCAAACATCATTTTAGTTTGAGCTTTAACTAAGTTGTAGGGGACTAAACTATTTAAAGGTGCAGTGTGTAAATTTTAGCAGCGTCTAGCGGTGAAGTTGTGAATTGCAATATAGAGAAGCTGGCGATTTAACATGTAAGGAGACCCGCGGTGTATGTAGATAGAAATGGCTCATTCTAAGGTAATAAAAACATAACAGTTCATTATGTAGGCATAATCATATTTATACACCACTGAAAACATAGTTATGTATATTATATTGCATTTCTGTCAATAAAGTTACACATTGCACCTTTAAATAATGGCATACTGGCGAGTTTGTGACCATGAGATCCACGCTAATGAACGGTATGGTGACAAAACTGGTCTTTCCTCGAAATCGGGTCTCCATTAGGACGTCAAGTGATCCCATTGGCTCAAAATACTTTTAATAGGTAGGATACTCTCTTTAAATAGGTAGCGCCTGATTACAATTCCTACAAAATATAGATAAATGTTTGAACTAGTAGGCCTACAATCAAAAGTAAAGGGTTAAAGGATTAGTCCACTTTCAAATAAAATTTGCTCACCCCCATGTCTTTCACGATGTTCATGTCTTTCTTTCGTCAGTTGAAAAGAAATTAAGGTTTTTGATGAAAACATTCCAGGATTATTCTCCTTATAGTGGACTTCAATGGCCTCCAAACGGTTGAAGGTCAAAATTACAGTTTCAGTGCAGCTTCAAAGGGCCTTAAATGATACCAGACGAGGAATAAGGGTCTTATCTAGCAAAACGATATTCAACTTACGGAACGAACGCGGCACCAGTTTCGTTTTATTCCATAAGTAGAATAGGGAAGGCGTAGGACATAAGCTTTTTGAAGAATACGGAAAGCGGAAGCACATACACGGCGATCATTTGTGCCTATAAAGCATATACAGTTGTATTTTTTCCTATCGTTTCGCTAGATAAGACCCTTATTCCTCGTCTGGTATCGTTTAAAGCCCTTTGAAGCTGCACTGAAACTCTAATTTTGACCTTCAACCGTCTGGAGTCCATTGAAGTCCACTATAAGGAGAATAATCCTGGAATGTTTTCATCAAAAACCTTTATTTCTTTTCGACTGAAGAAAGAAAGACATGAACATCTTGGATGACATGGGGGTGAGGAAATTATCAGGAAAATTTTATTTGAAAGTGGACTAATCCTTTAAATAGAATAATCAAATGTCTAGGTAGCCTAAATTAGCATATTATATAAATGACCAATAGCCCAATCCAATGCCATTCCAACCGAAATTCGAGGTCATGATAAAATGGAGTCAGATAAGAGTTTAATTTAGGCCTAACTTAAAGCTGCAGTCCGCAACTTTTTTTGTGTTCAAAATGTACAAAGACATATAATGAGAATGTACAACATGAACCCATTTTCCAAACCGTGTTTTTGTCTTATCCTGAATCATTATGGTACACTTATAATAAGTGTTTATATTCGGACTATTTCAGACCAGACTGGTAGGACTCGCCGCAGAGTATCACAGTAACTGCGTAACTCGCCATAGACATACACAGAGAAAAGTAGCTCCGGCTAGAATGTTCCTCCGCAAGACGCGTACAGTTCTGTTTATTAACCGCTAGAGGGCCAAAAATCGCGGACAGCAGCTTTAAAATTCTTTAATAAGTAACCGAAGACACAAAAATAGCTGGAAACCTTAAGCCACACCATTGGACACACCACATTGGGTGGACCTTACAAGGGTCAATACAACAAAATCTTAATCTTGATTAAGATCTTAATCTTAATTTTACCAATATTCGGAGTAATCAATATTATAAAGCGAACTAAAATCAGCTGGCAAGACTTGAACTCAGTAAAGTGCTCCCCCTTGTGACATAAGGAGTACTTACAGTTTTCTCACAGTGCTGACAGACACCTTGTCACCAGTGACAGTCCAAGTGACAGTCGTGCTCTCCACTTTGAAGCCGCTTTCCAGAAGATTCTTACACCGTGATGCTACAGTAAGCAGGTACCACTTCCCACTCATCTAGAGAGAGTGTTGTGTGTGTGTTTTTTTTAAATAAGATAGTGTAAATATAATTCTGTGTGCATACTGCATTTATAAAGAAATATATTTGCCGTCTGGGACAAGATTAATGGCCTATAAATGTGAATAATGTTCATATGATGAGCCTTTTTAATTCAACGTGCCAAAACGAATTAACTTAATTGCTTTGACATAAAGGATGTTGAAATATACCTGATCAATGTTGATGTTTTGACCTGGAGCTAGTTTTTCAATAGCTTTTTCTGCCTCGGATTTCTTTGGCTTCGGTGGTGTTGGTTTAAACCGTGCTCTTCGTGCCTCGGCAGGCTCCCAGAAACTGAGCCACGCGAGCACAAAGAACAGATGTAGCCAAAAGCGACTCATGAAATCAGTTGTTTTTTTATCTGTCTCTTTACTAAAACGCGTTATAACAACCCTCCTCTACAGCTCTGCTAGACATTCGCTAATAAGAGTCGGTAAACTGTCCAGTGTTGCCACACACAGATTAGGATGATGACCCTCTCCTCAAGTTTATCATTAACCCCTCGACAAACCCACACAAAATGTCGATTTCTGACAATATTCACTTTAATACAACCAAACATGACATTTACAAACTATTTTTTGTCATACATTCTTAAAAGGAAAGGTTATTTATTGGCATCAATTTTCCATGAGGAACCTTTTACATCCATGGAAACTTTCTATTTAATAAAGGTTCTTTTAAATGTTCTTCAAACTAAGCAAAAATGGTTCTTTTAAGTGTTGACTGAAAGGTTCTTTTCTTCTATGGCTTCACTGTGAAACTCCCTTTTGAACCTTTATTTTTATGAGTGTAAAGTGAGTGCATTCTCAGATTTTAAAGGGATAGTTCACCCAAAAATGAAAATTGTCATCATTTACTCACCCCTAAGATGTTCCAAACCTGTATGAATTTCTTTCTTATGCTGAACATAAACGAAGATATTTTGAAGAATGTCGGTAACCAAACAGTTGATGGGTCCCATGTTTTGTTGTTGTTGTTTTCTCCATACTATGGAAGTCAGTGGAGTCAATCAATTGTTTGGTTACTGACATTCTTCAAAATATCTTCGTTTGTGTTCAGCAGAAGAAAGAAATTCATACAGGTTTGGAACAACTTGAGGGAGAGTAAATGATGACAGAATTTTCATTTTTGGGTGAACTACCACTTTAATGTACATTTATATGCAAAATTCATCATTACTGTGGATAGGAAAATAATGACACCTTTTTGAGGTGGGGGATATGGGATGTTTAATCTGCAACTTTCTCTTCACACAACCTCCAAAGGTTTTTTTTTTTTTTTTTTTTTTTTTTTCAAAATAAACCTTGTAAACTGTAACTCATAGCATACCACAATGGACATTTATTATTCAAATGCTATCTGTTTTCTTTATTTGTACTGAATAACTGTAAAATCCTGTCCAAGGATATAACTGCTGGATGTCTCTGCGCTATTTTTCTCTGGGCTTAAAGTTTAGAGCTACGCTGTTGATGCAGAATCTCTGGCCAGTCGGATCTGGACCATCATCAAAGACATGTCCAAGATGGGCATCGCACACTATAAAACAAAATTACATGTTATAGTGGTATCTGGGAACCTGAAATGAAGGGTGGAATTTGTATTCATTACACACCGTATGTTACCATTGCCAACGCAATAACTCAACTGGCTGACATTGTTGTGTCCTGCACTCACATGTTTGCAGATAACCTCTGTTCCTGTGCTACCAAGCGAGTTGTCAGGGCGACGGACAATGTTGGCATGACTCTCGTCTTTTTCCCATGTCCCGTGAGCCTCATGGAAGGACGGCCACCCAGTTCCTGCATCATATTTTGCTTCTGAGCTATTGGACCGAAAGGCAGAAATGCATTTATCTTTGCAAGTTTTAACTTATGCAAAACATATATATAGTCAAACCAAAAATTATTCAGATACTAGATATTTTTTGAATATTTTTTTACTAGTGGGCACAGGACACTATAGTCCATTTATGTAAGTGAGGATAGCAAAATAAACTGAAATGTGACATATTATACCCAAAAATTCTTCTACAAGTAAAATTGATAAAAATTTGGGACCAAAAATTATTCAGACACTTTGACCTGAACAAACTGTATTAATGAATGAAATGTTCAAGGTGTCTGAATACATTTTGGTTTGACTGTATGTATGTATGTATATATATATATATATATATATATATATATATATATATATATATATATTTCTCATATTTAAAATTTATATTTTTATATTTAATATTAATTTTTTATCATTAATGTTTTTCTTTATAATTGTAAATACTGTCATTAAAGTATCAGAGTGTCTTAAAGGAGAATTACACACTTTTAATTGTATTTTGATTTTGGTTTATAAAAATTCTTACCTAAAAAGAGGGGAGTCACAGCAAACACAGTGGTACATACCCACCTCATTGTGATTCAGGTAGATGCCACTGAACGGCTAGGAAATAAAAAAGATATATGTTTTTTTTTAATTGTGCAAGCTATGCAATGTTGTGCATATGCTTACACATACGTATTGTTGTTTATACATTATTATTGCTTTGTTAACTTACCACCTCTGTGCCCTTTTCTCTTGTAACAACGTACTGTTCTGGAGTCAGCTTCCTCTGCCAATCCGTGGACTGGTCATAACGTGTCAATGACTGCAAACCTGCACAAACAGCCAGAGTCGTAAATGCAGTACATTTTTGTCCTCATTATTTATGTACACTGGATAATATTTGAAACCCACACGAAACATTTCCCTACTGAACATGTATCAAACAAAACATCATCTTGGGAATATTGTTTAAATTGGTAACAATTTTTCAGGTTTACAGGTTTCACATTCATCATGTTGGTCTTCTGTAGTGTCCCTTTAACAAAAGTCTGGTCTTTATTGACATCATTCTCTAGGAAGTGACATCATTTCTGGTGAGAAAACAACACCAACACTATGGATTTGATCATTTCTGTTTTTTGTTTGTTTTTGTTTTTTGTGGTATTAGATGGTTTGTCTCAAATCTCAATTTAAAACAAAAATAAAGGAAATCAGATATATGATCATACCTAAGAAACATTAAAATATATACAATTATTATATCTAAAATTATATATATATATATATATATATATATATATATATATATATATATATATATAGATAGATAGATAGATAGCTAATATTATTTACTTTATTTCTAGATCAAAGATCATTATCAGTCAAACACTGCTATTTTGTATTTTAATTGCATTTGTATTTGAATTCGTGTAATTTCCGGCGTCACTGCAGGACAGGTTGATGTAGACTAGAGGTAATGAAAGTTTTCTTTAATTGTTCATTTATTTAAAAAAAAAAAAAAAAAAAATCATTCATCACATATAAACTGTTTCTTTTGCAGGCCTTTCTCAAAAGGCAACACTGCATTTGAGTAATCAGGTCACGCATGCATGTTCTGAGCGACATGACAAGAATAACTGCACTTTGCACCGACTCACTAGATAACTAAATGCAATTGCACATACATTTAAAGTAGACAAAATATAAAATAATTACAATTGAAAGAATATCTTGAGGCAATTCATTTTTGAAACACAATATATATCGAAATAAACCCCTACCCGTAGATGTAGAAATCAGCCGAATCCCTACAAATATCCTCTTTTGAGGTAAAATTGATTTGGCAGTCGCTCCGCTGGAAACGATAGAGGAGAAGCGAACTAGAAAACGTGACATTTTTCTCGACATATTATTTCATGCAGTGGCCTGACTTTCTCCACTATTAGTTAACATGGGCTACTCAATAGACTGAAAAGAAGCTGAATTGAGCTCAGTTGTCTTCATTCCCCCCTCGCAGCTCGAGCACCGGAAAACGGTCACAACTCACATAGCCTACTTTATGGGTCACGGTCGACTAGCTGAAGCTGATCAAACTTTGCACCTTTTGTCAGTGGACTAACCGCATCATGCGTATCGAAGTTTTGAAAAATGGGATTTTGGAGTTGTTTTCCGTCTTATTGGAGTGTTTTCGCTCTTATCATCAGTCTATTTCATCGTAGACTTTGACCTTACCGCCTTCCTCAACCAGTTATTATCATCAGAGATGATTTAATGTAAAGAAAATTAACCAGAATACACATCAGTTTTGATAATACTTTATTAGAATTTAATTCACTTCATTTTAACAGATTATAATAAATAAAATATGTCTTAAAAATGAGAAATGTTGCCTTATCCAATGTTATAGTTATTAAATGGTCTGATATGCCAGAGCTGCTGGTGAGTTGCTTTTCATAAGGTTTCCAGGTTGGTGCATGAGATCTATAATATAACTTTCAGGCTGAGAGTATCCATAACGTTTCTTTGGACCGGCGATGAGGATTTCGTTCCAGGCACGGTTGTATTCTCCTCTTATGAGACTGCAGCTCAGCCCAATTCGGTCTGCAAGAACCTAAAATGTATTGCAATTAATCACTTACATACAATTGGGCAGAAATATCTGCTGCAACTAATGACGTAACCACAAAGAACAATTTTGGGGACACATCCCACTAAATATTCACAAATTTGATTTTTATTATATGGTTATTAAATTATTACAGTCCTGAAGATCACTGTTTTACACACGGGGGGGTCCTGTCAATAGCACAAAGGATCTCTGGAGCATAAATTACCTTGAAAAGCAACGCTCTGTGAAAGTAGGTGCCCTTTTTTATCTTTCCAATGAGAACGATGTTGGAACAGGCTTCAAACTTCAGCTCGCTAATGTGCAGTTCCCACAGGAAGTCATGCAGCTTCTCTGGCTCAACCTGGCCGCCCATTGCCTCGCACACTAACCTGTGAGAAATGATCACTTATCACATTTCTGCCACGTGGATGTTGAATATGGGATGACAATGAAAACATAAAAAACTCACATGGCCAAAGCCGTATACATTTTGACCTCATCCTGAAGTGGCGAGATGGATTCGGCAGCCTCTTGGAGGAGGTTATGAAACGCAGCGTCATACGGCAAGCTCCATGCTTCATCTACCACCGTCTCCTGCTGTGGCTTACTCTCATCCTCGTCCTTCTTTTTCTCATCCTCTTTTTGACCCTTTCCCTTCATTTTACTTTAGAAAGAGAGATGAGAGCAAGAAACATAGTTTACAGGAAACCCATCGGTCCCACTTTACATTAGGTGGCCTTAACTACTATGTACTTACATTTAAATTAATCATTTGATACAATGCACTTATTGTGTACATACATCTCATCTTACATGTGTATCCAATTTCAATAGCAGCAAAAGTGTTTTGCAACACAGTATGAACACAATAAGTACATTGTACTTATTTTTGATGTAAGTACATAGTAGATAAGGCCACCTAATATAAAGTGGGAACAACCCATCTATAAGCAGTGTTGGGGGGTAACTCATTACAAGTAACTTGAGTTACATAATCAGATTACTTTTTCAAGTAACTAGTAAAGTAACGCATTACTTTTTCAATTTACAACAAAATATCTAAGTAACTTTTTCAAATAAGTAATGCAAGTTACTTTTTCAAATTTGTTGACTGACAGCTCTCCTGTCCCCATTTTAAAAGAAATAAAGTGCAGAGGTAGACTAAATGTTAACAGGCATTTACTCATCTCACTTGTACGAAAACATCCAGTAAATGAATAAAAAAAATGAATAAAAACAGTGAAATGCAATCTCAGAATTTTATGCAATCCTGTAATAATTAACTATATTAAATTACACAAATATACTTTACATACAATTATATGTATTTAATCTAATTTTATTAACCAGTGTCCTTGCTGCTGAACTTCAATGATCTAATTCAACCATACTAATAAGCAAAAATGACTTTAGATTAGATTTAGAAATGAGTTGAACTTCCTTCTCCTGTATCCTATTCTTCTTTGATCCAGAATAGCAGCACAGTTGAAAGTTTGTTTGAGCTGCGCCCTCTACTGTACAGGCATAAATATGCATTTATTCATTTCACTTTTGGTGTGAAAGGGCCTTAACATTTGCCAAAAATAGAACTTTTTTTGTTTTTATTAAAAACAAAACAAAACAAAACAAAAAAACAAGCAAGCCCAGCCCCGGTGAAAAAAAGTAATGCAAAAGTAATGTAACGCATTACTTTTCATAAAAAGTAATAAAGTAACACAATTAGTTACTTTTTTTAGGAATGCAATATTGTAATACATTACTTTTAAAAGTAACTTTCCCCAACACTGTCTATAAGTATACACAACTCACACACCTTGGTGTTTTGCTGCTCCTTTTGCTGCTCATAACAGATGAGGCTGTAGTTTCTGTTGGACTGTCTGACTTACGATCATCTGGTTCCTTGGTAATAGATCTGATAGAAGAGAAAGAAGCATTTTTAAACCTTAACATGCACAGGTTACACTTTATTTTACAGTGCCGTAGTTACATTGTAATTACTCAAATAAGTACTGAGTAATATTAATTAACTACATGTACTTACTATAGAGTTAGGGTTAGGGTTTGGTTTAGGGTTGTAATTATGCATAATTTACTGTTATTACTATAATATTTACATGTAGTAACGTGTAACTACATCACTAAAATAAAGTGTTACCCATCCACAAAGCAAAAACAGCAAACTACTACACATTTCCTAGAGATGTGGATCAAATGACCTTTGTGCTCACTTGTGTAAATCAACTAATTTATATGGTAGAATCGAATCCACAAACACAAAAACAAAAATTTAACGCAATCAAGTAATGTTCTGTTTAAAATTTAGAATGTAATTAACTTGAACTGAGCATAAATTTTGTTGCTTAGGTCTCAAGTGGCAGAATTCCCATTTCTCTTGTGGGAGATCTAGGCCAGATTCCAGAGCCAATGCATGCAAAAGAATTTTCCCCGGGGGGAAAATCATCTATCTGCATCTATCTGTTGTGCAACAGAGGTATTTAATATTCAAGTGTGCTGCTGTAGAACTAATGGGGTGGAAGAGGACGGGCTCTGAAAGTCTTTATTCTCCACAAAGAACTTGTTTTGTCTCTAAAGTGAGATTGCAGAAGTGAAAAGAGATCTAAATACTAGTGAAAAAAGACTAAATGTGCCCCCCAAATGACTATGAATACATTAAATCGGTGAGAAAAACTGCTATTTGTGGAGCTGTTTGATACAATGTTTGAACAAGTTTCATGTGACAGTAATTTGAAACAGTAGGTTTCCTAAGCATAACTCTTGGCCTTAACATACTGATCCGGGGGCTTCCCATTAACCGCAATAGTGGCTCGATGTTGGTTGACAACTTGTTTTGATATATCCTCTAAGGTAGGAACCTGATGACCCATTCTTATCTGCAGGAGGAAGAGAAAGCAAGATAAAATAGAAGTTATTGATTTGTGCAACCTCTACGATTGAGGATATATTTTTCTCTTGAAAAACATTCACGTGTGGACCTGTCCAGGGTCGTAGAAGCCATCAGTGGTTATATCGCTGGCTGACAGGTGTCCTGTCAGACTATACTTCAACGATAGATTGCTGTCCAGAAGCTTCTGTAGTGCCAGCTCACTAAATTTGTTGTTACGGTGTGGTGACAGGTTGATTTCCTGGAGTATCTCTAGAGCTCTGTAAGATTGATGACAACAAAATCAAATGACAGAACAATCAATGAAGTTAGCCTTAAACAGCAAAAACATCTAAAAGAATAAATTTCTCAAAACCTGTCAGGAACATGTCCTGATCATATTTCAAAAATTGAAGCCTATTTTGGCACCACTACAATATTAGTAGTAGTAGTACTGCATTGTGATATAATGTTTATGAAAATTATAACAGTTAATCTGCATACAAATATAATGTAATGCAAAAAAAAGTGTGAGGAAAACATATATCATTTAAATTGTAAATTGTAATTTTTATATGATGGTAGTATTTATTCTTCAAAATATTTACTTAAATTATATTTCAGTTGATTTAAATACAAAAATTACTGTGATTACAATATAATGAAAATAGCTACCGAGAATAATGTGAATTATGTAAAATGTCCAGATGCTTTGCAGGAATGAGAAGTTTGAAGGAAAATGTGTTTAACTGTCATAAAACATAAACATAAATGCAAAATCTGGTCCTAAAGTAAGCTTAATTTTCTTCCAGAAATCTAATATTTGGGATTTACTGCCATCTACTGCTTTTGCTTTAACAGTTCATTCTAATGTTGTAAACATCTAAATTAAAATTAAAATCCTTGCAAGTTAAAACAGATCTCGCCCCCATTTACTACCATAGTAGGGAAAGTAAATACTATGGTAGTCAATGGAGGGCGAGATCTGTTTGGTTACTGACATTCTTCCAAATATCTTCCTTTGCCATCAGCAGAACAAAGAAATTTATACAGGTTTGGAACAACAAGGGTGAGTAAATGATGACAAAATTTTCATTTTTGGGTGATCTATCCCTTTAATGTTTTTTTTTAAATATATATATATATATATATATATAAATTGAAGGCCGATTGGTATGGAAACATGCTCCATTTATGGTGTTAATGTACAGTACAGTCCAAAAGTTTAGAACCACTAAGATTTTTAATGTTTTTAAAAGAAGTTTCGTCTGCTCACCAAGGCTACATTATTTAATTAAAAATACAGTAAAAAACTGTAATATTGTGAAATATTATTACAATTTAAAATAACTGTGTACTATTTAAATATATTTGACAAAGTAATTTATTCCTGTGATGCAAAGCTGAATTTTCAGCATCGCTACTCCAGTCTTCAGTGTCACATGATCCTTCAGAAATCATTCTAATATGCTGATTTGCTGCTCAATAAACATTTATGATTATTTTCAATGTTGAAAACAGTTGTGTACTTTTTTTTTCAGGATCCCTTGATGAATAGAAAGTTCAAAAGAACAGCATTTATCTGAAATACAAAGCTTCTGTAGCATTATACACTACTGTTCAAAAGTTTGGGGTCAGTAAGAATTTTTATTTTTATTTTTTTGAAAAGAAATTAAAGAAATGAATACTTTTATTCAGCAAGGATGCATTAAATCAATCAAAAGTGGCAGTAAAGACATTTATAATGTTACAAAAGATTAGATTTCAGATAAACACTGTTCTTGTGAACTTTCTATTCATCAAATAATCCTGAAAAAAAATATTGTACACAAATGTTTTGTACAATTGTACACATTAAATGTTTCTTGAGCAGCAGATCAGCATATTAGAATGATTTCTGAAGGATCATGTGACACTGAAGACTGGAGTAATGATGCTGAAAATTCAGCTTTGCCATCACAGGAATAAAATACTTTGTGAAATATATTCAAATAGAAAACAGTTATTTTAAATTGTAATAATATTTCACAATATTACTGTTTTTTACTGTATTTTTAATTAAATAAATGTAGCCTTGGTGAGCAGACGAAACTTCTTTTAAAAACATTAAAAATCTTAGTGGTTCCAAACTTTTGGACTGTACTGTATATACTTAGAAATATCTACTTTGAACTTGAAACATTTAGTGTATTAAAGCATAAAACATGCTTACCCAGCACTGCACAATTCTAGGGCTGTTATTTCATCGTTTGCACACACACTAATTGCCCAGCAAGCATTTCTCCGAATTTCAGCATGGATCGATTTGAGCAGCTGAACTAAAGGTGACAGGCCTCCAACATTTCTCAGCTGCATGTAAAGAAAAACAGAAAAACAATCACCAGAAACAGCACATAATGCAATGTAGAACAATATCCATTTACTGTACGTCCTTTACACCCCTGACCCAGAAAAAAGTTTGTTTTTTCTACACTCAACTGATAAACTGTGGTGATTGTGTAGACCTTTGAAATTGACTTTTTTTGTGCAGTGCACCGCTACCTCTAGCCTGGCCTCTGCATCACAGGCCAGTGAAGCCACAGCCTGCATTGCACTGATGAGTGTGTTGTTGTCAGTGGAGTGTAGCAGCTCCACCAATGCTGGCATAGCTTCATGGGCCAGAATGCTTCTGCGCAGCTCCTCCTGCGATGCCATGTTTGTCAAGACCGATGCCGCATACACAGCTGCTCCCGTGCAGCTGTCTCGCAGCTGTTGCACCAAGAGCTCGTCACCCCCTGCATCATATATAGCACTGAAAATGAAAACAGGTACATTAGAGTTGTGCAATACTGTATTTATTGACTATACAATCTCGTTGCACTTCAAGATTATGACTCACTAAGCATTGAGATTGTTGCTGTTGGTCAGGCTGGACAGGGCCTCTGCGGCTGCCGTTCTCAACTCACTTCCTTCACTGTTCAGCAGCTGCACAATGGGCCCGATCGCATCTGAAACACACAGGCACATTGGCTCTTCAAAGACACAAAAGGACAAGATGATAAATTAAACAAAACTAAAGTCATATTGAATTAAAATTGGAAATAAGATTGGATACTTGTTGTATATGAGATTACCCAGGCATCTGAATGTGTCCCTGCTGGAAAGGTTTTTGCTCACTGCTGCCACAGCCTGGCATACAGCAGTACGCACACTCTCATTATCCTGCATGAGAAGATCAGTAAGGGCTTTTTCTACATTCCGTTCATGAAGAATTTTTCTGTTCTCACCTTTATGGAGAGAAAAAAAAAGACATTTTTACACAATTAAAATTAAATTATGAAAAAAATCCTCTTTTGCTTAATACTAGTTCTTACTACACTGTCAGACAAAATGAACAAAACATAAGTATATCTTAAAGCTACACCTATATGTACCCTTAAAATACTAATATGTCGTCTTAAGGTACTAATATGCATGCTTAAAGTACCAATATGTACCTGTAAATACAAATATGTCCCCTTGAAGTAGTATGTCCAATATACATTAAAGTACAAATTTGTACCCTTAAAATATTCATTTATACATGTAAGTACAAATGTACACCCTTAAAGTACTAATATGTCCTTATAGTACTAATATGCAACCTTAAAATACAAATATGTACCCTTAAAGTAATATTATGTCCTTTTATATACACCCTTAAAGTACTAATATGTCTTCTTTAATATTCATCCTAAAATGCAAATATGTACCCTTAAAGTGCTAATATGTAATTATATTAGTGTCTTAAGAAGACATAATAGCTCTTTCAAAGTACATATTTGTAATTTAAGGATACATATAAGTACCTAAAGTGGACATATTACTACTTTAAGGGTACATATTTGTATTTACAGGTACATATTAGTACTTTAAGGGTATCTTTACAATATGTAAAATATATGTCCTCTTAAGGTACTAATATGAACATATAAAAGTACTAATATGCACCTTTATGGTACAAACTGTGCCCTTAAAGTACTAATATGTACCCTTCTGGAAAGTTTGTCCAAGAATGAAAATTCTGTCATCATTTGCTCACCCTCAAGTCATTACAAACCTAAATAAATAAATGAAGAATGCTGGTAACCAAACCATTTTGGTGACCACTGGCTTCCATTGTATGGGCAAAAAAACAGACACATTTCTTAAAATATGTTTTATGTTCCACAGTTTTGGAACAACATAAGGGCTATTAAATTATGACAGAAAATTATTTACACCTTTAAAGTACTAAACATGTATTTTACATGAGGTACAAAGATGTACTTTTAAAGGGTACTGACAAGCTGTTTTACAATGTCTGGACATGTTGTCTGAGAGTATAGAGAGGACAAACTGTCATTTGCCAAAAAAGTGTAAAGATATGATGTTTTTTTTCTCCGTACTGCTCTGTGCCATCCTGGCTATGGCTTTGGCTGCATTAGCCTGCGCTTCAGGCAGTGTGGACGTGCCAACAAATTGCAGTATCTGTTCCAGGCCACCCATCGTCTGAATAAGCTGCATGGCCTCGCTGTCTTCCAGACAGTTACAGATAACCCTGAGAGCCCCCTCATGCAGTTCACTAAACTCCTGTAGGGAAGAGACACAGCTGCCATTACTGCTCAATCATGTGCTGCTTGATTTTGATTGAATCACTTGAATTGTTCTCAACTTGCGTACAAGAAGTTTGATTGCTCATAATGAAGGTGACTAAGGAGCAGTTTCGAAAAGGCTAAGTGCGCATGAATAATTCAGATGAGAATAATTAGCCTACTTTGGTCGCAAGGAGCTCCAGGATTCTGTCAAAGCCCTGTACATTCCTAAAGGCCACACGGGTCTCACTGTCAGTGGTGATGTTCTCTATGGTGCGCAGTGCAAGCTGCTGAATAACTGGGAACTCTGAGCGCAGCAGATCCAGAAGTGGGGGGAGTCCATTTAGACGCTGCACAGCCGCTCGATTCTGAATGTCCTGAGTGTGCAAAAAGCAGAAAAGTGCACAAATAATTGATTTTAACAGCATCCTTCTGGAAGTCAAAGGGTTATGCTTTTAAAGCTGATCAAATATCTATGACATCATTGAAAATACAAATTGTTTCAAATTCCATTTTCGTCTAACAACTGTGTTTTGTTAGTGCTGTAAAATACCACCCTGACAAATGTCTTTTAGTCTAATTCACAACAGACCTTCTGTCAGACTCTGACATCTGTTGTCTTACTTGTACAAGATTAAATATGCACTCCACAGAATTTTTCTTCACATCAGGATCCGGGCTAGACAAGAGATGAATAAGAGGTTCAAGTCCCTTGTGGTCAAATATCTGGATCTTGTAGGAGAAGTCCACTGACAATGACGTCAAACACAAAGTGGCAAACTCGTGGACCACAATATTCTCTGAGGAAAAGAAGGTGGTGGGTAAGGAGAAAAGAAATTAAAAAGAGAATATATATATATATATATATATATATATATATATATATATATATACACACACACACACACACACACACCTAAATACATTCATGTGAAAACGTTAGGACACCCTATTGAATTCCATGATTTTCCGTATCAGGACATAATAAAAAATCATCTGGTCCTTGGCAGGTCTTGGAAAATAAAACCTCAGATGAACAACAACAAATGACATATCACACCGTTTCATTATTTATTTAACAAAAACTAGGCCAAAATGGAAAAGCCATGTGAGACAAACTAAGGACACCCTTACTGTTAACATAGGAATTAAGAGTGCTAATCAAATGCCTTTGATGAATTGATCATCAACGAGTGTGATCACCTCTATAAAAGCAGAAGTTTTGGCATTTTGTTGGTTTGGAGCCTTCAGTTGTGTGTTAACACAATGCCAAGGAGGAAAGACATCAGCAATGATCTTAGAGAAGCAGTTGTTGCTGCCATCAATCTGACAAGGGCTATACGGCCATTTCCAAACAATGTGAAGTCCATTATTCTATTGTGAGGAAGACATTCAAAACACACACCAGTCTTCCCATGAGTGGACGTCCCAGCAAATTCACCTCAAGATTGCAGACAATCCAAGAACTACACCTCAGACTCTACAGGCCTCAGTTAACATGTTAAATGATAAAGTTCATGACAGTACACTTAGAAAAAGATGGGACAAATATGGCATGTTTAGAAGGGTTGCCAGGAGAAAGCTTCTTCTCTCTAAAAAGAACATGGCAGCATGGCTTAGGTTTGCAAAGTTGCATCTGAACAAACCACAGGACTTATCAAACAAAGTCCTTTGGATAGACAAGACCAAATTGGACATGTTTGTCCATAATGCACAGCACCAAGTTTGGTGAAAACTAAACACAGCATATCAGAATAAACACCTCATACCAAAAGTCAAGCATGCTGGTGAAGGGTTGATGATTTTGGGCTTGTTTTGTAGTCACAGGAAGTGGGCATCTCACAGACATTGAGTTGACCATGAACTCCTCTGTATACCAAAGTATTCTAAAGTCAAATGTGAGGCCATCCGTCCGACAGCTAAAGCTCGGCCAAAATTGGGTCATGCAACTGGACAATGATCCCAAAAACACCAGCAAATCTACAGCAGAATGGCTAAAAAAGAAAAGAATCAAGGTGTTGCACTCGCCTAGTGAAGTCCAGACCTCAACCCGACTGAAAATAAAAAACTAAATCTGTGGCGAGAGCTGTGCATAGACAAATGCCTACAAACCTCAATAAACTGGAGCAACTTTGTAAAGAAAAATGGACCAAAATTCCTCCAGAAAGATGCGAGAGATTGATAAAGTCAGACAGAAAATGATTACTTCAAGTTATTGCTGCTAAAAGTGGATCTATAAACAACTGAATCATAGTGTGTCCTTAGTTTTCATCTTGGCTTTATTTATGCTAAATAAATGTAAAAATGTGTTGTTGTTAATCTGAGATTTTATTTTCCAAATTTTAAGACCTGCCAAGGACCAGATGATTTTTTATTATGTCCTGATATGGAAAACTACTGAATTCAATAAGATGTCCAAACTTTTTCACATGTTTGTATATATTTACAAACTTTTATGTTAGATGTGATTAATTGTGATTAATTGATTTGACAGCATTATATATACAGTATATATATATTTGTGTGTGTATATATATATATATATATATATATATATATATATACACAGGTGCTGGTCATATAATTAGAATATCATCAAAAAGTTCATTTTTTTTATTGTAAATTATTTTTAAAAATGAAACTTTCATGTATTCTAGATTCCCTACATGTAAAGTAAAACATTTCAAAAGTTTTTTTTTTTAATTTTGATGATTAGAGCGTACAGCTCATGAAAGTCCAAAATCCAGTATCTCAAAATATTAGAATATTTCCTAAGATCAATCAAAAAATGGATTTTCAAAACAGAAAAGTTCAAGTTCTTTAAAGTATGTTCATTTGTGCACTCAATACTTGGTCGGCAGCACATATTACAGCAAATGACTTGCACCTAGCACAAATTACAGCATCAGTGAAGTGTGGCATGGAAGTGATCAGCCTGTGCCACTGCTGAGGCACTACTGAGCCTTCAGCTCATCTGTATATTGTTGGATCGACTGTTTCTCATCTTTCTTGAAAATATCCCATAGATTCAGGGGTCAGGCATGTTGGCTGGCCAATAAAACACAGTAATATCATGGTCAGCAAACCACTTGGAAGTGGTTTTTGCACTGTGGGCAGGTGCTAAAGTCCTGCTGGAAAAGGAAATCAGCATCTCCATAAAGCTTGTTAGCAGATGGAAGCATAAAGTGCTCCAAAATCTCCTGGAAGATGGCTGCATTGACTTTGCACTTGATAAAACACAATGGACCAACACCAGCAGACGTCACGGCCCCCCCAAATCATTACTAACTTCAGAAACTTCCCACTAGACTTCAAGCAGTTTGGATTCTGTGCCTCTCCAGTCTTCATTCAGACTCTGGGACCATGATTTCAACATGAAATGCAAAATTTACTTTTATCTGAAAAGAGGACTTTCGACCACTGTTCACTGTCCAGTTCTTTTTCTCCTTAGCCCAGGTAAGAAGCTTCTGACGTTGTTTCTGTTTCAGAAGTGGCTTGGTAGTCCTTTTCCTGAAGATATCTGAGTGTGGTGACTCTTGATGCACTGACTCCGGCTTCATTCTACTCATTGTGAAGCTCTCCCAAGTGTCTGAATCGGCTTTACTTGACAGTATTCTCAAGCTTGTGGTCATCCCTGTTGCTTGTGCACCTTTGCCTACCCAATTTCTTCCTTCCAGTCAACTTTGCATTTAATATGCTTTGATATTTCACTCTATAAACAGCCACCCCATTCAGTAATGACCTTCTGTCACTTACTCACTTTGTGGAGGGTGTCAATGATTGTCTCCTGGACCATTGCCAAGTCAGCAGTCTTCCCCATTAGTGTGGTTTCAAAGAACAAGAGATACCCGGAATTTATACTGTAGGGATGGTCATTTAATGAAACTCAAATGTAAATATTCTAATATTTTGAGATACTGGATTTTGGACTTTCATGAGCTGTACGCTCTAATCAACAAAATAAAAAAATAAAATAAAAAAACTTTTGAAATGTTTTACTTTACATGTAGGGAATCTAGAATATATGAAAGTTTAATTTTTAAAAATAATTTACAATAAAAAAATGAACTTTTTCACGATATTCTAATTATATGACCAGCGCCTGTATATATATAATGCACATTGAATTTGAAAATGAAAAAAAAAAAGTGCCTGTACCTTCAGGTGACAGTTTGCTGATAACTGCAGGTATCACATCCAGTGTCTTCAAACAGTTTTTAACTTCATCTGTTTAAAAATGACAACTAAAAATGAAAACTGAACATCCTTTGATTTACAAGCAGTGCCTATTTTTGTACCCTACGTACTGTTAGAAGCCATGACGCCCAGAGCCATGACAGCATTCCTGCGCACAGTCTTGTCCTCGTGAGAAATGAGACGACAAAGAGGTTCAATCGCTCCCAAGCACATCAAAGAAGTCTTATTCTCATCACCTAAAAATATCAGCACAACAGCAGAACACACACATTGATCAATAAAGGAGAGTCACACAAGGGAACAGTGAGCACTTACCTCTGCAAAATTCTCAATGACCTTAGACGGTAAGACTAGATTAGACTGTTACCTTTTTCTGCGAATTTGTGGATAGCTTCACAAGCTTTTGCCAGCACCTCTTCTTCAGGAGAGCTGAGCATGAGAACCGCTGTCGCTGCTGTTTTGCTCTCGATAGGTAGAGGGTCGAACTGAAGGAATAATACTTAGGTTGAAAATATTTCAAGAAAGCACTGGAAAATCACTCGAGTGAAGAAAAATGTTCTCACCACATCTTTCTGGAATGTCTCGGCCTCTTTTTTGACTTTTTTCCCCATCTAGATGTCAACCCGCCAACAAGATAAATAATAACAAAAACACCTAAATAAACCATTTCTACGAAACATAATTATAATAAACAAATTCTAAAAGACATAAAAAATACCTGCTACAACTGAAAGTTGTGTGCTTGGGTTTCTGTTTAGCTGCTGTTGCTAGGTGACAGATGTAATTTACCATTTCACCTGTAGGTGGGGCAAGAATCACTCTGAAACATGCTTGGTCAATTAATTATTTATTTGTTTAAAATATGTCTGTCATGAACCGTTAGGTGGCTCTGATGTCATAATTTATTATATTATATACAAAATAATTAAATTAATAATTAGATGAAAATATTTAACAAAAAAATGTTTTTTTTTTTTTATTTAAATTAAAATAACAATCTTTTCTGGTAACTATCAACAGTGATAGTATAATTAATGCCACCCCCATAAAACATGAAATATGCAGTAATATTATTTCCATGTGAGACAATTCAATGTCTTATTCGTTGTTCTAGATTATTTTAATCTATTCCAAAAGCACTATTTATTTGATGCAATACTCATTATGTAATTATATTTATTTTAAAAAAAAATACTTTATTTAATAAATGAAACCAATTTGAACATGGCATTTAGGTGTTGCGGGTTAAAGCATTTACTCTATATCGTTGAAAAAGTATCAGCATCATCTCGAATTTCCTCCATCTATAATGGTATGAACTCATTAGAAAAGCAGCTGTCACTGGAGTAGACCTGGACCTCGGATGAGAATCATGTTCAGACTCATGGACAGCAGAACCCACCCACTCCGTGACATGATTGCTGGAATGAGGAGCATGTTGAGCAGTAGGTGTTTCAGGGAGCGCCACAGAAACTTACATGTGCCATAATAAGACTACACAACACACCCAGTGCCACCATGGACTAAATTAACCCATTCTTCAAGTAGGCTACAACTAAAATGCACCTGCGCAATACGTTTCTGCACAATTTTAATTCTTCAATCCATCAATCTATGCCAAATCACATAATATCTATGGCATGCCCTAGTTATTCTAAAGAAGAATTTATTCAAGGTTTTTTTTTAAAGGCTATTCTTACCATTTATTTGTTTTTTCCCCATTTATTTTTTTCTATAAAACTAGATTGGCATTAATTAAAATAAACATTTGAGTTATAAATCAAAATGTGTGTGTGTTTGTGTGTGTGTGCGCGCGCGCGCGTGTGTGTAGCTGTCAGTCCGTCAGTCGGGCAGTGCGGATGAGCCGGATACGCCAACTTCAAGCAATATAGATATAGCTGACAAAATTCACACCGAATTCAGACTCGGACACTTTCCACACTCGGAATACTGGCTTCGTCTAAAAGTAAACATCTTTTCGGGGCAGACAAACGACAAAGAAAGAAAGTGGGAGTGGGATTTTGCTTGAGACATATTTGAAGGGTTGCTGGCTTTAGCCTGACTGGGGTGCGTTAGCATGCTAATGGAGCAGCGCCGCAGTGGATGTCTCTCCACCCGCTCTTTTTTCCTCAAATTAGACTGACGTCGTTCAGATTACATTTCATTCTCTGTTTTCAGTTGTATCCGTCAGTATTTCTACTATTTTTCCTTAAGCGAAGTGTGTAAAAGGCTCCCGAGGGGAGGCTGGCTTGTCGGGCTAGCTAGTTAGCAAGTAAGGAAGGCTTACTGATGAAGTCTTAAGGAGCTTTTGCAGTTTACGGACGAGAACTTAAAACAACACCGCGTTTTGCTCTTAACTTTAATGTTATATATAACAGCAGACTGTTTTATCACATTCGGCGAGTTATTCATCTGTCTAGGGAGCTAATAGTTGAGTGGTACAGTTAGCTGGCTGCGGTTAGTTAGCTAACTGAACGTTATGCCAAATGATATTTTACTAAGAGACAGTTAGGACACCACTAGCTTAATTAAAGCACTTGTCACTGTGTGATAGTTAATTTATTGTTATACAACAAACAATGGCCTCGGCTGGTAACACTGTCTCATCGTTTGCGAGCAAAACAAAAACGAAGAAGAAACATTTCGTGGCTCAGAAAGTGAAGCTGTTTCGTGCCAGCGACCCTCTGCTCAGTGTTCTCATGTGGGGAATAAACCATTCGGTAAGTCAAACCTGCAGTCTTTTTCTTTGTTTATGTCTGTTATTGATCAATGAATTAGAGTTAACAAGGAAAGAGAAGTTCACTATGTCTCGCAACCTACAATTGGCAGCATCTGTTGGATCCATGCACTTACGGATCATCAGAGGTCTGCTTTGATTTTCTGTTGCCTAACCTTCAGTTTAATGAACATCATTCTGTTTTGTCCCTTAAAGCACTTGCAGATGCGTATTATTATGTTCTTAAAGCATGTGAACAAAACTTGTCAAAAGAATGGTTGACTTGTTCATTTTCTTCATGACTTAAAGATATTGTTCATGTCAAAAAAAAAACTTCTTCTCACATGCCCATATTGATGCAAACTAGTTTAAAACCTTCATTTGTTGTTTATGCAGTAATGAATCTCATTTGTGAGCTCTCTGTCCTTTTATGTGCATGCAAAGAGGTTGCAAAATAATATCTGTATCAGTAGTGGAGTTGTGGGTGAGTAATCGTTTCCTGTTGGAAGTTTTGGTTGCAAGATGATAAGCTTAGAGGTTTATTGAAGCAAGACTCATCTCAGCTGATACTGACTGTTATTGTTTGCATCATTGGCCGTCTTTGGAGAGGAAAGCCTCCTTGGTGTGTTTCCCTTACAGGCCTACACATTTCAGTTAGGAGTGTTTCATATTTATATCTGTTTGACTGAATGGCAGTATTTGCTCTTAAATACCAATAATAATAAAATCTGATTTAGATGCCTTGGCATCCCAAGTTGTCCATTTATGTTTTGTGTGACAGTCTTCACCTCCAGCTGTTTGTTAGATGTTTCTCTATGAATGAACTGTCTCAGACCAATATACTATTGTGTTGTACATAAGTTTTTTTTTTAAAAATATCATTCTTCGCAGGTCTTCAGAGATACAGCTTGTTTTCAGTTTCCTACTTTTTCTTTTTCTTTTTTGCACTGTCTGGTGACATTTTCCAAATGGTAGATGTGTTTAGTTGTCTGAGATGTAATAAAGTTTTGTTATTTTCCAGTCACACATACCATTCTTAAGGGTAATTTTTCTGCTTAATTTGTTTATTTACAGTAGATAAATGTAGCCTGTGTAGATGGTTGACATTTAAGAAGATGTTCTAGTAGACCAGGCATGAAAATAATTTAACTATTTGTTTTGCATTCATGCCCTCTTGTGAATACACATCCTCACTACCCATATTCAAAACACTGAAAAGGTATCCAGAAATGTACATGAGCATATATTTGTGTTAATGTTAATATTAGTGTTGATTGTTTCTATTTATTGGTTTTAGGTTAGTATTGGGTATTTAATTGGACACCCTTTTCCATCTATTTTTTATATTTTTGATTACTTTTGCCCTCATCTATTTTAACTTGCATCGACAAAAAAAAAGTTTTTTTTTTTTTTTTACAGGGTTGTATTTTTAATTTAAATATTTTTCATTTATTAGCTTTAATCCATGAAATATAATTATTGAACTAATTATGCTTTTAAATAGTAATAAAATATTATATAATATAATTTAAAAATATTGGCTAATATCGGCAATGGCCAGAATTATAATATTGTTGCATCACTTGTGTTAAAGGTACAATATGTAAGATTTTTGCTTTAAAATATCCAAAAAACCACTAGCACAGTGTTATATATTTTGTTCTCTTGTGTAATTGCATTATCCCATGTTTCAAATAATGTTTAAAGGTGCAATGTGTAAAATTTGGAAGGATCTGTTGACAAAAAAAAATGCAATATAATATACATAACTATGTTTTCAGTGGTGTATAAAGACCTTACATAATGAACCGTTATTTTATTTTTTTTTACCTTAGAATAAGCCATTTATATATATATACACCACGGGTCCACTTACATGTTAAGTCGCCATTTCACGGCGGCATGTTTCTAGCCCTAAATGGACAAACTGCTCTACAGAGTGCGTTTCGTCACTATTAGTGTTGTCAAAAGTACCAGTACTTCGGTACCAAGTTGGTACTGAAATTTTGAAAATGTGACGATACCAGCATTTCTGTAGTACAGAGTATCCAGGTATATTCAGTACCCAGGGATAGGGCTGTGCCAGTATTTTACGTGAATATGACACGAGTGAAGCACAAAGCTTTGTTTACAGAAGAAATGGGCTAATAGGTGAGCAATTAAATGTGACATCGCAGCCATGGAAACATTTTGTTTCATGCCGAATGAGAGAGGTACATGAGTCCATACTTTTAAGCTTTGTCGGCTTTGTATTCTGTTTTGCGAATCGCGATCTGGTCACCCGATTAGAAGAGAATTTAACATTATTCCATTAGTCATTCAACTGAAAATGGAATCTCTGTTTCTTTTCCAGGGGATTATAAAAGTTTCTTCCTTTCGTTCGCTTTTAATTAGGCCTAGTATATTCGCATTCTTTACCGTGGTAAAGTAGAAAAAGCACAGTAGGACAGAAACCTTTTTGCTTGCACGTCAATTTCTATTTAACTCAGTTTGTGCTTGTTATTAGACTTTACAAGGCGCGTCAAGTTTATTTGTATAGCGCGTTTCATGCACGCCGGTGTATGTTATTATATTTCTATATTTCTATATTTATATGTATATTTAGTTTTGCGTTCTCTGGCAGCTCAAAATCAAACAAAGCCTGAATCTCTGAAGATAAAACTAGCTCTTCAGTCCTTTTACAACAAGTGTCAGTTGCTTGTAACATCAGGAGATAACATGAAGATATTATAAAAGAGATGGTCTCTTTCCTGCTCGTGTCCCACATCCCTCTCAAAGTGCAGAGCGGCTATCTGACGCATCTTTGTGCGGAAATAAAAAACGAATGTTTTTTAGAATAATACTTAACTTTCATATTATTTAGGCTGCAGTGTGAAGGAATAGCTCAAATAAACATGCACGTCTGTTTCAAAATGGATATTTGAGCATTTGTTTATTTTTTTTTATATACGCTCCAAATATTTATATGTATGATTACCATCATATTTAATGTTTTTAAAAATAGGCTAGTTAAATAAAATAGTAAAATAGTTCAAACAGATTTTCCTGTGGTACCGAAATTGGTACCGAGAAGAGAACCGCAAAATTTTACTGGTATTGGTACCGACTACTGGAATTTTGGTACTGTGACAACACTAGTCACTATATTGTTGTTCTTCTAAATTGTTTGTGTTTTTAGAGGCAGCTCACATCGTCACTATGTTGAATATGCATGATGCCTCTAAAATTTACACACTGCACCTTTAATTCCAGAGAAATTCGCAATTTTAACCAGTGTAATGTCCCTCTTCATTGCGTTGCCTGTCAGTGGTGTCATGTCCATGTTATCCTCGGTTTCCGCTATTATTGCTGTAGAAGTCAAGGCAACACAGTAAGTCTCATGAACAAAATGCAGTAGAATTAGTTGTAGCATCTAGCATGTCACTCTGTTGTTGCTGTTTTGCACAATCGAGTAGTTACACAATTATTAGTTATCGCTAGTTATTAGTTATTTATTGCTGCAGGTTCTGTCTCCAAAAATAGCTCCAAGAAACGTAAACATATGGGTGAATCAAATGACTCAAGAGTTTGGGACAAGAGGACAAATAAAATGAGGATCAATATCGGTGTGACATTTCCTAACACTGTTTAACAAGTCTGGTGAACAAGTCTATGGCAGTGTAATTAAATACAGTATGTGTTATAAATAGTAAGTCAGCCTTTTGACTTATGCTGTGGGTACATTCAAATGTACTTTTAGTAGGATTGTTTTGTGTTGCCCCACCATTTATTTTGACAAATAAAGTGACATGTATTGAGTAGTAATTTAGCATTTAAACATTACGTTGCTTGCAGCTAATTCATTAGAATGAAATAAAAACTTTGTTTGTCATCCATGAGCATGATTTGTCCCGTCGGATTGATGATTGAAGTGAAGACAACGAACGCCCATCATTCCACACTCCCTCACAGCATCCATCAAGCTACGTCTATGTTATTATTTTGAATATGCGACCTCTGGCAGCATGTAGCTTGTGATGTAGCTGAATTAGTGACAGATCTTTTCTTTCATTTTTTTTTGACACATCCAAGTGAAACTGATTATCACAAAGAAAAAAAATGTAGGCTGAGGACTTGGACATGAGTGTGCAGTCAGTTGTAAGAAAGAGGCAGGGTTTAAGCAAACTAAATGATTTAAGAAGTCCTGCCTGTCACCAGAGAGAAGTCTGACATTTCACTGGAATATTGAGTTATTAGCCTACATTTTGATTAAAAATGACCAAAATTTTATAACTGAATATTTAAAAAAAAAATGTGCATGGATGAATTGTTCAAAATAAGATCCAATTAGAAAATAAATGGGGTAAATTTCTAGTTGATTCCAACTAACTAAAGTGTTTTATGTAAAAATGTTAAACCACAGCCGATTGTTGGGTTGTTTTGTATGATATAAACATCAACAGAGAGCTGTGCTTTGTGCCATGGGTCAAAGCAGAGGTCAGGTCTTGGTCTTGCAGGGCTAGAATGGAATTGGAGAGGGGGAGGCCAAAAATCACAAGAGAGAAGCAGAAAACAGAGATTTCCTTATCTGTGACAGCCCCAACAGTTAAATACATTGACTGCCACTGACTGGAGCTAAGCAGCGCTACTACATTCTGAAGGCTGCAAGTGGGCCTTGAAAGTTGAAACCCTAACCTAGTGTTGGATATTTCAGATATCAAGCAACTCTGAGAATATGTGGTCAAGAAAGTTGAGGGTGGAGTAGTTGTTGCTCTCCGTGGAGCTTACACTGCTAATGAATCATGCATGCAGCTGCAGGCCCTCACTGAGCTCAGACTACTAAACAGAAAAGCAGCGGCCCTTGACCACTAAGGACCACGATGCTTGAATTTGATTAGCAAACCAGTGAATGGGGAATATAATGTAACCTTATTCTGTCTCATATCAAGGAGCACCTCAGCTTTTGTGTTCTGAAGCTGTCTGTTTTTGTGGGTCTACAAAAGGCTAATTTGTATATGCATTGAAAGTGATATGAGAATTAATGCTAATAAGGGGATATTCAGTTAAGGTGATTATGAAATCAAACACAGAGGGAAGTGGTTGTTTTAGTCCAGCAGAATCACTCATGGCTGTTCCACTACCCTCCCCTTTCTGATTACTCTGTAAAGGTCTTTACTCTCTTTTAATCTCTTTATCTCTTACTTTTCTCTTTGTTAATCCCTCCATGCTTCCCAGACTCTCCCGCCCTGACCAAGAGTTGCTCTGTCTGTGTTTGGATTGCATAAGGAGTTTCTAAAAATACTCAAGATTCAGCAGCAGATCTATGGCACTGGGAAAATAGACAGACTATTTTATTTTTACACTGCCTAAGGCAAATGCTGATCATCTTCAAAGTCTTTAAAGCTCAATCATAAAGCTTTGATTAGCACTACATATGCAGAATGATCTTCACATGCTTTTCTCAGCAAGATGCATTTCTGCTGAACTACACGTGGGATGATATTTGCCATTTACTTTGTCGTAGGCGTATCAGGTTCAACAAAAATTTGCTAATCGCCATGCCACTTTTTATCTGTGTAGTCTTTTCGTGTGTGTCCATCCATACTAGTAAGGGAAGATAAATCAAAACTAACACTATTAATAGTACATCCATAGATACCTCATTCTCTTCTTTATTTGCAAGGCTTAGATAATGACGCCTACACAGATTCAGCGTACCTAAGGACGTTTTGATTAGGCATGTGACGGTATCAAATTTTCATGTTGCGATAATTGCTGAAGCTTTTATCATGGTATACAGTATTATCATGATATTCAAATAAGTTGCAAAAAAGTGTTGTCATTGTATAACATGTTTAAGAACTCTGAAAGTTTAAATATAATTATAAAATTTTACTTTGAAAAATTTTACTTTATAATTTTATAAACCGATTAAAGTGCAAAAGAATTATAAAGAACGACAGGTAACCCTTTACAGTAAGGTCTCATTTAAGGTTAGTTAAATGACACTAAATAACACTAAGATTGAGCAATAGTATTATTTTTTGTTATTGTTAGCTAAGAAACAACTGATCATTGTTAGTTTCATCTCAGGTCCATTGAATAAGTTCTTTTGATTTTAGTAATTAAGTAAACATTAACTAAGAAATTAACATTTACTAAGATTAATATATGCTTTATAATTATTTTTCATTGTCAGTTTGGTAATAATGAATTAACATGTTAACTAATGAAGCCTTATGTCAAGTTTTACTGAACAATAATAAATAATCTGAACATTTTCAATCATTAAGACATGTTGTAGTCCAGACTAAAATATAAAAATGTTTGAAAATAAATAGCCTATTAAGTCTTTAAGTATTAAGTATTTGGTGCTGTGATGAACAACATTGCGAATACAAAATATTAAATGGCTGTTTGAAGCGTTTTAAAAACTGTTCAGTAGGGCAGCTGCTTTGTTTACAGGGTTTCCGGGGTATCCGCTGCACTTCTGCTGTTCCATCAGCGCCCTCTTTCATTCAGCGTGTTCTCCTTCACTCGTTCCGCCATGTGCTTCTCGTTCACGTTGAGCTTGTTTACATCTGAGTGCACGTGTCCCTTTGACGCAGCATACAGCAGTGTTGTGCATTTTATACGGTTGATGGGAAAAGAATTCTTAAAATGCATTATAAAAGTTCGAATAAGCCGTAATTAATAATTATTCACGGTATTTTGAAGTGCCCACGATAACAATTTCGTGCATATTCATTATCGTGATATATCGTATTACTGAATACTGGCACATGTCTAGTTTTGATAAATCACAAGTGGATGACGCTAAATACAGGTGTAAATGGGGACTAAAACGTTTTGAGCTTGTCCACTTTCTGTCACTACCAGAGGTAGTCACAAAACGCATTCAACCGGATTGCTTTCAAATTGTAAATGCTCATGTGGTTGAATGCATTCGAACACCCACAAAAGACATTTAAAAAGCAATGCAAGTACGCTAGCCAGACGGGATTTAAACTTTGTCGGCTGAAGACCCAAGCTTGGTTTTGTCAGATCCGAAAGCTGTTACTCGTCTCCAGCTGCGTAAATTGCGTGAGCTTATTTTGTCCATTAGATTAAAAGATCTGAAAAAGTCCATATATTTACCCACCCATAGACTCTCCCCCTTGAAGAAATCTAAACAGAAGTGGTTGAAAGTGGACAAAAGATTAAAACACCAGGTGTAAACGATAATCTCTCCCTCATATACATGTGATCCAATCGACCAAAATACATCTTAATACCAGTTGAAAACAGGGCCTAAGTTTATTCATATGAGGGCAGCACAGGTGAATGACCTGCGTAACAGATTTACCTCAACCTTGAGTAGTACAAGATCAACATGTACCTCAGATTTGGTCATAAACATCCTCACTGCTGTCTTTACAGTTATAGATTGCAGATGATCACATTCTGTCCAAACGCTTCGCCAAGTTGCCCAAAATCTATGTGTTTTTAATACAGTTATTCTTGTTGCTGTTGCTATGTATTCACTGACTAAAATAATGCGTGTGAGCAAAGACGTTTTTTAAACACTGTCATTAATATAGCAGCTCAGTATCAGCAGCTGATGAACTTTTAATTTTAGAGTGTCTAAAGAAATGACTAGCATCTGAGGTTTTAATGCATGTGGGCAAACTATGAATAGCCTCATATGTGACCTTTAGGGCTTTTTCTTAGCCTTCCTCTAGAATTTGAATGAATCATTTGGTTAGATAAATTGCTTCCTAGTTTCCAGAACACTTTTTCTTTGTAAAAAGTTTCTAAATGGTTTTCTGTTGACATGAGAATGTGATAGAGGGATAATTTTAATGTTGACATACAGTAAGTGTGAGTAAATGACGACAGAATTCTAACACATTATCATGTCAACACACTTCATTTAGAAAGCCAAAAGTTTACTCATCCAAAGACTTGTGGGTGAGTAAATGATGACAGAATTTTCATTTTTGGATGAATTATCTCTTTAAGGTTAATTAACAAATCAACACTCTTCTGTGTAATTCATCACAATATAATTGTAACCTGTTTCGGATCATATTGTAGCTTTTGATTTTAGACTCATAGGCTCGTATGCAATAAATGAAGGCATTGTTGACGTCAACAGGCTGAAATACCGAACACCCCACTATGATGAATGCACTGCTTAGAAACAAAGAGCTTCATAAACATCTGGTAGGAGGATGAGCATTCTCTGAACTAGGCTTCCTGCACTGATAGAGTGCAAGCTTGTCAGCTCTGTAGCGGAAAACCTGACTTCGCTGCCATGGAGACAAACAGGAAGTGGTAGTGTGAAACTTGGCTGATGAGATTGGTGCACAGATATAAGTGCTTACTTCTTGAACAGATGAAACTGTTGCTGCAGGCTTGTAAAACACCTATAACGTGGCCTCAGCACGATGGGGAGTCTAAAGCAGTCGCCTTTGTATGTTATTTTTGTTTAAAGTATGAGGAAGCTAGTCGAGGAGATCCTGTGCAGCTGCTCCTGGCTTTGTTGGAAATGTTAGTCCATTATCCCTGGATCCTCAAAGGATCTAGCATGTAGGTGGAAAGTGGGACAGTGGAGTATGTTGTCTACTCCAGTTTCTCAGTTTCTAATCTTGTGCAGTGCAACGTCTCTAAAACTGCTTGCGCTCCGTCACTCGCTCACGGAGTAGAATTTATTGGATCAAGGTTACCAGCTCCAATGGTTAACTGGCTTTTAGGCAGCTAAAGACTCATTTGTTTCAAACCAGCATAAGCACATATTCACATTAGGTGTTTTACATGTAACAACACACTAAATGACTTTGCAAAGTATATTTTTGTGTCATTAATTTTTTAAAGAGAGGGCATCTTGAGTGCACACGATTTTTCAGGATTAAGCCGCAGTCACACTAGACTTTGAGCATGCAGAATTTGTTCTGACACTGCAATGGTTGTGATATGACATCACGCTATGTAGCGTCATTTTTAAAAACTTGAATTTAACATAATACATTCAAAATGTGAATTCTTTTAATTCAGCCAAGAGGTCACACCTTGACACATTAATCTTCTACTAGTCACACGTTCATGTGATGTGAATTCGCAGGTCAGAGTTCAACAAACTTGAACTTTGGAATGAAGCTTTTGACATGATCTTGCTTTTGATGCGTTCACATGCGTATGAATAGAAGTCAATGGAATAAAAAGTGTAGTGTGACCACCCCTTTACTGTATGTTACAGGGATAGTTCAGCCTAAAATGAAAATTTTGTCACCCTCATTTTGTCACCCTCATGTTTTTCCAAAACTGTATGACTTTCTATCTTCTGTGAAACACAAAAATGTTGGTCACCAAACCGTTTTGCTTACCATAAACTTTCATTGTATGGACAAAATACAAACTGAGAGAAATAACCATTGAAATCACTGTTAGGCAATATTATTTTAGTAAATTTGAGTAATTTTATGTGCTTTTGTCATTTTTATTTATTTATTTATTTATTTTTTAAATGTTTATTTAACATTTATTTGTAATTTCAGGTTTAGTTTTAGTAATTTTAGTAGGGATGCACTGATACCGATATCAGTATATCAAATACTGTGCCATTAACAAAAACGAACACAAAAAGTGTTTGTGTCCAGACAAAGAAACTCAACAGAGCACAATAGAGATATCAGAGAAGGATGTCTATGAAGTAAATGTATCTAATTAACAGAGTATTAAACAAATTAAATATTCACACTATAGCTGCTGTGCGTGAGCTGAACAAAACACAGTGGAGTGCGAGCTTGTCGATCACATCCCTTTTTCACAGACATCGCTGGAAAGTTTGTAGTAGTAATAGCAAAGGAAGTAAAACAAGTTGCATATTACTAACATTAACTGATGGTAAAGAGAGCGTGCGCACTTCTCTTGCATGCTCTTGATTGCTGATCACTTACTCATTTAAATGACAACTAAATGGAATGTACAAGTAAAAACATGAACTATTACATGATTTATGTATAACGAGTGGTTCATTATTACAGGAAGGCGGTACAGTAATCACATGACATTTTCAATAAGTTTGCTGTGAGAAAGCTGCCGCCCAGAAAGCTGCCTCTCAGGACAGCGCAAATAGCCTATTGAAATTGAGTTTCTTAAATGCCCATATAGGCAAGTATCCTTGTGAAACATTGTCGGTTACGTCTTAAGTGAATGTAAATGGAAAGAAAACGCATGTGTGACAGCATGTTGGATATGTGCAGCTCTTAAAGTGACAGCAGCCTAATAAACCTACTGCTGTCTTTGTCCTCAATGTTAATCTAACAACAAAAGACAAAGAGAAAATCACTCACTGCTCTTGAACTTGAATAACTTTTGTAACTTTAATAATGATTAATCTATATTTGTTTTAGACAGTGAAGACTATTCAGCATTATTTTACATTTGATTATTCAATTTCTGTACCTGAAATTCATGATATTTCACTGGTATCTAAAAATTTGAACCACTGGCCCAACCAGGCCAGTAGAAAAAAAAAAATCCTTATCATTGAGCCCTGCTGGAGCAGCTCTAAATATTCTCTGTTCTATTAAATTAAAAATATAAAGTGATAGAGCAGTGAAAGTAGTAGCACCTACAATACATTTTAACATGCATAATTAGGCATGAAAATAACTGAAGGATATATTTATTTGTTAAGCCAACTAATTTGATTCATATTCTTTTGGTTTTTCTGCCCTATATTTTTAAAAATTCAGAGGAAACTCAGTATCGGCAAGTAAAAATGACTAAAAAATGACTCATTCAGAATCATTCTGGAAAAAGTGGTATCGGTGCATCCAGAAATTTTAGTGTTTTAACTTAAATTTGTAATTTTCTACATTTCATTGAAAACGGAGGAATTCATTTAGAAATTGTTTATCTTTCAATGTCATTGTTGCCATTAGTACTTGTTATGCACAGTCCCAGGTGTTGGATGCATGTTTCACAAAAAGGAACATATATAGTTCCTTATTTGTCCATGTGGTATACAGAGTCCTTAAACTCTGGTCTCCAAAATAGGCTGTAGCTACTAAAAGTGACTGAGAAGGCCCCCTGCTGTAGCTGACGTGGGGTCACAGAGCCGTTTTCCGCTCGCTGTTGCTTCACCATTGCCAGTAGACAGGCTTAGTCCTCTAGAAAGCACAGCTCATACCTCATCCTGCACGCACATGTTTCTGCAAGCGCCTGTTGCCTCTTAACCCCTCACAACACCGCTTAGCTTTAATTGCATTTCAAATAAACACCGCATTAATCCCATCCTGCGGGAAAAAACCACATTGGTTTTACTGTGTCACTATGCTTCTGCATTTTACATGCTATTTATAACAAAACATCGGCAGAAAAGCGTGTTTGAGACAGAGATTTTTATCCCCTCTGCTTTTGGTTAGCACACTTTTGGTTTGTGGGTGATTTAGTGCCATGTTCCCTTGGCAGTATGTAGCGCTTGTATGTCGTCTGCAGCAGCGCTCTGCCTGTAGCTCTCTTGATCTTTGATAAATAGTGTGTACAACAGCCCGGCGGAGGAGCAGTTATGTTTCTTTTGGTCAGACAGCCTATCTATTCTGTTGAAAGGATAAACGGTTTATGTCAGCACAATCTAAAGAAAAACTAGTTTCTGTTTTAGTGATGAGTGGGCATAAACATTCTCGAAATTTGCTTCCTGTGTTCATAGGTTTGGCTTCCTCAATTTGATATTTAATTTCCTTGAACACTATTTTAAAAATGTCATATTTACAGTCCATAAATGAGTATTTTGTTTGTTGTTAATCTACATAATTTTAAGCCATGTCTAGCTAAATTTGCTCATATTTGGTGTTACAAATAAAAACTTGGTGGACATACATTGTTACAAAGCATTGTGATTGCTCTTCCTACCTAGTGCTTCAGCATAGCCTAATTTCTGACCACAGCGAGAAAGATGAGCCTAAATCACTAAGCAGTAACCACAGCATGCATTACAGCCTCTTTACACTTGCTTGTGTCAGGAGAGAGGTGTTTTAAAGGGTTTCAAGTGACCTTGTTTAAAATGCCTGACTTCCTTTCACAATTTGCATTCTCGTAAAGGGTTTCTGTAACCCAAAGCCTGCTCGGATCGGCCCACAGGTTTCCCCTTGGACGGACAAGAACCCTACCCATGTCCTTTTTGACAGAAATGAAGTTAAAAAACATTGGAATGTAGTTTGCCACTGTTATTTAAGGTTGTATGTCATGTGACACTTTGCAGGGCTGAATATCCTACATAATATAAAATGATTGATTGTAGTTTTTTGTGTTTATATATAATTTAGAAAAAAAAATAGTAAGGCTGTCTAAATGTTAGTCAATGAGAAGGCACTTGGTCGAATAAATTTTAATTTGTTGGTTAGTCGCAGAAAAAAACTCCACAGCAGTTGGCAAAGTCGCGCAGTGACAGATCATTAGCACGGCCGGTCCATGCGGTAATGTGGCGGGCAGAAAATTCAAAGTGTGTGAACATTTCAAGAGGTAAAAAATGACTACAAAAAGGCGATGTATGACCTCAAACATGACTTATCATTTAAACATCGTAGTAGCCTAACGTTAGCCACTTTACATGGCCACTTGCTCTAACATTGACTGTTTTAACAATGTCTTTACTACTTTTCTGGACCTTAAATGGCGGTAGTTACAATGCTTTCTATGGGAGATATAAAACCTCAAATAAAAAAAAATTCAAATAGAACACTCAGAAGATAAACTTGAATCACAACCACTTAAAGGGTTCACCCAAAAATGAAAATTCTGACAATTACTCACCCTCATGTCGTTCCAAACTCGTAAGACCTTCGTTCATCTTCAGAACACAAATTAAAGGTGCCGTAGAACATGTTTTCAAAAGATGTTATACAAGTCTAAGGTGTCCCCTGACTGTGTCTGTGAAGTTTCAGCTCAAAATACCCATAGATTTTTTTTTATTAATTTTTTTAACTGCCTATTTTGGGGCATCATTAAATATGCGCCGATTCAGGCTGCGGCCCCTTTAAATTCTCGTGCTCCCTGCCCCCGAGCTCGCGACTGCCTTAAACAGCATGAACAAAGTTCACACAGCTAATATAACCCTCAAAATGGACCTTTACAAAGTGTTCGTCATGCAGCATGTCTAATCGCGCAAGTATGGTATTTATTTGGATGTTTACATTTGATTCTGAATGAGTTTGAGGCGATGCTCCGTGGCTAAATTTTAACATTACACACTGTTGGAGAGATTCATAAAGAATTAAGTTGTGTTTATGAATCATACAGACTGCAAGTGTTTAAAAAATGAAAATAACGACAGTCTTGTCTCTGTGAATACAGTAAGAAACGATTGTAACTTTAACCACATTTAACAGCAACATGCTAACGAAACATTTAGAAAGACAATTTACAAATATCACTAAAAATATCATGATATCATGGATCATGTCAGTTATTATTGCTCCATCTGCCATTTTTCGCTGTTGTCCTTGCTTGCTTACCTAGTCTGATGATTCTGCTGTGCACATCCAGACATCCTCCCCTTGTCTAATGCCTTGAACATGATCTGGCATATGCAAATATTGGGGGCGTACATATTAATGATCCCGTCTGTTACGTAACAGTCTGTGTTATGTTGAGATTCGCCTGTTCTTCTGAGGTCTTTTAAACAAATGAGATTTATGTAAGAAGGAGGAAACAATGGAGTTTGAGACTCACTGTATGTCATTTCCATGTACTGAACTCTTGTTATTCAACTATGCCAAGGTAAATTCAATTTTTAATTCTAGGGCACCTTTAAGATATTTTTTGATGAAATCCGATGGCTCAGTGAGGCCTCTATTGCCAGCAGTGTCACCGAACCTCTCAAGATCCAGAAAGATACTAAAGACATGTTTAAAACAGTTCATGTGAGTTCAGTGGTTCAACCTTAATATTATAAAGCATCTAGAATACTTTTATGCGCAAAAAAACCCCAAAATAACGACTTTTCAACAAAATCTAGTGATGTGCGATTATTAAAACACTGCTTTTGAAGCTTTACTTTTCGAATCAGTGGTTCAGAGTGCCATAGTCACGTGATTTTATTAAACGAGGCTTCGTTTACGTGATACAAACCACTGATTCGAAACAAAAGATTCGTAAAGCTTTGAAGCAGTGTTTTGAAATCACCCATCACTAGATATTGTTGACAAGTCATTATTTTGTTTTTTTGGCACACAAAAAGTATTCTCTTCCCTTCATAACATTAAGGTTGAACCACTGTAGTCACATGAACTGTTTTAAATATGTCTTTAGTAATTTTCTGGATCTTGAGAGGTTCAGTGACATTGCTGGCAATAGAGGCCTCACTGGCCATCGGATTTCATCAAAAATATCTTAATTTGTATTCCGAAGATGAACAAAGGTCTTATAGGTGTGGAACGACATGAGGGTGATTTAATTAATGACAGAATTTGTATTTTTTGGTGAACTAACCCTTTAACATCGATGATGATAGACAAATGAACTAGGGAAACTCAGGGCTTATATAATCAGAACGTAATCAAAAGAGAACCAGAACAGGTGCGTGGAATTAGGAACTATGAAAACTAATTAACAAACAGGGAAACTAACTAGAAACTAAGGAGAACGTGAACAGAGCAAACAGAGTAAAGACAAAACTAAGACATAACATACATTATCTGCCATACTATGAAATTAATTATTGGCATCGATCAAGAATGACATATCAATGCATTTTTATCATTCTTAGAAATAATCATTCTAGTGGATTAGCTATACATTTAGTGATAGATAGATATTAAATTGCAGTTTTATTATGTTATAGCAAAATATCCACAAGGAAAGCCAAATAATTGACTGTTGGATGTGTGACATTCATGAATAGTTTTTTCAAAATTGACATGCAGAACAAATGAGGTATAATTACATTTGCTCAGACTAGAAAAAAAGATAAGACATTCTGCCTCCTGTAGGTAGTACTGCTTACCCACAGTGCATTTGGCTCTGAGGCACACTTCAAATCCAGAAGCCTGGCATTCAACCAGCCAATAGGAAAGTCTCTAGAGACTTCAATGCTCTCCATTCTCCAGGAGGTCACATCACAGTGGGTCGATGCAATATCTCCTTGTTTTGGAAGACAACCTGTCTCTAGCCTTCTGTGAGCAAACTCAGTTAAATGGGTTGACTGACAGGCAGCGAGCCTCTAAATGCAACTTCTTTGACCATTGCTTACACTGTTACTATGTATTTTACAGAGGAAATGAAGAAATTCGCTCTAACTCGCTCCTTGATTAAAAGCCTTTTTTTTTTTTTTTTTTTTTTTTTTTTACTGATTAGATCTATGTGAGATCCTAAATGACTGCCATCTTCTGGGAATGTCAGAAGATAACACAATTTGGTTGCATTTCCATGTTTTCTCATGTTTATTTATTTATTCCTTTAATTTCTATAGATTTATTTACATTTCTAAATTATTTTATAAATAAAAAAAATTCTACATTATTTACAGGGATGCACAATATATTATCGACCGACATGAGGTTTTTATTTGTGTAATCTTTAGCAAATCTTAAATAAATTTTTAATACTGTACGTTAAGATTTTGTAATGCCCAATTTAAACAGATTGATTTAATTGTAATTTTAAACAATTTATTTAGACAAAATAGTATCAAATTTTACTATTTTTAATGCCATTTTAATCTAACAATTGGTTACTGGCATTAACATGAAAATGATTATCAACCAGAAATTTAATATCTGCGTATCCCTGCTTTTTTTGTTTTTGTTTGTTTGTTTTGTACAGTATATATATTTATTATCTGCCAGGATTGTCAAATATAACATCTTTGATCTCCCATGGTGCTTCGTGCCTATTTGATTGCTTATAATTATCCTGGTGCATGCATGTCCTCAAACAAACAAATATATCACACTAATTAAAGCCTTCTGCAGTCCTCTTGAGTTTAGTTAGCGCTATAGTTATTTATTTATTTCTTAATAGAGGGAAAGAACCTATGAGTCACCAGATCTCTTTGTTGGAATGAAAACTGTCCACAGCAGTTTTAAATTCCCACTTCTCACAATGCAGCAGTTTCCGTTATTACGATTTTATTACGAGTGTTGTTTTCACAAGAGCAAACTGTGCAAAGCAGGAACTGATGACTGTTGAATGTAGCACATTGTTTCAGATCCTGAGCAGAGCAAAGCAGAGCATTGTGTCACAGAGATATCGCCCTCTGATGAGCAGAACACATCACTCACACTGATGCTTTCCTGTACCCAGTACATCTCAGCACCTTCTGTTTCTGTGCATTGATTGGTTCAGTGTCACTTGATTTATGTTAATCGCAAAAAATGTGTGGTGTGTGAACTAGTATTTTTAGTTCTGGTGGTGAGTGTTTAGGATTTTGTATTTTAAATTGTATTATATGTATATTTTATAGGCTGTCCTATTCTCAAGATATTGGTATTGGTCATAAGTTTCCATGCCCATATTGGGTGACCACTACACTTGACTCCCATTTTAAGACCCAAACCCTGACCAAGTAACCAGTAACTGAATCTCTCTCCTTCTCTTTCTTCTTCTCTCTAGATAAATGAGTTGAGCCATGTTCAGATCCCCATCATGCTTATGCCTGATGACTTCAAAGCCTACTCTAAGATTAAAGTGGACAACCACCTTTTCAACAAGTGAGTTCTTCTCAAACTTTTCACTTTTCCTTATCTCAACTGCTGTGATCCAACAGTTTTGAATCTTTTAATCTTGAATCTTGTGTTAGATGTATTCAGATGAGTGAATCTCTTGAAACCTGTCAAGAAAGTGTCTGAATCATAAGAAAAATTCTTAGTACTGAAATGGCATAATATATATTCACCATAAAATCAATGGATCAGTGGAATATTGCAGTATTATAAATGACTTATACTTGCACATCATGATTATTTCTTAATTCACGTGCTCTCGTGTTCTTTAATCAAAAAAATGTTCCCCTCCCTTTTGCAATGACAACCTGTCACTCACATAAGATCACAGCAATAGCAAACCAAAATGATCCAATCAATAGAATGCTGCTGAGATTATGTATTTTTATAGGCCTAAACCAAGAAATGAGCAGTGTTGGGGAAAGTTACTTTTAAAAGCAATTCATTACAATATTGTACTACTCCCTAAAAAGTAACTAATTGCACTACTTAGTTACTTTTTATGGAGAGTAATGCATTACATTACTTTTGCGTTACTTTTTTTCACCTGGTCTTGGCTTACTTGTATTTTTTAATAACAAAAGTTCTGTTTTTGGAAAATGTAAAGGCCCTTTCAAACCAAAAGTGAAATGAGTAAGCCTCAAGGCCCGTACACACCGGGACGAATATCGCACGCGTTTATCGTCAGCGTTTTTCGAGACGTTTTTTGTGTTCACACCCAAGCGATTTTCACCGGAGATGCGCCGAGTGAAAGTGCAAATTCACTCCCTGACAGTATGTGTCCAGGCACGTGAACAAAAGCGCCAATCTCATTGGTCGGCCAGTTTTTAATGCGGCGCGTCAAACCAAAAAAATGAACCCGAGGCACTTTTATAAAAATGACGCTTTTACGCCTCGCGTTTTTCGCGTCGGTGTGCACACTCACATTGGCGCCCGTTGTTTAGTCACGAGGCGTTAAACGTCTGCGAAAATCGCGCGCGATATTCGTCCCGGTGTGAACAGGCCTTCAGGCTGAAGGAAATGCAAATTCATGCCTGTACAGTAGAGGGCGCAGCTCAAACAACCCTTTCATCTGAGCTGCCATTCTGGATTGAAGAAGAATAGGACACAGGAGAAGAAACTTCAACAGTCTTTATAATAAAAACTAAACAAAAAAAATTAAAAAATTAAACGTGATGTTTAACTAAATTTTTTTTTGCTTATTCGTATGTTGAATTAGATCATCAAAAGTCAGCAGCAAAGACATTGGTTAACAAAGTGAGATTAAAGCTGCTGTCCATAACTTTTTTTGGTTAAAAATTATCCAAAATAATTTTCTGAGCAAGTACGAAATCAGCCAGTGTTCAAAACTGTCTCCTTTAGGGATGTCCCGATCAGGTTTTTTTGCCCTCGAGTCCGAGTCATTTGATTTTGAGTATCTGCCGATACCGAGTCCCGAACCGATACTTCTATAATACATCAAAAAAAGAATAAAGAAGAGCGGAAAAAAAAACAGATCCAGGACGTTCCTTATTTTTTATTTAATTACAAACAGAGCACTTCTGTGAGGTAGCTTGAACAATCAAGTAATAAATAACATAAATTGTTCACTTCACTTCACTTTAGTGCAACAGTAAATATAAAAAAGGCTAATATAAAAACAAATATATTTGGTTTGATTTGGGTATGCTGCAGTCTGTGTAATAACTAAAATAATGTTTATATATATCATATTTCCTGGCTAGTTTACTTTAGTTTTTTATAATACACCATACTTTAACCCAAACTGAATAATAAAAAACAAGTTTAAATGGGTAAATCTTCTATTATTATTTTTGATTCTTAATTTTCTTTTCTGTCATACTCAAATTCTTGTTAAAACACATTAGACATGCGTATTGTGTGCATTTTGAACACTTTTCGTGTGAAATTATATTTATTTTGTCCATCAAAAGTGTGCTTTCACTTTAATTACGCGTCAGCAGCGCAGCGTGTGTCTCAATCAGCTCCCTAGTTCAGTAGTCAGGGCACTGATCAGGGTATCAGCCACATTCACTTATACTGATTCACGACCTAGGGAGCTAGGGAGCTGATTGAGACACAGGGATAGACTCGGTGCCGAGACGATCGCGGCACTGCTGCTTACGCGACGCTCCTGCCTGACGCTTTACGAGCTGCTCCTGCTGCCTGTGTGAATGCATCCGTTGGTTGACATGCACGCTGAAAAAAATATGCGCTACTCGCGCCGCTTACGCTTGCAGTGTGAAACAGGCCTAACTCTGTGCCACCGCATCACTATAGATGTGTTAAAAATAATGAGAATATATATACATATATATCCGAGTCCTGATCGGGAGGTAACGTCCGATTCCGATCGAGTCTGAAACCACATGATCGGGCCCGATTTCCGATCACGTGATCGGATCTGGACATCCCTAGTTTCCTTACCTTAACCCGATTCACAACAGTAAGCTTGTGATACTGTTTTATAATAAAACAGGTGGGTTTCCGCGGGAAATTCAAGCATGCAGCCATTCGTCTTTGCATCATTACGACACATCTGTAAACAGAAAGAACGAGTCACAGCTAGTAGGCTATATGTGAGGACATAGCAGATCCTTTATAGCGTTTTCTCACAGCAGCTGAAACAATTACACTTATCAATTTGATGGCGGATTGTAATCCAGAAAGGTCCAAATGACAATCATCAGTGACAACTGGAGATTCACCTGTAGTCGAAAGCAAAAGACTTCGGATTGGCTACAGAAATTGAAATCTACATGTAACGCTAATACACACTAAATACAGAGTCACGCAATGCTGATGTTGTTAACATTAACAATTTGAGAAAAAAGTATAATAATAATAATAATTTGCACAGTTTGGCGTGATCTGAACTAAACTATCGTTAGATTTAATCACCATTGGCCACGTGATTCATTGTTATGCTTTTTTCTCAGTTGGTCAGAACAAAAGTGGCAGACATGTTACTTAATTGTTCAGATGACATTTTCTGGTGAAAATCCTTATTTTGGTCATACTTCCCAAGACGTAGAATCTGTAATTCTGAAGTACAGTATCACGTATGTGATACATTAGATTCATCCGTGCTGAGGAGCCGTGGGCGATGCACAACCCACATAAAGATAATAATTCCGCAAATAACTGCAATTGCAGGTTTCAAACGCAGATGGCGACAAAGAGGCAAAACTTAAAGACTGCAGCTTTAAATATATAAATTATATATGTGTTATTTAATGTTTAATTATTGAAAGATTTGCATAATATTCTGAGTGTGCATTTCACAGTCTTCATTCATTCATTCATTCTGCTTTTTCAAGTGAGATGAGTAAATGCATGTTCACATTTAGTCTAGAACTACAATAACCATCATGTTTACCAGCACACACAACACCTTTGCACTTCCTCACGATTCTCTCAACCTGGGGGCAGGAGACCTGTCGGACAATAAATGAGAAAACAAAGTAACTTGCATTACTTGTTTGAAAAAGTAACTCAGATATTTTGTTGTAAATGTAAAAGTAATGCCTTACTTTATTAGTTACTTGGAAAAAGTCATTGGATTACGTAACTCGTGTTTCTTGTAATGCGTTACCCCAACACTGGAAATGAGTTTGTATTTTAACACTTCTGGTTCCATCGTTCACAAGTCAGTTGGGGTTTTTTTTGAATGTGGTTTTGGTTAAAAGCCTGAAATAAGGTATGTGGTGAACACAAGCTAAAGATATTTTCACATTTTATTCTATGGCATAAAACACACCAGTAAAATTACCTCTCTCATGATTTTTTACAGCTTTTACTTGTCTTGAAAAAGATGGTTGCTAACAAAGCTGCTAAATGACATTAGCTCCAAGCTTAGCTTTTTATTTCTGGCAATTGTATTTAGGTTTCAAAATTTATAAAAGTTGTGTTCAATTTGTGAAAATTACCTGGATGGACAAAACGTGCAAGTACCATGAACTTTTGTTGATCACAGAGCTTATTTTTTGCAACAATTTTAAAGTCTATGGAAAAATTGTTGAGGGAACCAGTGTGATGTTAACTTCTGGGTTTGCCTTTAAAAAATATGTCATCACTGCAGCACTCAATTCCCGATGTACAAAATCTCATATTCACTCATATTCGTAACAGTAGAGAAGAGTATTATAACTTCAACTCTAGAGATGTTTCTTTGGTGAATTCACTTTTATCTCTTTGCTTCTTTGCTTTTCAGAGAGAATATGCCAAGCCATTTTAAGTTCAAGGAGTATTGCCCTCTTGTTTTTCGTAATTTGAGAGAGAGGTTCAGCATCGATGACCAGGACTTCCAGGTAAGCTTTGTGAAAGAGAGAGAAATGATCCAAAGTGTCATGTTCAGTGTCTTAAAACCACAGCATACTGCAGTTGAACAACACAAAACACCAGTGTACTCACTACTAAACAATGCCAAATAGATTCAGTTCTCCGTTAGAAAGGCCCATGATTACCAAGAGGTAATTTAGTCATTAACCACTCAATTTGCTGTCGTAATGAAGACCATTATTCCCCATAATAACACAGTAATGTCAGAGCTGTCCTTGCATCCTCCAGACTCCCACGTACAAATGTTCTTAATCATATCCCTTTCCCCATGTCTTTTTCATAGAAGAAAATACCTTTTTTAGCAAGAATAGGCACAATCAGTCTGCATTAGGCAGAAAGGCTTTTCTCAACATTTCTAATTTTGGCTAATGAGGAAGATATGCCTTTGCATTTCACTGTAATCAGTCAGAGCTCAAGGTCTTGGTTAGAGCTCCCTGTCTGCTTGTGTGGGTTTAAAAGGTATTACATTATGACTGTAACCCTGACACATATACAAAAAAACATCAGCTTCCCAGAATGTGCTGCTTATTTTATGGTCTTGATTAGAGATGTTCAGTAGGAGCTGTTTACTGGAGTTTAGGCTTCCTATGTTATACATCAGAGAAGAATGAAACCTTTATAAGACAAGCACAAAATTTTGCAAATTTAGAAGTGTGTACAACTACATATTTTCAAAATCAACTAGTCAATTTTAAGGAATCCCTATATCAGTGGTTTAAATTTAAAACAAGACAAAACAAATGTTGAAATAAGCCAGATATTTTTTTTGTTTCATTCCTGCCCTTGACAACTGTTGCTTGAAAAACCTGGATATATGAGTTAGCGTCATTTTAAAAATGTATTTTCTAGCTCTGGCATATAAATGAATACAATTTATGAACATTTAACTGTCACCTCTCTTTTTGAGCATAGACATGAAAATGCACTATCCAAACGTAAATTGTTGTACTTCAAGAATGCTTTTGAATATAGGCCTAAGTTTGGTCTGGTTTTAAAGAAGACACACAACAGATTGTTGCTGAAGTGAAAGCACTTCAAAAAATGAAAATAGGAAAATTTATAGCAGTTTCAATTTACTGTAAATCAAACGTACTGTACTAAAAATGCGTTATTATACAGTTATTTTTTACTCTAAAATTGATATAAAAAAAAATCAAAGCCATAAGTCTAATCAAGTTGTGTTCCAAATTTGAAGTTGATATCACAAAAATTGAAGTTCCCATGAGATTTCGTTTAGGCGTTGTCCAAAAAATAGCCACCGGGTGTTTTGACGCATTCTCCTGTAACAAATTAATACATTTCAGTCCAAATATCACTTCTATCACAAAACAATATGGCTGAATATGGAAGCTTGAGATTCAGACCTTTCCGACAATGTCTTTTTGTCAAGATTAGAACAGTTTTGACTATAAAGTAGTTAAAATAAATTTTGTAATATGAAACATGACAACACTGACTAGGGGGAGGAGCCCATTAAAAGGATTTAAAGTATGATATCTAATTGATGATGATACCTAATTTATGGTGATTACTAAAATATGTGATACAAAAAAAGGTAATAAATAAAAACACCACAAAGCGTTCCGCTAGAGGGACAGTGACAGTTAAGAGGCTAATTTCTAATTGCACCAATCACTAAATTTGGTAGAAATTGTGAGTACAAAATATTTTTCAAAATCATTATCCGGTAAATCAAGAACTACTGGAAGAGTCATGGGGCCTTGGAATATTTTTGTGGAAAATGTGGGATCTCAGATTCAAAATGTTTTAGAACTACTGCCCTATATAATTAGGCTAGTTTAGGACAGCTTTTCATGTCGGTCATAAGTGGGCGGTGCTTGGGACCAGACGTTATGCCGCAAGTCAAAAGTCTGGCTATGCAAAACTACCTGCATGATAACAGCTGTTTTGTAATACAGATCTAGCATAATCCCACTAATTTTCCTAGCGTTGTGGGTTTTTTCAGTCCACCCTGCGTCCTCTGACAGCTACCTGCCTCATCATCACTATTTTCAGCCCATCTGTGCACACACTTCCCTGCAGAACGAGCCGTCAGCTGAACAGCTACAGGCCCTAACCTGCATGACTCAGCCTGGGAAGCCTTTCGAAATCTCATATCCTGCTTTTGGTTTTGTGTTTAATGAGTATACTTGATGACTATGTTGAGGAAATGAAAATGAGGAAATCCAAGCGCATAGATTTGAGGAACAGAGATGCAGTGATGCACAGAGACAGAGGGAGTCGATAGGAATATGTGTGGGTGTGTTACATGTATATGGAAATGTACATAGAGCTGCTCTGTGCAGCTTTGTCCGACACTCACCTTCACTGAGTAGAGACCCTCTGGCCTTTTCATGTGCGCCATGTGTCTACGATGAGCTTTTTGAGCTTTTTTCCCGAAACTGGGACAGACACAAGGGCAGTTGGAAATTGCTGTCTGCATCAAAGTGGTCAGGTGTTGGTGGGCAGGGCGATTACATTAAATGATCTCCATACAAAATTTTGTTAGCAGAAACTAGCATACCTTTTTTCCACGAGAGCCAGTGCTCAGTGGTGAGTTCTGTGAACCTCTTTCAGAACTTGAACTTCAGAAATTTCGACATGACATAACTGACTGTTACTACTTAAACTGCCTACAAACAAACATGCAGCAATCAGCATCACAGTCTTATTTTTTGCTGTGCTTACACTTATTTTTGACTATTTCTTGTTAAAAAAATCAAAGAAATTAATACATTTATTCAGCAAGGATGCATTTAAATAACTCTTTCACATTGTTAGAAAAAATATAAATTTCAAATACTATAAATGCTGTTCTTTTAAAATTTCTATTTTTGAAGAATCCTGAAAAAAAAAAAAAAAATTATGGTTTCCATAAAAATATTAAGCAGTACATCTGTTTTCAACATTATAGTAATAAGAAATGTTTCTTGAGCACAAAATCAGCATATTATAATGTTTTCTGAAGGATCATGTGACACTGAAGACTGGAGTAATGATGCTGAAAATTCAGATTTGCCATCACAGGAATAAATTAGTAGAAAAATGTAGTTTCAAATTGTAATAATAGTTCATAATGTAACTTTTTTTTCACTGTGTTTTTAATAAAATAAATGCAGCCTTGGTGAGCAGAAGAGACTTCTTTCAAAAATTTAATTCTTATTGTGAATCTTATTCTGAAATAATATTTCAGATTGAATATATAGTGACAATGTTGTCTATCAACTGGATAAAGGAATCACTCTGTGACACTTAGGGCCCTAATTTAACAGTTTAAGCACATGGTCTAAAGCGCACGGCGCAGGTGCGCTTAGGGCGTGTCCAAATCCACTTTTGATAGTTTAACGACGGGAAAAATGGTCGGCGTGCCCGGCGCATGGTCTAAAAGGTTGTCCCTATTCTCTTAATGAGTAATGTGTGTGTTTTGGGCATAACCTGCAATAAACCAATCAGAGTCTCATCTCCCATTCCCTTTAAAAGCCAGTTGCGCTCACACCATGGCAGATTTGCAGAATTTGCAAGCGGAAAAAACAGAACACTTCTCTAGCAAAGAAATGGCTCTGCTCGTGCGCGAGGTTAAAGCGCGTGAGCAGACCATCTACGGGACAAACCGGATTCCACCAAATCATTTTTATCTTTATGCACACAATAATAATCTTTTACATTTGTAATCCTTTTATTTTTAATATTTGTCATTTTTGTGTGCTGCTTCGCGTCCCTGTGTGTGTTAATAAGCAGAGTGTACATGCATTGTTTCTGCCTAAAGGTGCATATTACTAACATGCTCTTTAAATAACAAAAAAATTTTTTGCTCCATTGACTTTAGACTAGGTTTCAGTTGGTCAATGGTGCAGTCTATTTCACTTGCCTCAAAATAGCAACGCACCAACAATGCGCCTGAACACACCGCGTTTTCAGACCAGAAACCAGCACAAATGGGCTCAAATGCATTTGCTATTTTAACAACGTGGCACAGAACATAAAAATGATAACTGCGTCGGGCTGAAACTAGCAAAAAACACTTGCGTCATGCCGCATTGTGCCGGGTATATGATGCGGCCCTTTGTATTGATAGGTTAATTAATAGCAATTATTTATTTTTGTTGCATCCGTCTAGCCAGTCTGAGTTGTTTTTGCTTTGAAAACTTTTATGGTGATTATGTTATCTTGTTTTTTGGATAATGACATGGTTGGTTCCTGGATCGAAACCAGCATGTGTGTTCTGTAGATTGTGTGCTGTTTTTCTGGCTCAGAACTGTAATGTGTAACAGGGCCAGATTGGGTTGAAAAGGGGAAAACTACTGCTTTTTAGATCAACAGTTTTATGGTGTTAATCAATTGCTAATAAACATTGGTGGTTGCGAAAATGTGCTTAAAGAAAATGCGTAAATATATACAAAGTTGAACAGATGCTAGTTTGAGATGGTAAGAGAAATTAGCATAAAAACCAACCATCTGTTTCAACTTTTCTGCTTTAAATTACCATTCACTTCTAATTCAGTGTGATGATGTTGAGATCTCACTTCCGTGTACAAGGACCTGTAAATGAAAGTGTTAAAAAGTCTCTCTCAGTCACATCAGTCTTTGTGTGTATTACATATGACAAGACCTCTTCCTCTTTCCTATGTGTGTTGGCAGAACTCTTTGACCCGTAGCGCGCCCCTCGTCAGTGAAGCTCAGGGTCGTAGTGGTGCTCGCTTCCACACCTCCTACGACAAGAGGTACGTCATCAAGACCATAAGCAGCGAGGACGTGGCTGAGATGCACAACATCCTCAAGAAGTACCACCAGGTGTGAACACAAAAGCTCACACATTCTCCATACAAGCGTTATGTTTTACCAATAACTTTTAAATTTACATGCACATTTATCATGAGTAAGATGGTTATAAGGTCTTTTCTCGCTACAGTATATTGTGGAATGTCATGGTACCACACTGCTGCCACAGTTCCTAGGCATGTACCGCCTTACTGTAGACGGAGACGAGACTTATATGATAGTCACACGCAACGTGTTCAGCCACCGGTTGTCTGTGTATAAGAAATATGACCTGAAGGTAAGGATTATGAAAAATGAGTGGCAAAGTCAAACGAGATGACGATTATGATATGGTTTGACATGTTTCAATTTTTCTTATCTGTAGGGATCTACCGTTGCCAGAGAGGCAAGTGACAAAGAAAAGGTCAGTTTCACCCTCAAACTAAATTCTTATGGGAATATATTGCTTTCCTATGTCAGTCAAGAGTAGTTTTCTGTGTTCAAAGTATATTGTATGTCAAGTCTCTTTGCTTGTGTGTTTCTTAAAGATGGTTTTTTCTGTAGTGGCTAATTATTTGTCACTTCAAGCACCTTAATTTACTTCGAAGCAGAGAGTGAGTATGAGAGTGAGGCGTGCTGATTTTAGATCGTCTGTGTGATTATCGGGTGCACAGATGTAGATATATCCTATACTTAGTGTGTCAAGGTGAAGCAAAGTCCATGGTGCTTTTTTAAGCTATGGAGATTAAACCAAGAGGCTGTAAGATGCAGTAGCATCAACACTGCGGCTGTAAATAAAAAGATTTAATGACAGGCTGTTTGACTGTTAGTCATCAGAAAGTACTAGAACTTAACAAAGAAGATATATGTTAACAGTTAGCCACTTATCCTTGTAATTCCATGTGTCTGTGTATTATTTGGTATTATTAGCCCAAAGTATCTATTGTCTGTCATTCATAGTGCATTGTACACATGTTTAGTGTTATGAGATTAAAAGTAAAACACACGTAAACAGTAGAGGGCAAAAGTCTTAGGCACGTTAGTATTTTCACCAACTGGTTTTAAGTCAGTTATTTATATCTTTTGCTGTAGTGTGTCAGTAGGAAATATCAGTTCACATTTCCAAGCATTCCTTTTGCCATTAATTGTAATAATCCAGTGAGATTTTTGTATGCACAAGGAGTCTGATGGCAGCCGGTATGCTCCACATGGAGATCTGGGGCCGTATTCACAAAACATCTTAAGGCTAAAAGTAGCTCCTAACTTGCCGATTTAAGAGAAAATCTTAAAAATAATGGCTGTGTCAATCCTAAATTTAGGAAGCGTATTTCAAAAAGCATTTTAGCACTAAAACTAGCTCCTAATTCTGTGAAAAGTTAGGAGTAGTCAAGAGGACTCTCACTAAGACCAAATCACAAACAGTCCTAAAATGAATGTTGCTGACAATCCAGCTTAGAGGTCCGCCTAAAGACACTGTACACCATTGAGGCAATAGAGCTTTGGGTGCTGAGTCTTTTCTTCATAAATGCAATAAATGTTTTGATTTATAGATCATTTATGTACAGGCAAAATGTATTGAATGATGAAGAATAAAATATTGCGGTCAAGTTATATATAATTAAATAAGAATTATAGCCTTGTGGGCAGTTCAGGTGACATGAGTTCGAGTTCTGGCTCATGGATCTTTCCCGAGCCCACCCCTGTCTTTCTCTTTTCCACTTTGCTTCCTGTCTACTCACTGTCCTATTGTAATAAAAAGGCAAAAATGCCAAAAATAACTTTTGAAAATAAATAAACAAATAAATAAATAAGAAGAAAATGTCCGATTACCTGTGGCAGTTGTTTTTACGAGTTCACACTTACAAATGATCGAATAGAGTAAAAGAGTAAAATAATCATATTTGGCGTGCTGTCTGAGGAGAGGCTCCAAGCTTGAAATTTAGCCCAAACCCAGAGTACTCCCCCTGTATCCTGGGAATAGGAACTAGCCAAGAGTGAGGAGTCGGGGTGGCGGAGGGATGCTGAAAACTGTTGAGGTAACTAGGTGAGTCGGCTGTGTGTATATATATACACTGCCCTCCAAAAGTTTGGAAACGCCCCTGGCAAAGTGTGGTTTTGGACGATATCAGCATAAATTCCTTATCGTTTTTTGGTGCAAATACATTACAGTAACTTGACATTATCATTGAAGACCAGCAATAATAATTTTCATTTTGATTACATAATAATGGCAATATATAAGTCAGACATGCCCCTTTGCCAGCTGTGATGCTGGGTTACTGGTTTAAACTTGGCCCAGGTTTGTAAAAGATTTTTGGGTCAGCACACCTTAATAGCTTCAACAATTGATTGCCAATTAAGTTTAGAATACAATGAACCAATTAGAACCCAGTTTATGTCAGATAGCTGCTAATGGTGGATATTTTGATGAATTGAAAATTTAAGTTTTTTTCTATGTATAAACTGTTTATATAATAATAATATGTTTTCATAGTTTTATCACAAATTAAAAAGGATTCATGCCAATATTGTCCAAAACCTCACTTTTCTAGGGCGTTTCCAAACTTTTGGAGGGCAGTGTATATATATGCCTCCTCTTGAGCTGATTGGATAGACCATTTAAACGTGCTCCTCCCAATTTATTTTTTTATATATATATATATATATATATATATATATATATATATATATATATATATATATATATATATATATATATATATATATATAGAATCTCGAGAGATTGAATTCTGCAATCTCTCGAGATGCAGACATGTAAGAGGCTGACAATTAGCTGAACATATACTTGTTTAATTAGTGACAGCCTACATTTTAAAATCTTTATTTGATATGACAACATTTTTATTTTAAAATCTTTATTTGAATATGGCAACATGATACCTTGTTATACAATATTTCTATGATTAAATCACTAACAGATACCCCTATCAGCCAATCACTGTGGGCATAGTTAGTAAGCGTGTTGACATCCATAGCAACAAGGTCAACCCTGCCCTTTCTTTTATCTAAAGATTTCTCTCTATTCCTCAATAAAAGTTTGTATCAGCAGCTTTGTGAATAGGTTTTAAGAGAAAACTCTTGGCTAAGAACTTTTACTGCTATTTAGGAGAACTCTTAGTCATAAGATAAAACATTTTGTGAATACGGCCACTGATCTCACCATTAAAAAGAACTGTCGATGTCTCCAAGACACTTGAAGAAGCCTACCTGCAAAACTACCTGAAAAACTATGTGCAAGTGTACCCAGGAAAAAAGACTTTTTAAATGCAGATTGGTCACACCAAATACTAACGTGCCTAAGACTTTTTCACAGTACTCTATATACTCTAGGCCCAGAGGCCTGTGAGGTGAACAACAGATGGCCCATTGGTGGACTGAGGGGCATGAGGTTACCTGACTCCTATTTTAATCCTTTTATTCTGTCACAGGACCGTAGACCCTAATCCCTTGCATATCCCTGGACACTTTCTATGGTGTGTAAAGCCATCCCTGTTTTCCAAAAGCAGTTTTAGAGGAGGATAAAAGTGAAGATTCTAACTTCTTCTTCAATGCAGCTGCATACATATAATGTTTCAACAACTCTGATCAGCACTCAGGATTTTTTGGGAACAATTTTTAAAACAATTTAATTTTTAATAGACTAGATCAAAGATTAAATAAAAATGTACTTGAAGCATAATAGCCTTGATTTCTGAGAAAATATCTTTATTGTTCTTACATATAGCAAATTATATAAATGGAATTATAATATATATTCTGAAAACTAGTCTTATCATTTGCATCTCAAGTCAATTATCTTGCTATTAAAATGTTTAGGTATTTATACATCGGAAAACTAGACAAGTTCTGATTAAGGAAATTATTTTTTGTAGTCTGTTTCTCATCTGCCACATGGATTAGGCATACAGTGCTTTCCTATTTATTCTCGACTCTTTGAATAAATGCTGAACCTGCTGCTGTTCTATTACAGGCCAAAGGCAGCTTTACACACATGACTGTTGAAACGGTGCCAATTTAAGGTCACTGCTTAACAGGGATACTGACCATCGCTGTCAGCCCTGTGTCCCGCATATGTAGGATATAAGGCTTCACCCCATTTTCAGAGAATTCACTGTTTTAGCAACCATTAAGCTGCTTGTTGCCTGGCCAAGTCATGAAGAGGAGTAGAAAGAAAGGTTCATTTTCTTCACACGCTCTGTTTTCTGAGAACAAATGTGGAAAGTAACTTTCTCAGAAATCTTTGCTAGTCAAACAATTATATGTTCTAGTTTTGCTTGAATGCTTAATTTTATTATTCACACAATGACTTGAATCATTGAGATACTTTTGTTTTTGAAGTTTACTGGCCATTTTTTTCACTTAAAACGTCAAAATCTCTCGTAAAACAAGCTAGAGCCGTTCCTCCCTAATCGCACATCATATTATCCCCTCTCTCTCTCAGGTTTAAGTTCAAGTTCTCGTCACAAAGCTGTGGTATGCTAGTAGCCGCCTTTTTTTTTTTTTTTTTTTTTTTTTTTTTTTTTTTTTTTTTTTTTGCTTATTTTACAAGTTATGTTAAAAACAGATCTGAAGTGTCTTTTTTTGGGGGGGAAGGGGTGGTTGCTGCTGCTTTTTTTTTTTCACACCATGAAAATAGCCATAGAAGCTGCCATGGCTTATGAAAGGAACAAAAGAACCATTCTTGCATATACTGTACAATTCAATCCTGCAGCAGGTTAAATATTTCTCCTTTCGCTCCATCCCTGCCAGATTCAAGTCCATTACTTCATTTTTAAAGTCAAATGCCACGTCATTTTACTTCTATAATGCAACATATTTCAAGATACTCATTGGATTGTATTTGTCAGAAAACGATTAGCTCATGAAAAGTGGTCTCTCTGTCTGGTGTTTGGAAGGTAGACGTTGAAAAATAAGTGGGCTTGGTGACCAAAAATTAGTTTCAGAGGCGGAACGATTTCCAATATTGTTTTGTCTTCTGAAAAACATACACAGATGAATCTCACACACTAAGACTGGGGAATGTGTAATGGATGCAAACCATTTCATCAGTGCCCTAATGTCTGTTTACATATAGTGTTCACTCACAATGTTGTCTGGTTTGAAGCTCTTTCCTCAACCATACCCTTCCCTAATGCTCTTCAAACCCACCAGCAGGGCGCACTTTGACTATCGATGACCTAGATTTCACAACAGTTTGATAGGTGTATATTTGCTTTTGAAAGTTGTGAAATCTGCAAACGGTAGAGGCTGTTAAAGTCCATTAATATGGTTTTTACTGGAGTCTGGAGCAAGGGTACCAAATGAACTAATTACAAAGAATTGCTGCAGTGTGTTCATTCTGTAGGTTTAAACCACCCCGGAGGAAATATTTTCGCCCACATTCATTTTCAGTAGTTCGAACGAGCCATAAAAAGTTATTACTTAAATATTAAGTAGTAGTAAGTAATAATTACTTACAGCTGAGTCATATTGAGGTGTTTGTGTTGGCCGGTCTACATTAACATCAATTCATTGTAGCTACATACATTTTTAACTCTGTTTAAAAGCTTATTTCTTTCATAGGCCATTCTGAATATCTCTAAACACAAATTTACAGTGGGTACGGAAAGTATTCAGACCCCCTTAAATTTTTCACTCTTTGTTATATTGCAGCCATTTGCTAAAATCATTTAAGTTAATTTTTTTCCCTCATTAATGTACACACAGCACCCCATATTGACAGAAAAACACAGAATTGTTGACATTTTTGCAGATTTATTAAAAAAGAAAAACTGAAATATCACATGGTCCTGAGTATTCAGACCCTTTGCTCAGTATTTAGTAGAAGCACCCTTTTGATCTAATACAGCCATGAGTCTTTTTGGGAAAGATGCAACAAGTTTTTCACATCTGGATTTGGGGATCCTCTGCCATTCCTCCTTGCAGATCCTCTCCAGTTCTGTCAGGTTGGATGGTAAACGTTGGTGGACAGCCATTTTTAGGTCTCTCCAGACAGAGATGCTCAGTCGGGTTTAAGTCAGGGCTCTGGCTGAGCCATTCAAAAACAGTCACAGAGTTGTTGTGAAGCCACTCCTTTATTATTTTAGCTGTGTGCTTAGGGTCATTGTCTTGTTGGAAGGTAAACCTTCGGCCCAGTCTGAGGTCCTGAGCACTCTGGAGAAGGTTTTCGTCCAGGATATCCCTGTACTTGGCCGCATTCATCTTTCCCTCGATTGCAACCAGTCGTCCTGTCCCTGCAGCTGAAAAACACCCCCACAGCATGATGCTGCCACCACCATGCTTCACTGTTGGGACTGTATTGGACAGGTGATGAGCAGTGCCTGGTTTTCTCCACACATACCGCTTAGAATTTAGGCCAGAAAGTTCTATCTTGGTCTCATCAGACCAGAGAATCTTATTTCTCACCATCTTGGAGTCCTTCCATGGCGGGCTTTCATGTGTCTTGCACTGAGGAGAGGCTTCCGTTGGGCCACTCTGCCATAAAGCCCCGACTGGTGGAGGGCTGCAGTGATGGTTGACTTTCTACAACTTTCTCCCATCTCCCGACTGCATCTCTGGAGCTCGGCCACAGTGATCTTTGGGTTCTTCTTTACCTCTCTCACCAAGGCTCTTCTCCCCCGATGGCTCAGTTTGGCCAGACGGCCAGCTCTAGGAAGGGCTCTGGTCATCCCAAACGTCTTCCATTTAAGGATTATGGAGGCCACTGTGCTCTTAGGAACCTTAAGTGCAGCAGAAATTTTTTTGTAACCTTGGCCAGATCTGTGCCTTGCCACAATTCTGTCTCTGAGCTCTTCAGGCAGTTCCTTTGACCTCATGATTCTCATTTGCTCTGACATGCACTGTGAGCTGTAAGGTCTTATATAGACAGGTGTGTGGCTTTCCTAATCAAGTCCAATCAGTATAATCAAACACAGCTGAACTCAAATGAAGGTGTAGAACCATCTCAAGGATGATCAGAAGAAATGGACAGCACCTGAGTTAAATATATGAGTGTCACAGCAAAGGGTCTGAATACTTAGGACCAATGTGATATTTCTGTTTTTCTTTTTTAATAAATCTGCAAAAATGTCAACAAGTCTGTATTTTTCTGTCAATATGGGGTGCTGTGTGTACATTAATGAGGAAAAAAAATGAACTTAAATGATTCTAGCAAATGGCTGCAATTTAACAAAGAGTGAAAAATTTAAGGGTGGTCTGAATACTTTCTGTACCCACTGTAGATCAGTTAAATCAGCCACACTGTTAGGCTGTTGTCTCATTTGTTCATATAAGGGTCCCTTGACACTACATGCATCTGAACACACCAAACAGCCTCTGTTTTGTGAGTCTAGAGCACCCCCTGCTGTGCTGCATGATATTACATGACACAACCAGCGTGTCAGGACCTGAATTTATTTTAATGTTAATGATGAATCTCTTATAGTGTCTTTAAAAAATAGTCTCTTTACTGTAAGTGTAAGAGAGCATCTTTAGCACACTAAATGCTGTTTCTCTCTTTTTTACCAGGCTAAAGAACTCCCTACGTACAAAGACAACGACTTCATCAACGATGGACAGAAAATATACATTGATGAGGAGAGTAAGAAAACATTCCTCGATAAGCTTCGAAAGGATGTGGAGGTAAACGATTCAGAAGAATTAGCTTTTTCACTCTGTCTGCCTGGTACGGACACAATGACTCATTTATCTTGTGCACTTCCTCTTTCCCTCTTCTATCCATCTGTTGTTCTTTTTTCCCCTCATCTCTGTCTAGTTCCTTGCCTTGCTGAAGTTGATGGACTACAGTCTTCTGGTTGGGATCCATGATGTGGAGAGGGCAGAACAAGAGGAGGTGGAGAGTGAGGATAATGAGGGAGAGGAGGAAGGAGAGAGTGATGGAGGGATTGTCGGAACGCCTCCTGACAGTCCCAGTAACACCCTAGACAGCACTAAACCACTCTCACCAGGGAGACTTCGACCCCAGTATTGACGTCTATGCCATCAAAAGCCATGACAGTGAGTGGAGAAAAGAAGCTTTTGTGCTGTCTTATTGAAATGGGTCCCTGTGCAGATATTCCACTGTATATGATAAATAGGTTGAGCTGCTTTTGAAGCCATTGTAAATTACTCTACAAACACCTGTGACATCATTAAATTAAATATTTTTATGAACTAACCATTTTATAAAATCAATAAACTCCATGAAGCCATAGTTTACAGTGAATTTAGAAGAGCTCAACAGCGCCCCTTAGCTGTTCTAAATTCACTGTGAACCTCAGCTTCTTGGGGCTTATTGCTTTATTGAACATATGCTATATAACAAATCACATGTTTTTCTTTATAATGAGGACCTTAAAGTAGAATGAAATCAAAATTGGGCCTGTTTCCTTTTTGAATGCATGTTCTTATTGTTATTTGTGAACGCTTCATCTATGCATGATATTCTAAAAATCCTCTAAGCTTTTATCAAAATTTAATACGTTTCCATCTTGGGTGATGTTATCAAGAGAGGCAGATGGTGAAAATAATATTAATAGTCAAACATTCTGTTCTGCCTCCATGCTGGTATGGAACGGACACCATTCACAATCCAGTCAAATCATGATTGATAAGCTAAGACCCATCCTACTTTTTTTTTTTTCTTACTATGTTATATTATGAAAATGTATTGCAAAACTTTTTTCCCCCAGATTCTCCCAGAAAGGAGGTGTATTTTATGGCTGTTATTGACATCCTGCAGCATTATGATGCCAAGAAAAAGGCTGCTCACGCAGCCAAGACGGTAAAGCATGGGGTGAGTGCTTTCAGAAATGAAATAAAATTTGAAAATACTTTTTCTTTTTTTTTTATACATGTTCATTTTCTTAATATGAAGAGTTATATCACTATAAAAAAATATTCTTTTAAATTTATGGTTAAAAAAAAAAAAAAGGCAGCTAGAAATTAACCGTAAAAAAAACAAACAAAAAAACATTGACAATGTTTCCGGTATTATGGGATGGCATGTTGGTGCCTGTGTATCTTATAACTTATAACTGTGCATTTCATTAAGTTATAATGTTACTGTACCAAGCTACTTGAAGTACCAAAATCTGCTTTTTACCTTAAAATGTACTGATGAACCAGCATAATAATATAGGTGGTAAAATAGAAAGCCAAATAATGAATGAGAATTCATCCTATAAAACATGGCCCATATTTGTACATACACCATGAACATTTCATTCATTAATACAGTTTAATTACTAAAATAAAATAAAAAAATGGTAATAAAATATGACAAGATCTGAGAGTTAAACTGTCAGAAAAAATTAATCTTAATTATGTCAGATAACACTTAAGCAAAACATGGTCAGGTCAAAGTGTCTGAATATTTTTTGGTTCAATTTTACTGGTAGACCACTGTATGAAGAATGTTTGGGTATAATATGTCACAGTTTATTTTGCTATCCTCACTTACATAAATGAACTATAGTGTCCTGTACCCACTAGTAAATATATATTAAAAAAATATCAAAAATGTCTGAATAATTTTTGGTTTTACTGTAGATGGTAGATGATTAAGAAATGCCAGCAGGGTAACATATGGCACTAAAATAATGCAATAAACATTCACTAAATAACAGAAAATTCAAGACAAAAACACCCTGATGTACATTACCAGTAACAAAAATAATAATAAACAAAACTGTTTATATGAAACATATTTAATCATACATGATGTCATGCAGAGTCTTCTGGGAATGTCATTTTACTGTTATTTTTTAAACTATAAATAATATAGCTATACATAGTTTTTACGTCTAAAAACCATAAATTTGACTTTTAGTAAAATGACATATAATGTGATGATGTTCACTGTATATGCTAAGGTAATGTAACCAATTAACAGGTTTTTACTGTCTTTTTCTATAAAAAAATGACATTATTACAGCATAGGGGTGGGAATCGGAGGGTACCTCACGATACGATACGATCACGATAAATGGCTCACGATAGCGATAATATCGCGAGTCAGCGATTCTGCGATAATCAGTATATCGCTAGACAATCCTATAATGATACATCGCGATATTGGTCTTAATATGAAAACAAAATGCACGTGAAAAGGTTAAGTGCAGGTTAATGGATAAATCCGATCTTATATGTACATTTAATAGAGTTCACGTCACCGAAAGCAAGAAATATGAGGTGCATTTTATTGACCATCAGTTAATTTCAAAATCAAAGACTGCAATAGGAGAGAGCGGCAACAGCACTGGTATAAGGTCTCATTACTTTTAATGAAGATAATTGTGTGTTATGCGTCTGCGACTTACTTTCACTTTCATATGCGGCCGTTTGCGCGTCAGCTTGCTGAAGAGATCTGCGGCGATGTGTGATGCAGGACGCTTTGAGCAAAGAAATCTATATATAGCGCTTTATTTTTTTAAATTAAAATATCGATATTTGGCGCAGCGATACGATTCTCGTATCGCACAGAGAAGGATGACGATATATCGCCATATCGATATTTTGTCCCACCCCTATTACAGCGTAAGAATGGATAGAAAAAATACATTTTTTTGTACCAGAAATACTGTACAGAGGATTATTTCGGGTATTTCTCTCAGTCATCTCATTCATCATTTATGCTCTCTAGAGTGTATGCACGACTGAAACCTTTTATAGCTTTTATCAAGGTATCAACCTCCTGTTGTTGTTGTTGTTGTTGTTTTTTGGGGGTCTTAGGCTGGGGCAGAGATTTCCACCGTGAATCCAGAGCAGTACTCGAAGAGATTCTACGATTTCATCACTACCATTCTGCCCTAGTGCGAGGCAGCTGAGCTGAGTCCACAGGGATGAAGAGGGACGCCAGCAGAGGGGTGTAGAACACTCACTCGCCTGCTCTGCCACAGGGGGGCACCCCTACAGCAGCTACAACCACCATTCGTTTACATTTTGATTTTCATCTATTCGTTCTTTGTTTATATGGGACCATGAGTGATGGAAAAGGACAACAATTATACCTTTTTTGGGGGGGATAGGGCTTTTTACTGCTTTCTTATGCATGCCCCTTATTCTTGTTTGTTCCGTTTGATACTTTTCTTGCCTTTTAAAGTGGAAGAGGACGGCGAGAGGAAAGAGAGCGCATGTGATGGTCTGTGGCTCAGTTAGTAGAATTAGGTCTCTGGAAAAGGAGGCCAAAACAGAACTTCTCATTTGGACCCTCACTGAAATCATTCATCACATCTCCTACCTGAACTCACATCATGCAACCCTTGGCTGCCCGTTCTGCTTTACACCACCGAGGTCAACAGCTTCGCGGAGAGGCACCTGAAGCACTTGACACCACGGCACCCGCTCACTAACTCTCCTTACTCGCATGGTCCTCTTCCTGCTCTGGACAGACTAACAAGAAACGCTCTTTGAGCCATTTACAAAAGGAGGACCCATCGCCCCCCACTTGCCTTGTGTGGACAGACAGATGAATCTGACTGTTTTGCATGTTCCTTCAGTGTTCTGAGGCAAAGCGTTTGAAATAGAGGCGAAGGTTCCGGTAGGTATTTCGTTTGGTTTTTTTGTTTGTTTTTTGTTTTGTTTCGTTTTGCAGCAACTTGACAGGAGGGAGAATGAAGACACTGAGGCAGCAGGATCAGTGGTTTCTCTTCAGTCATCAGTGAATTCTGTTACATTAGTGATTCAGTTGCCATCAGCACCTTAAACTGTTGCACTTTTTATTAGGATCACTCGGTCTGTTATGAGCTGCAGCGATAGCACTATGAGGCACTGTTCAACGCAGCCTTGCAGTTTCACGTGTTCTCACGCATACGCTTGTTCTCAGCAGACAAAACATAGTTTACCTCTTGCATCGTACCAGGACACACCGTTTTGTGTTGTTTCAGTATTCCATGGAGGTTTGGGGAAGGGGTGCTTTGTGTATTTTTTTTCCCCCTCTTTTTTTTTTTTTTAAAAATTGTGTATATGTCTTGTGAATTTTGTTCGAAATTCTTTTGAACGTTCAAATTGGCAGCAAAATAGATGAAACGTTGTATATTTTGCACATGATGAATGGAACCAAAATGTTCACAGAATCCTGTTGGTTCAGCAGTGGTATTTACAAGGGAAACATAATACCTGTAACAGAGGAGAATACTTTTATAAATGGCATTGAATTAGAAGCAGGTAATATGACTTAGAGATTAACATTTGTTCCTTAACTTTTCTAATTCAAAGAAAAAAGCCGCCTCATCCTATGTTGGTTTAGACTTTTTGATCACTTGCACACATTTTTACATTTGAATTTTAATCCACCAGAATTTTAAAGCACCACTCTGTGATTCGGTGTTCTGATAAATGAAGAATGTTACTGTTTTAAATCATACAACACAAGTACTGTCTAAAAAAAAGAAAGGAAAAAGAGAAAAAAAAAATGCATGTTGCATTATTTTTTAGTGTTCAGTCTGGTTTAGCCCAGAGATGGTGTATATTCCATGCTTGGTCATATTTTAATTTTCCCCCTTGCCCTAAACCCCCCATCCCCCCACCCCAGGTCTATTTTTTTTAAGATGGTCCCATACCTGCTTTATACTGTGTTTTCAATGTATACACTGTGCAAGAGTCGTGCCTTTTTACTCCAAATTATTTAATTCTGTATTTTTTAATCTTTTTTTTTTTTTTTTTTGGTTTTTTTTTTCAAACAGAAGTAAAATGTTATTTTCTAATATTAGGGTGGTTGTTGAAAAAAATCTGATATTTTCAGTGTTGTTTTTTTTTTTTTTTTTTTTTTTTTTTTGGTGTTTTGATGTTTTAAAATGTGCTGTTGCTTCAAATGGATACAACACATTATACTTTATGTTCACAACAACACAACACTGAAAAGGTCACAATTTCTCCTTGACTGGCTAATTCTATGTGCAAAGCCTTTTGGACAAGAGTGTGCATTGTGAATTTGTTGATATGAGTAGGTGTGGCTCTTGTTATAGTGTTAATTGTAAATTGTGTTCAGGCTTTCTCAAAGCATTTTTATCTGGAAGTATTATCCGGCACCAATGTTACAGCGTCCTTGGTTAGTGTTTCATTTTCTTAATAAACTGAGCGCTGCTTGTGCCCTTGGGAAACCATTGCACAATGGGAAAAGAAGCATTTTTTTATTGTTCTCATTGGGGAAGAAAACAAACCCTTGTCGTCTTGGTTGTAATATTCACAAAGAACAAAAAACAACAACATGGGCATGACAAAAGAGGCTGTTTTAGCGGCAGACTTTGATAGCGTCATCAGAGCATCGCTTCAGCTTCTGATTCTGGATTCACACGCAGCGATATATATGTGAATTTCACTAAATGTGAAAAGTGCTATAAGATACAGCTTCACTTAACGCCTTTTACAAAAGCCCTCCATCATGTTCTTCATTTGCCAAAAGCATTGTGTTCATTGATGCATTAAATCATCGCATAAGCTTTGGAGAAAGAAATGTCATGTACTTTTTAGCAATTCGATTTTTATTTTCTAAACATTTATGAATGACGCGTTCGGATGGATTTTATTTGAATATGCAGGTTTACAGGCTTATTGAAAGAAGAAAAAATCCCCTCGTTTGTGACTGTTTTAATCTAGATAGTGATGGTAATAGAGTGATGGAGAATCGCTGGTATAATCTGCATCACACTCACAGATACGAGTCTAAAAGCTGTTGTTGAGAATAACCAAAGGGGAGGCTGTCTCATGTGTTATGATGTAAACCGATATACACTCCATTCCATAAGCATTGCTCAAAACAATAAAGCACTTTGTCTGCAATCTATGCTGCAACGTCTCATCATGTTTTCTGCTCTTTTAAATTAAGTTAATAAGAGTCACGCAAAGAATTGGATTGGCAAATTATGAAAGCTTGATAATTAACATGCATGCAGTTGTACAGTTTACTCGATAAATAAATGAGTAGACTAATGCTTAAATGTAAAGCGCTTTTTAAAATATCTGCAAAACAAAGAACAGACAAAATAAAATGAAGACTGAAGAAAAGGTACAAAAAGCGCACCTAAGAATAATCATCAATTAAGAAATCCTATTATATACTATATATGACATTTGACTAGTGTGTGTTGTGTGTGTGTGTGTGTGTGTGTGTATATATATATATATATATATATATATATATATATTATCATTTATGCGCTTTTAATCTAGATATATATAATGACATTTGCTTGTGTATGTGTGTGTGTGTATATATATATATATATATATATATATATATATATATATATATATATATATACTTACACAGAGAGTATCATTATTAAATCTCGGTGTATATGGCTTATTTGACATTAGGCTATGCACAGTAAACGCCACACTGAATTTAAAGATAGACTTGTGCCTTAAGTCGTACTTTTGTTTACCTGCATGCGTCCATGATTTAGCTGAAGAAACACTGAGATTGCTTCTTTCAACAAAAACATTGGCGTCAAAATTGAAAACGGACGTGTCAAGAGCTTACGACAGTCCAACATGCTGAAAAGGGTGATGTTTATTGTTCATGTTTATCCTTCATTCGCTAAAAACAATGCCTAATGGCGTCTACCTTGATTGCAGACTTACATTCAAGACAGACATCCTATTGTTTTGGGGGGGGGGGGGGGAGGACTTGTGCCGAGTGCTCATCTTTTACCAGTTCGTTGGTCGATAATAAATTGTATTCTAAGCTTGAAAACATTATGTAAATGTTAAGTGAAGAAATATGGAATGGTAACACCAACCTCAGCGAATAAGCGCACAGACAACTGATTTATGTACAAATACATAGGCTAGAACATTAAAAAGATGTGTCCACGAACACATCTGGATTCTCTTTGAGGTAAGTGATGTGAAAACCGATGCGTTTATGAATATGACAACTGATTGTGTAGACTCTAAAGAGTTTGTTCATCTCACCCCCAGGGAAAGTCACGAATTCAGCACCAGGCAACAACCTCTGTACGGGAAATGCTTATAATACTTACAATAAATAATAGACTAAATTAGAATTTGATAACGTAAAATTCTATATAAGATATCATCTGTTATACGATTTTTAAGGGCCAGGGTCAAAAGTCACAGGACAGTGTGTTCTAAAGTTCTAAGTTCTAAATACGCCCGTTAGGGCACAATTCCCGCCCTTTAATTTTGAGGCCTGTTCCCCAAAGCCATTATACTTGACACGTAAAACTTAAGTAAATAAAGAGCCAGAGCGCTCATATACAACTTCAATGTTGAAGACTATAACATGAATAATAATAGGCTACTGCCAGATTTATATACGAACACAAAATATTTCATGAGTATATAATGCTACATATGCTTTTATTTGTTTGTTGGTTGGTTGGTGTTTGTTCTGCTTTGTCCCAATAGGCTACTCAATAATGTGTAAAAAAATATACATTTGACTTCTAGTTTCTGCTGTTCCCTCTGAATCAGCTTCCTCCTCCTCTGGAAAGACATGAGGCATCATCTTTAAACAATGTACTGACTGACAGGTACCAACATTTGGATGAATGGCCCACAGGGAAATATCAAAGATCAGAAAGGCTATGCTATTCAGATTTCATTCTCAATTAACATTGTTCTGTAGAACCCTATTTCTATTGTTGCTACAATCGGAAATTCACCGTGCATCACTTTGTTTTGCGTTTTCATTCCAAGTAGCCTATACGGTATGCTGTTAGTAGCCTACCCTATTAGTAGCCTATTAAAGAACTGATCTTTATTTTGTGATTAAAAGACTTCATTGTTTCTTTCTTTTTTCCTCTAGAGAACACAATTATTTAGCCTACTCATTTCATCACTACAGAGCAAGTACGCCTATAACATTTACAATCATGCACTTCGGAAACATTTTCTCATAAAAAACAACTTTTATCATTTAATTTTATCATAAAGGCCTATAACATAAAACATGAAAAAGTAAAAACGTTGTTCTCCCAACTTTACCTTAACGATGAAGCAATGGTAGCCATATACTTCGCAATTTTAGATAATTCCAATTTTTATCATCGTCAAAAATAAAGCTAATCTCCCTTTGGATAAATGAACTCAATATACATTCATTATTTAATTAGTTTGACGGGGGTCTGGATCGCTGGGTGTGATTTGTTCATTCCACCTTAAATCCTCCTGTCCTCCCCTTTAAGAGAAAATTCTCCAAACGTTCCCGCCCGAGCGGGGGCGCCAATAGCACGTGCAATGATAATACGTTTACGAGCCTCATTTTGAAGAGTTGTCACTTACGCTTCTGTTCTTACTCAAACGTGTCGCGACATTGCCAGTATTTTATCATTTATGTCTACGCAACTCTTGTATAGCTCACAGCGCAGTTGGTAAAATGAGTTTCATATCTGAACATATTGTTTTATGAGGTAAATTCTACGTTCACTACACCAACCGTTTTGTCTCTTTCACGGCATCGGCTTTTTCCTCAGCTCGTTTTCTTACCTGTTTACTCAACAGCAGTAGACTACTTTAGTCGACCTCTATTTTGATAAAGACATTCACAGTTGAGGTTAGTTGGGAGAATATTAAAAAGTACGGTTTATATAACACATGACCTTGTCTGAAATTCCGCAGCGAAAAGAAAAAAACAAGCCTGAACATTTCGAAATTTTCGTTCTCAAAGACTTATCGTTAAGGTTTATTAAAATAGTGCCTAGTGTCAACATTAATCGTTATAATAATGATTTTAAAAATATTCAGTAATAATAATTTCTCGCATGGTAATGCCTTGCAACAAAGCTCTTTCTACAGGACGATTCAAAGTGTAGGCATTAAACTTATATCCAAGCAGCAGAAACAAGTTATTCACATTTTGAATATTTGCCCAATGAAACACAGACCAAGAGAAATAACCGGAATAAAAGCTATTCTGTCATAGCCTGCTGTGCGGAAATCGACTTGACCATGTGGTTGCCAACGCAGGCTTGTATCAGGCTACGGGTTTTCTTTTCTTTTTTCCGTATAACTTTTGACAACCGAAACAAAGTTGTTTTCTGACTATACAAATACACCTGCAGCGTTGAAACGGTAGTGAAGCGACGGTTTAAATGGTACATTTATTTGACTTTGCACACAGGGGACAGGTGACATTTTTTCTGAAAGGCTGGTCTGTTTTCTAAATGTTAATCTTTATTTGAAAGGTCTTTAAAATATGCTAATTCCCTTTAGCACTCTACTGGGATTGGTTAAATAATGCACTACATCTATCACAGTGATTGTTTTAACAGATCTGTCCTTAATTGGTTAAATCCACCTTACCATAAAATCATATGGGAGATTACATTCTATGATTATATAAGTGCACGTTGTATGTTGTTAGTGTGCTTAAACCTCTTCTCAAATGCCTTACGACGTTAAACTTCTAATGTGTGGCCTGGTCAGAATGGTCATAATTGTAAAGCAGGCTCACAGCAGAATGCATCACTGACCCACATCACATTTTTCATCAGTGTTATGAAAGACGTATACGTCACCTAATGGAACCGTTAAGGAAGCTTGTTGTTTTGGATCAGTGAATTGTTTTTACAAGTGTTTCTGAAAGAAACGTTGCTCGTGATATAATTGGGTTTAATGATTTGTTTGACTGCAGCCCAAGTCACTAATTATTTCGCTAATATCACTAATTATTTTGACACGTGAATTATAGGTTAACACTTCAGAGTTAGAATTGTCCTTATCTATTCCATATTGAGCTTCAAAAGGCAAAAAATAATTAACTGTTTCCGTATCGTTGTAGAGTATCGAGCATGATTTTGCTTTAGTTTGTTCATAACTTATTATTAGCCCTATCTTTGTTCTTTTTTAACGTCATGACAACCATTTGCAGTTGTAAGACTCATAATTCTGATTTAGTTGACCTTATTACAATCAATTAGCCTGTTTTTGGGAAAACGTTAACAGTGTGTAGCTAACGTATCTGGAATAAAAGTATCGCTTGTCTTAAAAAAGATAAATTTGGAAGACAAACAAGGAAGACAACATCACTATCAATTTCATTTTCGACTTAAAATTAAGCTTGTCAGAACTTATAGACAGAACATAATTAACAGAAAAAAACACGAATGAATCATATGTACACACAATATTTATATTATAGCCTTTATTTTAATTTGTATGCTTTGAAAAAAACGACCTGTCCTTTCAAATAGTTTAAGTGTTTTTTCTTCAATCCGTATGAGTTTGATTCTTACCTGCATGGTTGTATAAGCCCTTTATGATTTCAAGGAGGGATAAGTGAGAGTCTAGGATTACAAATTTACAAATGACAAATTTCTTAGGTTTTGAATGAAAGGAATATTTAATATATTTCCTCATGGACTGGGGATTCGCGGTCAATGTGCATTCATTTATTTATTTATTTATTTATTTATTTATTAAACTTGTTAATGGAGAAGCAAGGGGATTTATTAAATTTGATAAATTCTGTGGCTGTTGATAACAGCTGGGACGCTGTTGAAATTAAAAATGCTGTCGAGTCAGTACTGTAACCAATTGTTAGAATGATTGATCATTAAAGACCAGTAGAACAAAACCCTAATTGCTTAATCAAATATCTCTGTCTCTTATAATGTATACTGCAAGTTGTTGTCATTGTCTGAAATAGAGAAACGATATCTTCTTTTTTTGGAGTTCGTGTGGGGGTATCCTTTCAGGATACGCGTTTAGTTTATGCAGATAACGAAGGAATCTCTTGCCACGAGGCCGACGAGGACCTCATCAGAGCTTCCTCCTTTTGACTAAGGTAGTTACTCTGATATCTGGCTTAAAATGCGTGCTCTTATATATATATATATATATATATATATATATATATATATATATATATATATATATATATATATATATATATATATATATGATGTTAAATGTTTTACAACGTTCTGGAGTAACTTAATAAGCATTAAAAAAATCGACAGGTCGAACTGGTGTTTTGTGGGATTAACAACATGGTGATGAGTTTTTTGCAGGTCACGTAACAGCATTATTTTCCTCCCACGTCCTGATCCCATTACAAAAGAAGCTTCCATGAGGCCGCTTATCCTGTTGGTAGTACCACGTGTCTAAATATGAGGCGAACGGTTGATAGTTCACCGAAGTGTTTGATATAGCTATATTTATTATTATGCAAAACCTAGGCCTGTAGCATACTTTAAGAATTTATTGTCCACTGTGCGCACTAGTAAGATTATTTTTATGATTGCATTGGGAATTCGGAGTGGTGTAGCCTGTTTGTTATAACACAACATTTACCGTTTATTGTAAATTCTTCAATTCATTAGTCGTCGTCACACTTTTACAATTTTCAATGTGAAAACAATCAAGCCAAATACTTCTACGTTTATAAACAGCTTAAAAGCTGATTTCTCCACAAGTTTTTCTCTTTTCCAGAGAAGCGATCAACAACAGGTTGAGCATAAACTTATTAGGAGATTGAAAAATCCTTTCCTACTGAACAGCCTAATGGTGGCCTGTTGAGTTCTGTGAATGAAGCCTCGAGTCCATTCGATGAAGTCAGGCCTCGAAATTAGCTAGTCAGTATGTTTCACTGTGCAAGATCCTCTAGCTGTGCAGTGTGTTCGCCGTGCTATAATTTGTTATTTACCGTTTCTAATTTGGATGTAGGCCTACCTTAAACTAGGCTGGACCAACTTTTTTAACGTCCTTTTTAACATGGGATGTGTTCGTCTTGGTTAAAGTAAATACTCAGTCGCTGTCCGTTTTTAGTAGGTCTACCTGTAGATACGCCTACCCTACAGAAATCATTAGCCTAGCTATTGATTAAGACGTCTGTCCGTGTATTAATACTTCGTGTTAAGCGATTATCTCAGTTGATCAAATAATCATCATAATTATTATTATTAAAGTTCACATTAACACTTTTATAGCAAATATAGCCTACATTTCACAAAACGTAGTCCTGCTGCTGTATCGCTACTGTGTGCATTTCCATTGTGTGACAGATTTATTGCCTTCAACTGTTTTGGGAAGGCTGATGCTTGCGGGCTAAACAGCTTATCTGTGTATGGAAGCATAAACAATACCAGTAAATATTTTTCTGTTATTTTATTTTAGGCTATATGTTTAGCTGTAAATAATATTTATTTACTATAGCTACAATATAATTTTTTTTTTTTTTCTTAGATTTGTCTTGTGGCCCTTTACGGCTCAAATCTCTAATGACTAAAATATGATTCTACACACACTGAAATACAATTTGTGATATAGATATGAAAGGTTAAAGAAATAAACCACTGACATACACTAAAATTTAGTTAATTATACAAAAGGTAAATCTTGTGAATTTTATATAATTAAGTGTAGGCCTACGTATCATTTAGAAGTACACCAACCCTTTCGAAGCCCCCTCTCCACATCTTTACCACAGTCTACAAACAAGTGGTTGCCCCTACAAGACTAGCCCTTGATGTCCTATGCACAAATTATCGAGTTAACTGTTTAATTCGTCGCTTATCTCAGGAGGTTCCGTTCGCGAGGAACCAGCAGCGATGCATATGTTCTGGCAAATTGCGCTGCGTTATAAAGTCATTTTTAAATATTTTCGAAGGTTTTGTCCTTCCTTTCTTCATCCTGCTCCTCTGCTTTTATTTTTGCTCTCCTTGGAGAAAGGAAGTCAAAAGAAGCAGTTTATCTTAAGCCTAGTTGAGCGTAATATCTAGCTACCAGAGACATATGCTGACTCTTCCCAGTCTCACACACGGATTAGCCCATTATCAAAAGCTATTATAGGTCTATATGAAAACATGGTAGTGTAACCAGATCGTGATCCTGTTGTAGAAATTCCCTTTTGAAATGTGTTGTTTCTACGTACTAGTTTTTACAGTTTCCTTTCCCTGGTTAGAGCAACCTATATATCCTAAGCGCGCTCATGTGTGGTTATAGGCTTATAAGTAGAGGGCTTGAGTGCATAGTGTGTATAGCAGGGCACGAGACCATCAGTTTCTAAACCCCTCCCCCACACCAACACTTTTCTTTACAATAAACAACTTATCTTAAAGTTCGATCTTACATTTGCTTTAACCGCATTACCCAACACCTCAAAAAAGAGACCAACATTATAGCCTAATAATAAAAATGAATATTAATGAATTAAAAGCTAAAAATGAACGATCATATCACATCACACTCAGATGCATTTAATGAACAGTTTCACCATAAAAAGAAAAAAAGAAAGTGCTTCAAAATCCACCTCACGTTTTCAAGTTTTCATTTCGAGTGCATTTATCCTACACAACAATGGTATACAAAAAACAGGAAAATCACAAAAATAAATATGCATTTTTATAAACAACCAGTGACTTCAATTTAAGAAAAAATCATGTCAAAATCTGACCTCAAGTATTTTAGCAAAAGCAGAAAGATTAAAAAAAAAAAAAAAACTAAGTCCACCTTGAGATATCCTAAGCTACCATGTTTACAGTGAGTCATTTTCTCATTTCTGTTCATTGTGGAGATCATGAAATTCTTTAACTTAATGGGGCTGTGATGTGTGCGCTACATTCTGTTTAATTTGGCTAGTTTTGAATTAATTCCTGTGAAGTTGGGACGACATAGCTATTCTGTCAGTCCGCAGTGCACTTTGACACAGAAAGGAACAAAATGTTCCTTTTATACGCTCGAGAGAGCAGACATTAAATAGTCGCGTTATAAAAAATATAGAACAAGGCTTACTATAGGCTATTTTAATCATTCACCTGTCAGAGTGTCACACTATCGCATTGGAACATTCAGAAAGCGATGCAATTTCGCTAAATAGGCTACATAGTGTCTATCCCCACTTGCACACGTTAATCAAAACACACGTAATGGGCCCATACTTAATACGTTAAATACCCTTAAAGTCTATTAGGCCTACGTGTTTTCTCAGAGTGACGTGAACCCAGTAGCCTCCCTTTAGCCAAATCTGCATAGTTTATGCCTATTCAGTGATGACTCACATGTTTTGTATTTATTTATTGTTTTTTTTTTTTCCTTTTGTGGAAAATTAGAATGTAGTTGATTTTTTTTTCGCCCCTCGGCAATACAATCAGAAAATTATGAATTTAGTTCCTTGGCTGATCCAATCACAGATACAATTTGCTTTTAAAGGTCTGTTTCGGAGCCAGTCTGCTTTTGCTGAAGTAAACAAATATGGTACGTCAGAGTACATTCATCACAAGGCATTTATATGGGGCAGGGTACTCTAGTAGTGAACACCAAGTTAACACTTGAATGTTTTTTTAAGGTTACGCTTTCGAGTGCCAAGGTAATCCATATCCTTGGAAAACAGGCCTAGTGAAGTAAAATACAATCAAAACACCATACGAAAAGGACAAGGCTACTTGAGTCAAAGAGAAATAAACATTTACTAAGTCGTATACCCTGACCAGAATGTGTGTATATTCCACTACCGAGGTCATTTTCTTTGATTTCGTCACGTATGTAAAACGATGTTGTTTGTAGTTATCTGTATGCCTATAGCTCTCTATCGGCACCATTTCAATAAGAACGAGTAACAAAACCTCTCAAAAGCAAACGAAATATATTGGAAATAGCACCACGTTAATAATTACAGATTTTAAAAAGGTTTTTGGGTTAACTTGCGATGGCTCTTTTGCGTAAGAAAATCGAAAAATAAAAACACATTACTAATTCACCTTAATGGGCATTAGCAAAGTGCAATGCATGGTAAATTTGTGCTTTAGCTGTTCTATACCTTAAGCTATGAATGTGCTATAGAAGGAGATCGATTTGGTGTTTTTCCCTCTATTACATCGTGCAAAATCAAACAGCTCTTGATTGTCAGTTAGTGGGCCATTGTGTTGGGCCTACAGTGAGAGTTATGGTGTGCTGCGTGTGAGTGAACACAACCAGGCGCCAACAATTGGGGAGCACCCTTAAAATGAATAAATAAGAAGGGTATGGATCATCGGCCTACAGTAATTCAGAAATACAGTATGTAAATGAAGCATAAAGAGAAAATACAAAAGAAAAAAACATTGGCCCAAAATATACCGACAAAGTCAGATGTTTTAAAAACAAAATCAGCATTTTAGTTGACACAGACCTGACAATCACTATAACGCCATCCTTATGAGAGATGGTTAACCCTGCCTGCAAAATGAGCCAACATTTGCTCCATGAGAGTTTAGTCCATCAGGTCACAAACAGCTCCACAATGTCAATAATGTTATTTTGAAATCAACCGTGTTTTCGCTAGCCCAGCTTATTATAAATACCTCCGTATATTCCCGAGTCCCAAACCTCGATGAATAGACCAGCCTTTACTCTATGAGGACGGTGTGTGCTACATAACAACAGGCCAGAAATGTATGCATTGAAAACAACGATGAAAACAAAACAAGTATATACGGTATCAGTGCTTGTCACAGTTTTAAGACATTTCCCCCGAGCTCAAAACAACAGTTCAAGGGATAACAGAGGCTTTCCTGAATTTGTGGCTAGGAGGGGGAGGAACAACTGAATGACCGAGCTGCCATCTCCACACTGGGTGAGAACGATGAGGCAGTTGGTTACTTCTTAAAGAGTTCAAAGAGTAAGCGGGACTCAAATCTCCATCGCTGCCAATAACAAGGGACGGCGGAGAGGGAAAATTCGCCATGAATCTGAAGGGCTTTTTCAGAGATGCTACATTGGCGTTCGCTCGTTTACGTTTGCTCGCGCCCGCACAGTCTTCATTCGATCCCTCATTGCTAGCGAATTTTCCGGCAGAACGGGGGCTCCGGTCAACTTTTGCAACTGATTTCGCGGGTGTCCTCACACTTTCGGCTTTCTTACCCAGAAGCATTGCCCTGTAGTTTTTTCTGACCCTTGCACCATTTTTGCATTCCCCTTCCTCGGAACAAGGACTGTTTAAAGTGCTTCTTGATTCCTCGTTACAGGGAGGGTGTTTTTGAACAGAGCTCTCTGCGCCTTTACAGTGGTCAGTTTCCTTAAAATGATTACTGATGCACTGACCATCGCGTCGTTATCCTTACATTGATATTCCTGGGGCTGATTTGCATATTCATATTCGTCAAAGGTGTCCTCGACTTTAATCTTCACGTTGTTGAGTAAAAATGGTGGCGTTTTTACTGCCCTGTTGCCCTCATTGTTAAAGCCTGAGGTAGTGATGAGCTCCTCGGCCTCTGTTTTGATAGGTTTTAGAGGTGAAGGCAGTTTGAGGGAAGTTTTTGTTTCTCTCTTGGAATTTGCGGCTAATGAAAGATTGCTGTCAGAAGACTTACAAACCGTTATTTCTTTGTCCTGAACACAGTGGGAGATCAAGCTTGGGAGCATTTGTTTGCAGAACCCGGTATTCTTTGTTGGGGAAACGCCTTGTTTCCATTTGCATGAGGTGAAAGCCCAATATCTTTAATTTTGTTAAGGACAGAGTCTGTTGTCTTTGGATCATTTGAAAATTCAAGGCGCGATTGTACTTCAGAGCCCTCATTTTCTCTTAAATCTGGAAAACAGGTCCGCACCGGGCAAAACTTCTGCACGTTTGCGGCATCACCATCCCTGTGTGTTTCACTGGACGATGAGAAGTCCGATTTTTGAGTTTTGCCAGTTCTTTCACAGTCCAAAGTAGTCGTTACTCCTTGGTTAGTGGGTATGTTCTGCACATTAGGCCTGTAGTGAAAAGTTGGCTGTAGGAGCAGAGGTGCTTTTGTGTTGAGACTTGAGAACCTTGCACGCCTGAAACGAATGCTCTGCACTGAAACTTGACTGGACACAGAGCTGGAATCAGACTGAGAGGAGCTCTCTTCATCGCTACTGACATCTGAAGAGTCCGACAGAGAGTCATCCTCCTCCTCCTCATCTGAAGTCCCGGAGTTGCTGGTGGTAGAGAAACTCGACCCGAAATCCGAATCGTTGTTCACCCGTTCTGAAATGGAGCTAGATTCCGTGTCGCTGCTGCAGCTTTCCTGAAAATGTCCAGTATGCCGAGGATCAACGTATAATCCATGCTCGAGGTGATGAAACTGGCTCAATGATCCGTTGGGAACTTTTGGTTTACAACACTTTGGGACGAGCAAAACCGGATGGCTGCGTTTGCTCCTCGACCAAAACTGCCTCACGCAGCTCTCGCGCTTCCTCTTCCTTTTGTAAAGTAGATCTGCGTTGCCTTGGTGCTTTGCCTGCGCTGCAATGGCGGACTGATAGATCAGCGGTTGCCGATTCACAACGTGCCGAAAAAACGCGTGTTTCTGATTAAAAGCCACACAGTTGTCAGGTATTTGATCTGTTTCATAGTTTTTAAAGGGTGTAGATGCCGACTTCGTGACCGGTTGAAAGTCACGGGCGAAGGATTTACTGTAAATTTGAGGTAGATTTGAATGAGTGCGAGGGACAGGGTCCTGTCGAACAGCTTTATTTTTGAATGAAAAAGTCTGCGGAACGCCATGCAAACTCAACCAAACTTTCTCTCTCCAAAAGTCACTTCTGGCAGATGTGTGATTTTTGCCGTCGCACATTTTTTCGGAGGCATTTTTCGTCTTTTCCCTTCTTTTGTTTGATTTCAATACGCGCTCAGTTTTACATGAAAAGTACAGTGCCTCAACGTCCTCTCTTGAAATCAGAGTGCATTTAGCTGCGTGGAAAGCTATAGAATTTATTGCTTTGAGCTTTCGCAGTTCCTCCAAATCACAGTGATGCTTCTTCACGTTTAAATGGTCCATTCGTTTGTGTACAGTAGTCCGCGGAATATTTTTCAAGAGGTCGGTGAAGACTTGAGAAAGGGCAAACATCTGTTTGCCTTTGATAACCAAATACCCAAGCTTTACACCCTGCATTTCCTCAAAACCGGATTCCAAGTCCCCCATCTTCTTCATTGCATTAATTCCAACATTTAGCGCGGCGGATGTCCTTAAAGTAGCTTTAGTGCTGCTTCTTTATTTCAAGGCATTCTGCTGACCGGTACAGCATGGGCTGTGACATGTCCACACTGCGTGATGAACAAAAAGTTTTAAATAGAAAAATAAAAATGAAATGGCCTGTTTGAATTAAAACAATCAGTCCATTGACCTGAGCACTGCATGATCGATGGAATGTGTGTGATGTTGCCGACAGGCTGGCTGCTGCCTGTCTGAGCTCCTGTATACCTGCGCTCCCTCAACTCCCTTCCCATTTGGCCATGAGGAAAAGAGGAAGGTGAACTGCACTGCCAGTGAGAAGGATAAAAAGCGAAGAGAGTAGGGAAGGGAAAAGGAGAGGGAGTAAGCGATAGAGAGAGCAAGAGAGAGAGAGAGAGAGAGGGAGAGAGAGAAATAGAGCCCAAAATGCAGCTGCTATTCCCGTTGCTGGTTTAGACACAAATAAAATGACAGTGGGAACTGAGCAAGGCCGGAGACACCTTCATCAATTAATGCCCCCAAAGTCGACGCTGATTGGACGTTACTGACAGGTGATGCAATAAAAATGGATATTCCACCCACAGCCACCCCCATCCCCCTAGCTAATTACCATACTGTTGTAATCCCACCTCTCTTAAAGCTAATAATTCGCTCGTGATAAATTCATGCTTAGAAATTAATATGAGTCATTTTGTAGGAGTATTGTTACAACTTTGTTTTGTTGTGTTTAAAAAAAAATATTAATGCTGACAAACGGGTCTAGAAGCATATAGCATATAATGTGCAGCTTAAAAAATCTAAATAATATAATATAATTAAACATTGTCATGATGTCGTTATCGCGTTTCATTTAAATGAGTTTTACTATTTTAAATGTCTTTATACTACACTCTGCAAAATTGGATGCATTTATTTTTTGTAATCTATTTAATTTCAGAGAGATAAGCATTTTAACTCAAACAGAGATAAAACCTGGAATTTGAAGCAAACATTGTTTATTTACAGTGGCAAGTTAAAAGCCGAATGAAAATATCGATGGTTGCATTTTTCCAACCCCAAAGCTCATTTGAATTCAGATGAAAAAAAGATTAGTAAACAATTGTGTATAGTGGTTTTATTTCTTTGCATATGTAATCAACGTACATCACAATATACATTAACTCAGCTAATGCTTTTTGTCATTTGAGTGTGTGTGTGTGTGTGTGTGTGTGTGTGTGTGTAAGCACGCCCCTTTAGGTAACGTTATGTGTAGAATAATTTATCCAGGCTTTGAGAAATCTTCAGAGCTATTTTTTCGAGTTTCCAATTGATACATATTTTAAAATTTTAAAATCAGAAGTTAGGTGTCAGGATATAATTTTTGTTACAGAGAACAATGAAAGAAACACGTGTGTACAAAAATTAAACAAATAAGAATATTCGTAGGCCTACAGGTAAATGTTTCAAGGTAAAAAAAATCATCGTATTTGATCAGTACTATAGGTCTTCCTATGTGTATGAGTTAGAACGATGGGCTATTATTCATACTCTTTTGCGATCGAACAAAGTCCATTTTTTTCACAGATCAGGCAGGCCTCCATCCCACTTCCTACCAACGTGAAAGAGAAAATAACGGGTCTTCACAAGCAAAGACTTCCCCCTTCCCCGTTTGTGTCAGTGTATGCAGACATATGCCGTTTTACAATGCTGAGGAAAGAGAATGAACGGAAAAAAGTAATTTAAACTACAATGCAATACAGTTTTTTTGATATTTGACAGAAAATTCTTCCGCTAAACCTAAATGCACGTGTAGGCTACATTCTTATTTCACAAAACTCTTAGTAAAAACTTAAAAACATTGTGAAACACTAGACACTTCTGATACAGTATTCAACATTTCCACTGTGTTCTTTGTAGAATACAATGCGTCTGTGCATGGATGAATATTATGTTTTTCATGGACTGACGCTGCATTCACGTGCTATCGGAAATTTCCTATTTCCCACTTCTGAAGTCGTGATTACGAACTCATCGCATTCAAAAGTGCTTTGTTGTCGGAAAGAACAGGAATCATGGAGGACACCTGGTTTATTCTTGCTTATTTATTGGGAAAATCTCATTAAAGCCAAAATGATATTTAGCGTCCCATTTATTGACAACCATATAGCCTAGACTGAAGATTCTCCGTGCTCTATAGAGCTGACTGACGATTCTGGAATTTCGGTTCAGGTTATTTTCACTGTGTAAAACATACAGGCTGCGCTTCAAATGATTATTCATATTTGTAAGTATGCACTACTTTAACGACAAGACAAGGCGATCTGTTGTGGGAAAAAAAGCAAATATCAGTCACAGTAGCAATCGTTCTCCCCTCCACCATGTTTAAAGTTTGTAGCCCGCCCATCTCGGGATCTTGGGTATCAAAATGATCCCATAGTTCCCAGTGGTAAATACGACTTGATAGGGTGTTCATGTCCAGTTTTTAACTAGGAAACTCAAATTTACGATAATTCCGATAGCACTTGAAAGCAGCATTAACCTGGCAAGCGGAAAAGGTCTTGGTTTTCAGGTGTTTTTTAGGACCCAAAAGCAATCGATGTTTTGCTACGTTTATGACAATGACTGGAAACAGATATTCATGAATTTGTTCAGTTTCAATCATTCCAACATTTGAATGCAAATGACTTGCCTGCTATCACCCTTGACATGGTGCCTATTAGGCCTATAAAAATGGAAACCAGTCAGGATGAACAAACCAGTGACATATTTTGAACTTTAGTATCATAGGCCTATTTTACAGCGTACATACACCATTTTTTTGGAAGTGCTAGTTCAGGATATCAGGTTGTCATTGTAGCCTGTTAGGCCTACTTAATATTAATTGAATATTGATATAGCTTATGCCTATTGGTTGAAATACTTTTATGGTACACTGAATAGGTAGGAACAATTAAACCCTCTGTGCCGTTATTGTATTCATGCTGATGATGAATTGTTAAATGCTAGCTTATGGCATCATTATTGCGTCTGTGCTTACATGATTATACCGTGCACAGAGAGCTACGGGCTATGTGGTGGAAGTGGTTCGTGTTAATCACCACAGCCCATTTAGTGCCAAATTCAGCATCGGTATTTAGAATGTACGCGTTACCATCTCACTCGACGCAGGGGCGGCAACATAAATAGACTATAGTTCATAAAGATTTTCAAGGGAATGTAGGCTATGTCACTCTATACTCCAGGCTACATTTCCTAGTGAGTCGTCGTCCTGTTGATTCAGTGCACTCGGTCTCACCGTAATCCTTCAGCGTTAAATCCTAGTGCAGCTCCTTACTGTGGGTCCTGCTGCAACTGCTTCATCGAAACAAACAATGTTTATATGTGTTTGCAAATAAACTATATTTAAGTTACACCGATTTTACGTTTTTAAATGAAATGTGTGAAATAAATATTTGCAACATATATAAATGGTACAAATTTGCATACAAAGAAAATAAAATTTCTTACTCTTACAAATTGATATCAGAGTTTCATTTATGCTTCTATACTATAAGCCTGCCTCTCTTGTAGACAGTTTATTTCCGCCCATAGAGTTTATAGCAGCTATGCAGTTGTTTGAGCCCAAATTGAGCGATGAGAAAATGTCTCAAATATTATTGGACCTGCATTAATGAGCTGTATTATGTAACATGATTATTTTTCTTGCATATAGGCTACATTGGTATTTTAATGTTCTTCAGTCTAGCGCTGTTGATAGTCAATTTTATTCCAACCTCTGCTGAACTCTCTATAACTTTTATCCAAGGGGCACACATCATTTGAAAGACAACACGCAGGTCCTGGTCCTTTGATTCTGAAACCTCACAGCTTGAACAGTCCTCAATTGTGACATGAGTGATAATGATTGATCTTCGACCCAGTGTGCATCGTCGTGGGTGAAGTGTTGAGGGGTTTGCCTTTAGAAATGTTTTGCTGTCCCGTTTTAAGATTTATTTTTAAAAGTTGATCACTTTTCGAAAATCATGTTAAATTTAATCATTGATCAAAGAACGCACAAAACGTTGGGATTTTACTTCCAACGCAATTTACTGGAAACAACAATAGCGCATTCTAGGGAGCCTTCTTTCAGTATATTTATTTGATAAACACTATGCAGGCTATATTATTAGCTATATATGGGATGCAAATAAATTCGTTAAAGCATACACTATATAACTACAAAGCAGAGTTAATAAGACAACAAACAAAAACCCAATTGTTTCATTTTGATCACAAAGAGTGCCATACACGTTATAAGTCAGTGGGGCAATACGGTGATGAATTATCATTGAATATAATGGTGTTGCTATATATTTATATATCTAAAGGTAAAAATTTCTAACGCCTTTTGTGTAAATAAATCGACAGGTTAAAACTCGTGTTACACACGTGATTTCTTTTATTACTCAAGAAAATAATAAAATATTTGATCTCTTCTTGGGAGAGTTGTGAGTTGGACTCATTTATTGCGGGGAAATCAGGATGGGCCCTGGACCCTCAAACGTGACGGACTCGCCGAGTGGGGGTCCGCGTGGGCTACCTCACTACAACTTGCACGGAGTCTCAAACAGCATGGGAAAGACGTCCGGTGACAAATAAAAATGCGCACTGCAGCATTTATAATTAAGTTACATCAAGTAAATGTGCGCTTACTTTTCGCTAAGGATCGCGAGCTCAAAGTTTGATGAAGAAGATTTTCACATTAGAAAGCGTGAGAGGTAAGAGGACGTTTGTTCGTCGCGCTTTAGCTAACAATAGGGAACAAAGAACACATTTCCTTTTGATGTAAATTGTCTAGTAATTTTATAGGGGGCAGCTTAAGTGTTTCAGCGATTTCGAATAAGTTTTTAGAATTTCTCTAATGACACATTTAGACAACTTTTTAGTTGACATTTTAGTAAAATGTTTTCTTTGCATTCACGATAAATTGGTATACAAAAAGTCACGGAGGAAGTATAGCGATAGAATCCCTTAAAAGTTCTAGCACAATCAAAACATTGCGCGACTACTCCACTAAATTATTGTTGTAGAAATGCTACTTTGAAGATGATGTAGTAGGCTAAATGTTGAGCGACGTTGAATAACATGACGAAAACATCTCGAGGGACGAATACATTCTAGGAACCTCTTGTACACACGTGCACACAGAACAATTTCATGACTGTAAGCCCAATGTTTCTGTCGTGTCCATGAAAATCACGAGGCACACTTTAAACACGACTTTCTCTAAACAACCCTTGTTCAACTTAAAACAATACCCATTTACGTCTTTGAAAGCAGTCATTAAAAGTACTCAGAGGATATTTATGCCAAAATGTGAATAGTTCTTCCCATCTCAAATACATTCTTCTTTCAGAACGTATGAGTTGGTACATGCAACCTGAATTTACAGAGGGTTGGTTGGGGGTGGGCTGAAATAACCTTTCACCCTGCTGTGTCATATCTGCATGTGTATGTGCCTGCCCCTGAATTACCCAGAAGCCTTTGCGTAAAAGAGAACTCGTGCTACAAGCAAACTCTTCCTATCACTTCGACTCCGGATCTGGAGCATCCCTGCCCTTGACAGGAAAAAACACGTCGTCCATTTCACCCTCTCTGTTTGACATTCGTTACAGACCTTAACACCGTTACGGAAGATTATTTAAGCTCAAAACCAGTTTGCACCTCAAAAACAACATCAACTATCCTTAAATATGGGGTATTTAAAAATGAGAATATGAAATATTAAATACTTTTATCAGACTGTTTAGATAAAACACCGACTTTCTGCATATATAATAGTCAAATAGCAGATAAAGTATGATAGATAGGTATGACAAAGCATTAGGCCTACTTTTGTTAATAGCATAGCCTAAGATATTAGGCTGTTGTGGATTCCAAGCAGCTCCGTGCAAATAAGCCTGAGGAATATTTATTGGGTCTAGAAACCTAAGCCTAGACAACAGTAAGAGGGGAAAAAAAGATTAGTTAATGTAACTTAACATCTGAATAAATAAATACAAACAAACAAACATATAGTTGAGTATTGTGATTTAAGAACTTTGTCCATTATTAATACATTTTGACGTTTCTGTCAACATCTTGTGACTCAATTAGCTGAACATACGTGGTGTTATTAAAGGCTCCAACACCGCAAATAAACATCGCTCCCACCACAAGAAATTGCTCCGACAGTTAGACTCTGATCAGGGACAACTCCAAACGATAACGTCAAAAAGGTCTAAAGCAGGGAAAACCGCAATATGACTAATTCTACAATTCATTTTATTGGAACATTTCATACAAATTAATAACATGTTTCGTATTATTATTAAACAGTGAACTCCACGTGTAAAATCTAATAATTCATTAATGTACTTGAGTATTCTTGCTTTAATTTTGTAAGCCTAGTGTCCGCGGGGGGCAGCCTATTTACAATGACATGTAGGTTATAGGCTACTGCACCAACAAGCATATCAGAGAATTCTGATGGACATCACGGCAGGTCAAATTCAGCGGCAACGCTATTGAATGCAGGCTTGTCAAATTGTGAGCTATTGGCTTGATGGTGCACCAAATGTTAATATAATGTTAATATAAAATTTTAAACTGACCGCAGAGGTGCCATTTTTAAGGTTAATATTAACCTTAACATCTTTTAAGAGAAAATTGTCTAATAGGCTATGTTTTATAACTAATTTATAAATTGATGAAACATTATAAATGGGAAACGGGCATCTCCTATAAAATTTAATTTGGGAATAAGTTTATTGGTGTGCAAAAAGTATACACAACATAAATATGAGCGATTCAAGTTGTAACATGATTTCCACAACATAAAAAGGAGTGTTTCGGACTGTTGTAGCCTACAGGTTTGTGTTTTGTAATGGGGTCCTGGGAAACGTTGGGTCAAGGTTTGTGCTATTTGGTTTTAAATGAGAGTTTATTTGTAGCCTACATTCACTTTTTTGGCGCTAATATTTAAGGGGCATAAAAAACATGCCCGATAATTTTTTTTTTTTTTTTTAGATATGTTAAACGGCACTTTTGTTTTTCATGGTCCCACAGATGTCATGATACATGGGCCATGCAAGCAACATTGAGATTCAATAAAACTGGAAGCTATAGGACATTTGTTAGTTTATTGGTTTGTGTTGACAATAACCTAAAGTTTGCCTTAAGTAACCTAACCGACAGGTAATTTAGGCGAAACTTCGGCAAACCGCTTAAAATACCTTAACTGGGGCATTTATACCCTATACATAGGCCTACTGTGTAATATTTATACAGTAGCTTATCCAACTGATTAAACATTAAATATGAGATATGCCTATACCGCTTCTAGAGGATCTCCTATAAATGTGAAATCATAAGAACAAATTTAAACGAGCTCCACTAATTAATTTTAAGGGGCACTTAAGTCAATTGTATGCATTAGCTATAGTTTATTCCTTTGCCTTTATCTTCTATAACGTTTAAATAAAGAAGATATGTACCACTCATAAAGTTTGAAAATTAATATAATTAATTCTTGGGGGTAACCTACTGAGGATAAACTGGTATTTATACAAGTTATTTCGCACCTTAACAGCATGTGTTACCAGAACCTGCATCACATTCGTAAGTGGAATGTACGCACTTCTCTGTAAAGTAACGTCATTTCAGCTCAAAACAAAAACTCCCAGATGATTGTAGCGCGAGAAGTGCAGTGCACTGTAGCTCGTCTTCCCCCGCTCGCGGTAAAATTCAATGGCGTTCGCCGCGTGGATCAACCAGCCCCGAGAGGCCTCTTCCACTCAACCCGTTCTACTTTTCCGCGCATGCGCGCACACGCGCCTCCACATCCCGAGAGCCTTCAGTACGGGGTTTGTGTGTTGAGCCAAAAAAATACCGCCTTCAAAAACAACGCAACTGAAATATGGCTTTTCATCGAAATGGGACATAAAATACGGCTTTCAGGGGAGATAGGGATTCGTGAGACAAACGGCCGACCGCATTTTTGTTGGTCTTTGTGCGCTGCTGATGGTAGATGGTATCCAGCGAGCTGTATCTGGCAGAGGAAGACGACGACTCGGCGAGTAATATGAAGGAGATGATCGGAGGCTGCTGCGTTTGCTCGGATGAGAGAGGCTGGGCCGAAAACCCCCTAGTCTACTGCGACGGTCACGGCTGTAACGTTGCCGTCCACCAAGGTAAATATATAAGACTTACACTTTTTGTTTTTCTTGAGGAACGGAGATATTTTAGGCGGATGTTTTGATAAGTTCCCGTCTGTTGTGGTGAGAGAATTAGCTTAGCTTAGCATAACATAGCCTAGCTTAGCTCAACGAAGAGTCAGCATGACCTAAGTTTAACCACTGGCGCTTATTTATGTTATTGGAATGACAGGAAGGAAATGTTAAATATTTTAACGGTTAATTTGGTGAGTTTTTAAGGTGTGGCGGTTGTTGTGAAGCAACGGTTCGCCGAAGGCCTGTTGGTGTGCTAATGTTATGCGTTAGCACGAGCGCTACACGGCTGTAACAGCATGTCGCTTATGGTTGTTCATTATCTCCACTGTCTCAGGACCAACAACGTGTCAGTCACCGCTATGGTAACAGAGATGAGTCACATTGAGACAAGCTCTGGAAGTCATTACAGCTAGGCTGATAACACACATTTATGGCTAGTCAGCAAAGCTGTCAACAAATTCCGGACTCTTAACAGGATCTTGATTGGTCTTCCACGTGTAGTTTATTTGTCTTGTATTATTTTAGTTTGACGCTTCAAGATGACAGTTCACATGAATATATTGAGAAACTTCAAGAAACTTGTCTTTGGGGTGAAACTTAATGGTTACAGACGTGTGAAACAAAAATTGAGTTTTGAAAATCAACTTTTATGTTAAAAAATAGAAATCTGATCTGTCATTTTTAAAGAGTGACGGGCTGTCATTGAAGTTGACATTGAGATCCTGAGTTTTTTTTTTTTTAAGAAATATTTTATCCTTCATGCATGCAATGTAAAAATTCCTTCTTGATTAACTTTGATTAACAAGTTTTTTGCTTTTACATGCATTTTAAATAGCTGACATGCTCAGTTCAGATGTATTATATCCTAGATTTGTTGTCCAGAGCTGTCATTTCTGTCTTCAGCATCTGTTTTAGTTCACTGAAGGTGATCCAGTACAAATGGATAAAGTGGTCACCTTTAGACTTGTAGAAAGATGTTATTGTTAGTGTTTGGGCAGGTGTCTGATATGCCAGCTATTGATTAGCTGACTATTTGTGACATTGCAGCAAAACATTTCGCTTCGTTTTTTGCCTGTTGTTGCAAAGTTGGAAACGTTCATTCACATTTGCTTAAAAATAACTATGAAACAGAAATTGGAATACTTGCATATATTTAAATTATTTTGTTGAGTGTAGAAATTACATTTTGTCCACCAAAAATAAAGCTATTTTATATTTTCTCAGTTAAAATATATGAAATAAATATTTATATATCCTATGTGAAATTAAACAAACATGCAAAGACCTTTAGTAAGTGGACAAAAAAAGGATTCTCTTTGCACCTTTCCCTGACCTTGAAAGTGAACATGGATCACTTTTTGGTCTAATTAGCTTTTCATTCGCACTGTTTGTTTAGAACCTAGTTTAGGTTGTTGAGTCAAAAATGATAAAAATGCTTGTAATAAATGAACTTTGCTATAGATTAAAACAAACTAAACTCATTTGAAATGTTCATGAATAAGACAAACTGTTTTGAGACCAGTGACACATGAAAAGATGGGAACCATTCACACGCTTTTGTTCTGCAAAGTGTTAAAACTGCATTTTGTTTTGTCTGCTCATCAAGATATAATCTAACGTGTTTCTTCAAGTGCATCTAGGCAACAGCGTTTCCTGTCAAATGTCACTGTGGTACAAGTCACGTGCCACTTGAGTTAACCACGAATTTCATTCCCTGATGTTGTTGCACTACAAATATATCTCACACATTTCTTAAAATATCTTTTTTAACACTCTCGTGTTAATCTCGAATCCTGACAGGATGAGATAGTAAAGCTGTCAGATTTACAGTAGTTGGAAGAAAGTCTCATCATCTCATCTGTCCTTCATTCCTGTTGTTTCAGCCTGCTATGGAATTGTCCAAGTCCCCACAGGACCCTGGTTCTGCAGGAAATGTGAATCACAGGAACGTGCTGCCAGGGTGGTGAGTTTCCTCATCTTTATACAAATCTTTCAGGCTATCTGTTTTGCTGAAGTACAGGTCTCCTTCCTCTTTTTGTATATTGTGGATTTGTTTTCAGTTCCCATTTGTCAGATAATATTTATTATTGATACTTTGAACTGGTAATTGTAACTTGTCTTATAGTTTTCCAGTCAAAGCTTTGGTAGCCACGTTGAGGGTAGAGTTGTCAAAAGTACCGATTTCGGTACCAAGTCGGTACTGAAATTTAAAAAATGTGACACTTTGAGTACTGTAGAGCGGATTCGTAAACACCTCTGATTGGCCATTGTTTTCACTGCTCATCGGGTATGTTTTTGATTGGCTTCAATGATCAACTCTTCACCAAGCACGTGCACAGATACACACGGGAGCATTATCGCAGACCAGTCCGCTTTCGCTTTCAAAACGCTTTCAAATTCAAACACTTCCATGTGCTTTCAAACGCTCCCGTGTGTTGATCATTGTAGCCGATGAGCGCGTCAACACAATGGCCAATCAGGGGTGTTTACGAATTCGCTCAGCAGTGCTCAAAGTGTCAAAATTTTAAAATTTCAGTACTGATTGGTACCAGAGTTGGTACTTTTTGCAACTCTAGTTGAGGGACTTGTAAGGAATAATTGAAACACGGGCCGTTGAATTCTTAGAAAATAATGCACACCCGAAGTGGTAATGCATCCAAGACCCGTAGCGGAGTGGCCGTTACACCTCAGGTGTGCATTATTTTCTAAGAATTCAACAGCCCGGGGTCAATTATTCTGCTTATACTACGGTTACCACACCTCAAGACACTGTTCCGATGTCCTGTCTCAAGAAGACATTTGTCAGGTTTTTGTCCTTAAAACTCTCTTGTGTGTGGGATTGATTTCTTACGCATCTCAACCCAAGCCTCTGTTGCTAATTTCAAAACGTCATTTCAGAACTAGTAATGGAGGCTTGAACCTCGATAGCAGAATGATACAGTTATTGACGCAGTTGAGAGAGAGAGAGAGATTATGTGAATTAGCCTACCTGAGTCTGTGCATCTCTCACGTCAACAGTGTCTCCTCTACTACCGAAACTATGAGTTTATTTACCTCAAGAACCACACAGTTATTACCTCACTGGTGCGAAATGGCATGTGGCTTGACATGTTGCTAAACTATTTTGCTGATTAATTCGTCAGACTGTCTAAATGATTCTTTGTGAGTGAGTGTCCATACTATACAGTACATGTGTACGTTTGAAAGAGAGAGAGAGCGGGAGAGAGTATGCGCTTTCAGGAAACAATAAAATGTATTTTGTCATTTTCATCCTATTGTTTACTATATGTATTTGTTTGGTCGTTGTCGTTGTGGGTTTTGTTTCTTTTGCGGTTGTAGGCTGTAGGACCTATTAAAATAACTGAAATCATTTGGGAAAAGTGATATGGAACTGCAGTGCGGTCAAGACCTACTTAGAATGCTTTAGCCATGCATTTCCCTGAAAATAATTGCACACCTTAGAACATTGGTCAACCAATCAGATTCAAGCATTCAGCAGCCCCATAGTATAAATTAAAATAAACATGGTTGAAGGCCAGGCAATGGACATTTAGGCATTCGGACAGTTTGATCTTGTCAGATCAGAATACAGTGCCTTAAAGTTCAGGGTATGCATGGACAAATGTCATTTCTGTCAATGGTTTTGTCTGTGAGCTAGGGCTGTGCAATTGAAACTGAGTTTTGATTTTGATTTTTGGCTTCCAACAATTATGAAAATAAGATAAATCAATTATTGTACCCCATGCATCCCTTTCCATTGTTGGCTTTCGCTCCTCCTTTTAAAGCCCAAACTTGCATGTAATGTGACTTTCATAAAATGGGATGTGCTTGATATTAAAAAGAGTTATTAAAAGTGTGAAAGAGACTTGCGCTGTTCCTCAGGCAGCTTTCTGTGGCCGTGCTCCGACACGGAGCAGAACATGGACAAGCAAAGTTTGAGCTTCGGGTGCATGCCTAAAAGCAAAGCCAGTAAACATATTCAAGTAAACCCAGTCAGTTATGTCTTAAGTGAACATAAACAGATGGGAGAAAATAGAATGTGTATAAGTATATTGGATTCGTGCATGAGGTCTTAAAGTGACAGCAGCCTAATATACCTGTTTGTGTCATTAATGTTAAGGTGACTGAATACCTTTTTTGTATCTTTAATAATAATCAAAGCAAGGTTCATTTTTATTGTGAAGACTATGCTGTGTTATATTTTACATTTGATTATTACATTTCTGTATTAGGCTGTAAGACTTGCATGAAAAAACTAAAGCACTGTTTTTAATTTGTATCTTTTTTCTATTGCATTTGTCCTATTGTTTGTAATTTGCTTTTTTGTTTTTTATTGTATTACTGACTGTTTACCCATTTTTAATAATTTAAGGACTTTTTTACTTTCATTAGTTAGCCTAGTATTTAAAGCTGCACGATTCTGAATAAATTGAGAATCCCAATTTTTTGGATTCTCCCACAATTCATAATTCATTTGAATTCATTTTTTAAATCATTATTTAATAATTTTAATGAGCGCTTTTGAATGAATCTCTTGAATGAATAATTCAATGACATGCATTTTTTAACAGTCACTTATTGCCACCTTCTGGTGTAACAATGTAATTGATACAATCTTTATCTGAAGTGGCAAGTTCAAAGGTGTTTAACTTAATTGCTACTGTAGACAGAGTTTATATCCGAACTGTAAACTTTTAACCCAGTTCTTGTCATAATTTTAATTATTGTAAGACAGAAATAATGATACTGTGTGGTTGAAAAGACAGTTTGTGAAGCTGTTTTACACGTATACATGACAGCTGTTCTCTGTGAATGGCAGCGCCAAGGCAGATTTGATTGTTCGCTGTAATCGTACTTGTCAAAATTATTAATAGACATAGCCGAATCGTTGTCATTTAGGAATAAGATCGCATTCGAATGTTGGAATCGAGATTGCAATCTTTTAACAATTAATCGTGCAGCTCTAAGATACAGTCATATATTTTCATCACATTTTTTCTCTCATGATCTTATATTGATACTTTAGATTCATATCAATATTTTTATTTATTTTTATGTGAATTCATATCTTCTACAGTTTAGTAATTATGAAGCAGGTTGTCTATGCATAAACTCTGAGATTGCAGTTTCTCTGTTTGGTCTTTTGAAAAGTTTTTTTTTTGTTTTAAATCAGTGTCTGGAAGTGGGCTTAAACACTTAACCTTAAATCACATATTTGCCAATGTGTACCGAACAGTAAACGTGGGTTGTATGTATATAAAAACTGTATGACTTGGCAAGACTCTTAGGCCTGTATGTATAACAGATGTAATAATGTGGTATTAAACTGATAATTTTTTTGACTTGTCTGAATGGTAAGAGGTTTAAGCTGAAATTGTTCTGAATTGTGCAAAAAGCTTCTTTATGGCTTAGATATAGCTTCAGAGTTCATATTTCTCCCCTTTTTTTTCCTCTGTCAATTATTGAATCACTGTTTTGGCCATTTGTGGAGCATTTTTTGTCATGTAGTAACATAGAGTGATTATATAGTGAAACAAGTAGTCTGTTTTCTTTATTTCTGCTTTTTTTTCATAAATTATTTTCACATAATAAATATGAGCAAAATTTGAATCATCAAAAAAAAAAAAAAAAAATCATGAATGCAGAGTCTCCAAGACCATATTTATATTCAAAATCCTTGTATTATGTATTGTATTCATTTATAGTGTCCTGAGTAATGTCCCCCTTTTTTTTCTTTTTTTTTTAATATAAAACATGCAGTAGCTTAAAATAAATGCCGTTCTAGTATTTATAAATAGAAGATGGTGATGGGGTAAAGGAAACATAATTGGTTCGGATAGGTTAAGTTGTGTTGGCAGTTAAAGCGGTTTCCTTTGAGAGCTCAGTGATCTGACAGCTGTACATGTCTTGTGCAAGCTGTCAGGTAGGTATGATACCTAAGTGGCAGTTTAGAGTAGAAGAATAGTGGGTCACAAGAAGGGGAACCTTGTCACGCATCCCATTATGTAAGTATTTTTGTTGAAAGATCTGGATTCATGGCAAAACAAGGCATCCCACATAACACCTTTTATGTGTTTAGGGACATTATTCAATGCCAACTGCTCTTATTCTGAAAAGGAACAGGATTTTTCTTCCCTAATTTGTATCCACAGGTTTGTCATGTAATTTTGTGGCCTTTTTGCCACTTCTAACCAATCCAAACCCAAAGATTTGTGAAAATCATAATTTGCACTATCAGAAAGATTTCTTGCTGGAGGGTCATTCCATGTCAAATCAACCAAATTTCAAAAACGTCCCCTTCTCAATTTTTTGATTTTGTAAATATTTTTTTCTGTAGAGAGATGAAAGCCAAAATATTAAATGTCACAGATATATATTTACTGAGTAATCTACTATTTTGTAGAGGGGGGTCAAAATGACAATTTTCACCTGAGATTTGGAGATAAATGACAGGGGAGTAAAAATGACTTTAGAAAGATGGCAGCATCATTATTTTATTTTTTCACAGAGATTGGTAAGTCTGTTAGTAAAATATGTTGACTAGCAATCTTTGTTTCATTATATGCCAACGGTGACCATTCAAAAATGGTCGGCATGCCTGTAAGTTTGCATGCTTGTAACTCAAGAAGTATTAAAGATATCTTAATATCATTTTAGATTCTGGTTCTTAAAGGTGCCCAAGAATGCTTTTTCACAAGATGTAATATAAATCTAAGGTGTCTCATGAATGTGTCTGTGAAGTTTCAGCTCAAAATACCCCATAGATTTTTTTTAATAAATTTTTTTTAACTGCCTATTTTGGGGCATCATTAATTATGCACTGATTTACACTCAACGCCGCCCCTTTAAATGCTCATGCTCCCTGCCAAACGAGCTCTCGACTATATTACAGTGCATTTACAAAGTTCACACAGCTAATATAACCCTCAAATGGATCTTTACAAGATGTTCATCATGCATGCTGTATGCATGCTTCGAATTATGTGAGTAAAGTATTTATTTGGATGTTAACGTTTTATTCTGAGTGAATTTGAGGCTATATGCTCTGTGGATAATGGCTAATGCTACATTGTTGGAGAGATTTATAAAGAATGAAGTTGTGTTTATGCATTATACAGACTGCAAGTGTTTAAAAATGAAAATAGCGACGGCTCTTGTCTCCGTGAATACAGTAATAAACGATGGTGACTTTAACCACATTTAACAGTACATTAGCAAAATGCTAACGACACATTTAGAAAGACAATTTACAAATATCACTAAAAATATCATGTTATCATGGATCATGTCAGTTATTATTGCTCCATCTGCCATTTTTCTCTATTGTTCTTGCTTGCTTACCTAGTCTGATGATTCATCTGTGCACAGATCCAGACGTTACTGGCTTGTGTAATCCCTTAAACATGGGCTGGCATTATGCAAATATTGGGGGCGTACACCCCGACTGTTACGTAACAGTCGGTGTTATGTTGAGATTCGCCTGTTCTTTGGAGGTCGTTTAAACAAATGAGATTTATATAAGAAGGAGGAAACAATGGAGTTTGAGACTCACTGTATGTCATTTCCATGTACTGAACTCTTGTTATTTAACTATGCCGAGGTAAATTAAATTTTTGAATCTAGGGCACCTTTAACTTTTCTTTTGGTATCTTCATTTTAAAGGCCCTCGAATGGTTCAATCCCAGAGATATGGAGATCTTAATGCAGCTCCATGAGTAAATTGGTAAATTGTACACATTTTCAGTGGTCAAAAACCAAATGTAGGTCACTTTGCATACAGCTGATACTTTTTTTTTCTTTTAAAGAGGAATATCTGAAGAGAAACTAATGTTGAAACTAGAAAATATATCTTGTATTTTTCTATCAACTCAATTGCATAGAACATCTGTCTGAGTGCCATAAATATTCCTTTTCCAAAGTTTGCATGCCTATAACTCTAAAAGTATTCAAGATATCTTAATATCCTTCTAGATTCTCATTCTTAATAAACTTTCCTTTTGAAATCTTCATTTTCAAGGCCCTGTGTAGTTCAGTCCCATAGATGTGGGGATCTCAATACAGCTTCATGTTCAAATAGTTGAATTTTACCCATTTTCAGCAGGTAAAATTGTTTGCCTGTTAGCATATAATGAAACAAAGATTGCCAATGTCAATTTTACTAACAGACCTACCAATCTCGGAGTAAAAATAAAATAATGATGCTGCCATCTTTCTAAAGTCATTTTTATACCCGTTCCAAATCTCAGGTGAAAATTGCCATTTTGACTCCCCTCTACAATATAGTGGATTACTCAGTAAATATACATCTGTGACATTTAATATTTTGGCTTCATCACTATTTATGTTTGTCTTTCTACAGATAAAATATTTTAAAAAATCAAAAATTTGAGGCGGAGACTTCTGGTTGAGATGACACTGGAGAATTTTTTTGTATTCCCAAAGCATAATTATGAAACCAAATTTCTGCATTTGTCCTCATTCCTCCACTTACTAAAAATGAGCCCATTTTTTTCCCCCATTTGTGCCCTGCTCTGCCACTTCATTCCCAAAGATTAAAGGGTGGAGGGGGAGAAAGCCGAGCTGGCAGACCCCTGAAGGAGGAGGACTGTCCACCACCTGTAACAAAGAGGAGGAGGACAGCAGACTGAGCAGAAGCTTAAAAACTTTGAACATAGTGGTATGTGGCAAATAACGGCATGGTTCCAAGCACAATGTTATGCCCCAATATCTAACCCTGTTGAAGGCTTTAAAGATGAGTGAAATGTCATAGTGTATATGCATGATATGCTGTGTAATAGGCCATGTGTCAGTGCCCATTTCTTTAGGACACATTCAACCATCTCTGTTGTTTTTGTTGTTCAAAAAGGGTAGTAACTTTGATTCTTTATTTGAACATTCCTCTTACATTCCAAGGGTTTTTTCTTCTTGTCCTGTCATTTGCTTCAGAAAACGGTTGTCTAAACCAGTTTTACTCCTTTAGCAGAGCACATCCTATTTTATCCTTGAATATAGAAGCAGCTCTTCGGGGTTGCAGCAGTGGATGTTTTCCAGCTCCAAGTGAACTATCAAAGGCTCTTGTCTACAGTTTCATTGATCAGTTTTGCCAAGATGCTCTGTTCTCTAATTTCAAGCAAGAAAATGATGTCTAACCTCTAAACTCTGCTTTAATTTGATGTCCATGTCAGAAGTAGAGTTCCTGAAAGCCCTCAGAGCTGTGTCTGGCCTGCAGATGGTTGGATGGAGTGTGGGTTCATGTTATTTCTCCTCTTTTCACAGAGGTGTGAGCTGTGTCCCCACAAAGACGGAGCACTGAAACGAACAGATAATGGAGGTAGGACATCTAACTTCATGCTCACTCTTTTTTACTTTGCACTTGCTGAAGAAAAACCATCACCAGCCTTAGTCCTAATCTACATGTTATTGGTAAAAACAGACTGCAGTTGCTCAAATATAGGCCAGTAGCATAAACATATTTTAACAGTTAACAGTGGGTTTTTACTATTATCTCAAATTCAAAAAGAAAATCTGTCAGACCAATTTTATTGTGAGGTGATAAAATGATGTGAAGCTCTTGAGAGGAACATATGTGCTGATTAGGATGACGCCTTTCTATTTCGACGCCTCTAATGAAAGTCAATGTAAAAAAAAAATGTAGTGAATTGATTTCACTGATATCCTCTGGCAGTTTTAATTATCACAGAAATGCTCCTGTCAAAAGGATATATCATATCTCATCACTAAGCTATTAATTAGTCATTTGTATCTTCATATGTCTCACCTTAAAATAATTTAATTTGGATTTTAGGGAAATTTTCACAATGAATAATTATTTATTTATTTTACCATTTCTTCTTTTACTATCTCAACTTCTTTTGAATGAACCAAAAGTTTGACTTAGTCTTGGAATATTTGTTTTGGCACATAAGGCAGATTTTATCTGCTTAATTTTTTCAGAATAATGGAGCAAAGGGAGTTAGGAAGTGTGCGTGTTTGTCTCACCTTGTTTTTATGGGTGGGCGGTCTCAGCGGGGTCATTGTGAGGCTGAGAGGGGACGACTCTTCTTCATGCTCTGGGTTCACGGCAAGGGCAGCTCAGAGACTGTAAACATGGCATGGGACACAGCTGTGGGACCATGCCCCATCTTTAGGGTGGTGAGCTGTTTAACGGCCATGAGGGAAACATCATTGCCCCAGGCTTATGGTTTAGCTGTTTCAGACCATGTAATCTCTTTTTTTGGCTTGAATTTGTAAAGCCTTTTGAAATTCTTCGAGATAAGCATTCCATGTTTTGCCATTATTTACGAGTAGGAGTGAAGAATTCTGAAACATAAATTTTAGAAAGAGCTTGTTCGAACCAGCAGTGATCTCACAAGTGAGATTTAGGTGTTGCTTTAGAGAAATCTTTACATTTCAGCCAACTGAGGAGTAAAACTCAGCAGCAGTGACCTCCTTGCTCCCCAGACCAGCACATGGAGAGGTTTTTACAGGTGTTGCTACTGTTAAGTTATGCAAACAAGAATAATCCCAAATGAAAACACTGGAGCAGGCGCTTATACCTGGCCTAACAACATGCTGAAACACATGCAAGGAAAATAAAAACTGAAAAACTCATCCCTTCTAAAATGTTCATAGAGCATTTTTGCCTCCCTGCTAGAGGCTTTCAGTATTTACTGTTGCTTTAGTCACAAAGATTTCACTTATTCTGTCTAACTGTCAAATCTGAAGAACAAGATTATTTGAGTACTTTATCCTCAGCTAAAGACATCTTTGACAAATCATTCTTTTTTTTTTTAAAGTGTGCCACCCTTCTGTTTGAGGGGTTTAGAAGTTCTTTGGGGTGTGCTTGGGTTTTATTGCCTGGTTTTATAGGCTTCTGCTGGATTCTTGGAGTGACTTCAAAACAACAAAACCCACCTCCTTGTCCCTTTAGGCTGGGGTCAAAGACAGTTCATGGGTTCACCTTTAAGTTTAGGCCTGTTATTGTGCCCTTGCGCTGGATAAACTGAACTCATTTGCTCATTTCTTTTTGGTAAATTTTGTCTTGATATCAATACCATCTGCTCTCTTTTACAAAAATATTGTGGAATATGGTCATTAAATCTAAATCAGCTCAGTTTAGGGGTTTTGTGGTAAAAAGACAGTTGATGTGGGGAAAAAGTTTAGTAGTAGTAGTAGTAGTAGTCTGAAATTTATGATATAATATTTATGTAGTGTGCATGTGGCTGACACCCTATGGTTCAACACTTGGTCTAGACGCTAGGCAGGAGAGAATATGCCTCTGCCTCTTCCAGTCCTGGGTATTTCGTCTTTGCGGTCACACTCAGCCCACATGCTTTAATAAGTGTTTTTCACACTGTGGAGGAAGCCAGGCGTGCCCCATAGGCATGACTGTAAGCAAACAAATGAACGTAGACTTTTTTAAAAAAAAAAAGACAAAATGTTTGTGACAGTCAGCAGACACACATATTCAATTTAAATGCTTCTTTTATGGCATTATCCATATTTTTTAACTATCATAATTTTAATTATTATTAATTAATGATACATTTAAATGTTATATTTAATTGTTTTTATAGTAAAAATTACTTTATTGTATTTAATTGATTTTTTTTTTTGTTTAAAAAAATGTTTAGCTTATCATTTATTTATTTAGCCATTTGATTGGTATTTTTTAAGCACACTTTTTTATGCAGTTAAGCCCATTTCCATCTTCAAAACAAGTTCCCATAAAAATAAAGTAATAATTTAATCTTAGCATTTTATGTAACATCTACTGATCATCTGTCATGTGTCTTGTTTAGGTTGGGCCCATGTGGTTTGTGCTCTTTATATCCCAGAAGTGGAGTTCGCTAATGTATCCACCATGGAGCCTATTGTGCTTCAGTCTGTCCCCCATGAACGTTATAACAAGGTAAGTTCCCTAACCTCTGAAAGACAAACGCTTATAGTTTGGATATCAATCGAAAAGCAAAGGCTCAACATAAGAGCCTCATAAATCAGCTCAACAATGTAAACAGTATGCGTGTAAGGAGTTTAGGCCTATACTGTGAATGTGTTTTCTTAAGGGACCAAGTGCTACATTTATCAATCTTGTATAAACATAGAATGTTGCCATTAATTATACTCCAAAGCTGAATGAAGGAAAAGATCCATGTTATGGGAATTTACACTTGCGGCCTGAAATGACAAGAAAAATCCATACTTATGTGTCATTGAATTTCCTAATCCATCATTGAAAACCTGGAAATATTAGAGAATTTTTAAAGTTGGCTACAAATGATTTTTATATTCAGTATCCATTAAACTCGAATGACTTGAAAATGACTTATACAGCTGATGTTCTGATGGGGTCTGGGATACTTGCAAGTGTAGGTTTTTTTTTTGCAAATTGGATACTTGTGCATAACTGTAATTCAAAACTAAATTTGCAAAGTCCAAATGTTTAGATGTTAGCTTAACTTTTTTGCTCAACCATGAGGGTATAGAAAACAATGTTTGATAGTACCAATGGGATATGCCATGACACAGTTCTTTCATTTTTCATTTGAAAACCTAATTACGTTTTGTTTTCTATGGATGCCCTTCAATGCAGTAGATAAGTAAAATACAATCAGTTAGTGTTGTATGATTTGGATTCAGTACTGTGTCTGATGACTCGCAGGACTAAGGAGCCAAGTTTAATCTCATGCTTGAAATAGTGGGTTTAAAATCTGGGATAAAATAGATTCAGCTCTGTTGGTAATTGAGTCCTCACTGTGAGCCAATTTAAAATGGCATGGTTATCACTTGCCTAATAATCGAGGCGCTGGGAAGGGCGGCTTCTGAGAGACTTGTTAAATTGGTAGAGCCTTCACGCTAAACAAGCTGTGGGCTGTGTAGCAATGCATTATATACCATAATAACTGCTTTCTGTATGTGAGGAATCACTTTGGTGACTGTTTTTTCTTTCTAGACGTGCTACATCTGTGAGGAACAGGGCCGTGAGAGCAAAGCTGCTACTGGAGCCTGCATGACATGCAACAAACATGGATGCCGACAGGCCTTTCATGTCACATGGTGAGTTGCAGTGCCCTAATATTCCAGCTAAATGTCCTCATAAGCATGTTAATATACTCAATTATGCCATCTGTTAAATAATAGCAATGTTAACTATAAACTTCCCTTTAATTGAATGAAATATAATTTAATTGTATAACAAATAGTTGAAATAAAACTGTTTTTAATCTGTATTGTGTACAGGCTTTTTAATAATGCTTTTTTTATTTGTCTTTGAATGTAGCGCTCAGCTTGCTGGGTTGTTGTGTGAAGAACAGGGGTCAGATGCTGATAATGTGAAATACTGTGGATACTGCAAGTACCATTACAGCAAACTGGTATGAATCTGTTTTTTTCTAAACTATACTATACTAACTCTAACACCTTGACACAAAGCACCGCTGCTGCAGAACCCACAGCATTTATGCCTTTAATCACTGATATTACAGAAATTGTCAATTTGTATTAAAACATTTATGACATCTAGGCTGAGTATAAATAAAAGTTGCAGTACCGGAAACAACTGTTTTCAACTGTTATAATAATAATAATAAGAAGAAGAAGAAATGTTTCAGCATATTATAATGATTTCTGAAGGATCGTGTGACACTGAAGACTACACTCTGTTCCAAATTATTATGCAAGTGAGATATCAGTAGGATTTCAGTACAATAAACGTTCAGATTTTAGTTTTTCTAAGAAAGTGTTTGTTTGTTTGTTTGTTTGTTTGTTTATTTATCCATGTCTTTTTAGATAACTGGTATCAATCTCAGACAAAATAATTTGCCAGGTCTACTTAGGTAAATGGAAACCCTACTTAGAGGTTGTTCCACATTATTAACCAATTCACAGTTCTCATGCAATATGGGGAAGAAGAAAGATCTTTCATGAAAAGCATGAAATGGTGCAATGTTGTGCAAAAGGCATGAAAACAACTAATATTGTGTGAAAACTAAATGGAGATTATCGAATTATCATAAGATTTGTGAGCGATTTAGAGCACAGCAGAACTCGGTCAGATAAATGCTTATTAAGGAAAGTTCCTGTCAAAAAAATTAATTGTAGGGCAGCTATAAAAAAAAAAAAAAAGCCAGTGTTGAGCAGCAAACAGGTATTTGAAGCTCCTGGTGTCTCTGGAGTCTCAAGAAACTCTCCATGCAGGCTGGTAGTTGTGCGTAAAGATGCATTTCAGCCACCACTAACCAAACCTCACAAAGAGAAACATTTACAGTGGGTTTAGAAATGCATAAAGACTAATTTTTAAATAGTTTTATTCACTGACGAATGCCGTACTATAATGGATGGTCTAAATGGATGGATTTTTGGGTGGATGGTGAATGCCCACCACGTTCCATCAAGACTGCAATGTCAGCAGGGAGCTGGTGGGTGATGATTTGAGCTGGAATATTGGGAAATGAGATGGAAGGTCCCTTTAGGGTCTCTGAGGGTGTCAAAATTACTTAAGATATGTGGAGTTCGTAACTGACCATTTTCAGCTCTGGTATAAAAAGAAGTATAGTGCTTTCTGAAATACAATGCACTATCCCATGCTGCAAAAAACACCACAGCAATAAAACGGTTTGAAAATGTATTTCTACACCCACTGTAAATGTTTCTCTTTGTGAGGTTTGGTTAGTGGTGGCTAAAATGCAATTTTACACACAACTGCCAGCCAGCATGGAGAGGTTCTCAAGACTCCAGAGACCCCAGCAGCTTCAAATACCTGTTTGCTGCTCAACACTGGCTTTTTTATAGCTGCCCTTTTAATACGATTAATTTTTTTGACAGGAACTCCATAATAAGCCTTTATCTGACCGATGTTTTCATGCCTTTTGCACAACATTGCACCATTTCATGCTTTTCATCTTCAGAAAGATCTTTCTTCCTCCCCATATTGCATGAGAACTGTGACTTGCTTAATAATGTGAAACAACCTCTAATTAGGGTTTCCATAGATCTGGCAAATTATTTTGTCTGAGATTGATATCTAAAAAGACATGGATAAATAAATAAACAAACAAACAAACAAACACTTTCTTAGAAAAACTAAAAACTGAATGTTTATTGTACTGAAATCCTACTGATATGTCACTTGCATAATAATTTGGAACACAGTGTAGAGTAATGGCTGCTGAAAATTCAGCTTTGCTATCGCAGGAATAAATTACATTTTAAAATATTAAAATGGTTATAAATTTGTAACAATATTTCACAATGTTACGGTTTACTGCACTTATGCTCATCAAGTCTGCATTTATTTGATCAAAAGAGAAAAATTTTAGGGTGCTTTCCACACTTGGTTTAATTGCCTGGTCCGAACCAGAGTTCGATTGCTCCCCCCTCTTCCCCTGCCACATCTGGATTGTTCACATTATATTATTTGGCTCGAACCGTGGTGCGTTTGCGCAATCAAAGCAGTTTAACCCTGTTGCATGGTACTGAAGATGCAGGAGAAGGTGGCAAAATGCATAGTGTTGCTCACCTTTTATGTTTTATATTTAGATTTTCTTCAAAGCATTAGTAACGGCACTTGTGTCTATCTATCTGTCACCAAACACAGATTTATCGAATCATACATCATCAATAGCGTTTCACTGCTGCAATTTCGTATAATTTGGATTCATTGACCCCCAGACCAACCTTTTATAGGAAGACTTGGGCTCGGTTCCCCGGTGCGCACCTTAGTTCGGAAAACCGCGTTCACGTCATCTAAACGAACTGAACTCTGACATCAATGGAACCCATGTGGGCACCAGAAGTGCTTGTGTGAAAGCACCCTTACAGACCCCAGACCTTTAGACGGGAGTGCATATGTTGGTTTTCCCATAAATTACATGTGTTTTACTATTAAATTAGTATTTGATGGTCATCGTTTGTGACTCTTGTCATTAGTGCTTCATATATTGAGGTATACTTCATGTCTCTAGTGCATTTCCAAAGCACTCGAGTGACTGATTTTTACATTCATCAATACGTGAATCATGTCGAGCACATCCTTGTGACCATGTCATCATCGTTCAAGCTGTTATTACGCATCCTGAATCGCACGTGAACTCACCAGGATTTCGAAAAAGACACTCCCTCATCTGGAATATCTCTCATTTCTCGATTGTCTGGCACTCCTGGTCCAATTACAGCTGCTGAAAGCTGAGCTGTGGCATAAGCCCCCCGTCCACCCCCAGTGGCCCCTGCCGCCCCCACCTCGATCTCCCTCAAACCCTTTAACCCCTTAATCTCATTGACAATCAACAGCAACTCACTGGACCTTTGTCTGTGGCTCTCCTTTCCTCTCTTTCCCATCTTCCCCCCTCTTTCCTGCATTTCCCCCTTCACTCTGTCTTAATACCCCTCTCAGAAAAAGAGGGCTAAGATTTCAGAGAGATACAGGGACTGCCCAGTGGCAGCTCTCGGTGACAGCATAACGGCCTGTGGTTTTCCGTCCAGCTTTGCTCGGTCCTTAGTGTGCTTGTGGGCTTCGGTCTGTGTGTGTATGTATGTGTGTGTGTGGCAAGGGGTTTTACTCACTCCAGCCCTAGAGCTACACTGAGCTTTAGAGCCACAGCCCCCTGCTGCTTCTCAGATTCGTGCTGTGTGTGTGTCTATCCTCCCACTCAACAAAGGCTTCTCAGATACTGCTAGTCCTCTACAGGTTTTCTGAGTGAGGGGCTGGAGGCAGGGCTAGCGCTTTGTGATGTTCTCATAGGGGATTGTAATGAGTTGAGGATGGAGGGATAGTGATGTTTATTTATGTATACACCATTTTATTTCATTCAGGCACTTATGACTACTCTGGTTACTGTTGAATAGACTCTAGAGTCAGAGTATTTCATGTTTTTTTTTTTTTTCTCTCTCTCTCTTTCCCCCCCCAAATTGGTTAGTGTTGTGATTTTATTCATTCATTCATATTTTACACGTTTTTTCATGGTTTCAGTTGGGCTTTTTGGCATCAGTGGTTTTCAAATATATAAATATATATTTATATAATTACATTTTTTAAGTATTTAAATATACACTACTGTTTAAAAGTTTGTGGGTCAGTGAGATTTTTTTTTATACTTGTATTCAACAATGATGCATTAAACTGATCTAAAGTGACAGCAAAAAATATAAAAAAAAATTAATGATGTCCTTCTAAATTTTCTATTCATCAAAGAATTCTGGAAAAAAAGTATCAACAGTTTCCACAGAAGCATTGAGCAGCATATTGTCATCATTTATAATAAAAAAGAAAAATATGAAACATAAATAAATGTTTCATATTTTTCTTTTTTATTATAAATGTTAACAATATGCTGCACCAAATCAGCATATTAGAATGACTGATTGAAGACTGGAGTAATGGCTGCTGAAAATGTAACTTTGCCACGACAGAAATAAATTACATTTTGAAATATAAATAGAAAATGGTTATTTAAATGTTGATTTTTTACTGTATTTATTTACTGTATTTATCAAATAAATAACTTTTCAAAAATATTTTTAAAAAAAATCTTACCGACTCCAATGTTTTGAATGGTAGTGTGTATTTACGTTATTATATATTTGTATACATTTTTTTGTCTCCCATTTTGTCAGAATAAAATGACAATACGGTGCTTGTTTTGTTTGTTGTCATCCATTGTGGTTGTAGCTCTATTGTACATGACAGCATGATGTTTCTGCAGGATGTACCATGTCTCCCTGTCACCATGTTAATGGACTGACAACATCAGCACAGTCTCTTGGATTAATAGTTCAATAGCTGGCTACTAACCCCTGACTTTTCCATGTAGGTCTTTGTTTCAGTGGGCTGCTGGTAAACAAAGACCATTTTGTGACCTGAGGTTTTTTGTGGCATTTGTTGTCAAAAGCTGCTTTAGAAATGTGGCATATTTTACCAAGATTTTTTTTTTTTTTAAATAAATGCTATAAAATTGGATAAATTACTAGGCCAAATTAAAATTGTGTTGGAAAATGTAATATAATGGTTGGTCAGTTTGGATGTAAAGTTCATGCATCATGGTTTTTTTTCTTTCTTCTTCTTTATATATTTTTTCCTTAATATAAAATCAGCCGTTTCTGTTGGTACATGGAGAATGTTGTTGACTTGTAGTTGTATAGAGAAATCAAATATAAGTAACTATATCAAGGTATTCTTTGGCTTTCCTGAACTACATTTCCATACGTAAAATATAGGGATGCACCGATATGAACATTTTGGCCGATACGATAATTCTTTATATTTGAAAGCCGATAACCGGTATATTGGCTGATATATAAAAATTTGGATATAGATTTGGTTTTTGAGAGCCTGATTACAAAGGCACAAGTTTCACCATTAAAAGCCATGGCCCATGTACATGATTATAATGTTCTCATTATAATTTTATTTAGCCTATATGACAGAATTGCGCTTAACTTGTTTTTTCTTTTTGAAGTGACTCCGATCATATTTCAAGCAATTCAAATCCATCATGGTGAACTGTGTGCATCTGAAGTGTCTCAGCTGTATGAAATAATCCATTATTTATCAGCTTTAATATATCGGCCAAATTTCGTCCGAAACTGATATGGTGGCCGATATATCGTGCATCCCTAGTGAAATAGCCTTGGATGTTGGCATTGCATTAAAACAAACAAACAAACATTACCATAGGTCGACTTGAAGAGCTCATGCAAGTTGCTTTTGATGGAGTAACCATTTAAAAAAAAAAAAAAAAAAATCAAGACAATGTTTTTTTTTTTCCACCTTCTTTTTCCGTAATTGTCTTTTGTTTCCTTTGTCTCAGTAAGGGCTATTTTCTTTGCTGCTAGAAGAGAGAGAAGTGAGAAATAGGAAAAAAAGGTAACTGGACAGATTTTAATGGTAACTCGAAGTTCCTTTTTCACCTTTTAGAGAAGGAGCAAAGGCCGTGGTAGTAGGGCTCAAAGCTTAAGTGATTCTTCCACTCACTCTTTGGATAAGCACCATGACAAGGAAAAGAAGGTAAGGCAGCCTCCAGATCTACCTCACTTCCTGCCATGTGTGATTGATGCCCCCCTCCTCACGACTTCAGACTATGAGGTAAACGAACAAAACCAAAACTCTTGTTTGTCCGAAATATGCAAATTGAACGAGCCACTGTCACCCTGTGCCGACCCTCACATGCACACTTTTTATATCCCACAGAGCTTTTAATGCAATGGGAGGGAGAAGAGTGCCTTTTTATCACTCAAAGTGATTAGTATTTTGATGCTGCCACAAATTATCAACATAAAGAGAGCTGTATGCATAGAAAAACATCCGTCATGGCCATTAGTTCCACAGAGTATGTTTAATCAGTATTTATAGGTAGTGTAGTCATTTGTTCCACTAATTTTCTATACGCAGCCATACCAAATGAAACATGTAGCGTTATTAGCCCTGCTCGCCTTCCCATTTAATTCAATTAAGCGTAGGTCCTGTAACATGGCCTCATATCAATAAATGGGTATGTAACAGCAGAAGACGATCCGTAGTGCGTGTAAAAAAAAAAAAACGTTTGATTGTGCCTCTTGTCTGTATTTTTCTCTTCTTACTGTAATAATGATGGTATTTAAAATGCTAATCCAGCAGACCTCATAGTGTGAAATGTGTGGAGGAGCTCATCACATTTATCCATCGTCATTGATAATTTTCTGCCTGTCCCTAAGCAGCTCCCACTGGCCACATATTTCAAACGCTCAGCCTCTGTACAGCCATCTTAATCAGCGATAGCTTGCCTGATTTGTTCTGTTTGAACCGGGTCATTAAAATGGCTCTCAGTGTTGATTTAACATTTATTTAACTGTTTTGTCGTTTTCTTCAGTTTTTGAAGTTTGTTGGAAGGATTTGCATTTATTTATTATTTTAATGGTCTGTTGTCAAACCTTTTTTATTTTTTGTCTTCATTTAATAATTTTGCTTAATAGTTGTTTTTCAACTATGATATAATTTTGACATTTTATCTTTTTTTTTTTATATCCCCTTGAAATTTAAAAAAAGTGATAATTGTGGATTTTTGCTATTCTGCAAGCTTACCAACGTACATAAAGTCAGTTCAATTGTAAAGTGCATGCATTTTTGTATGTATATATCATTTTTTTTTAAGTTGCAATTTAAAACAAGTTCATTATTTTGATTATTAAAGATCATTTTAAAGTAATGTGAAGAAAGTATTAGACTATGTATTGCGTTCATGTACTTAAATGTAAATCTGAATGCTCACAATAGTAAGATGAGCACTTACAGTGCGGAGTACAGGTTAGACATTGAGGCTGTTGGTTATTTGACACAAATTCTCTAATTATTTGAATTGGTTTGAATGAGTTTGCATTGGAAATGCATACTAAAATGGAGTGGATGGTGCTCTTTTAAGCTGCTCAAAGACCGACTGTGCAGCCTGTGTAATCTAGGTCAGCAAAAGATTAAATATGAGATGCCATTTAAAGCAGTTTCTCCCAGAATTATTCTGATATTTAACTTCTTGGCCTTATTCTGCATCGAGAGGGGTTGACATGAACAATGATTCGGGTTGGAGCTGTATTCTTGAAGATCGTGTTGTGAAGTGCTCTGTGCTCCGCCATGGCTATTGTTACGACGCCTGATTTGCATTAGCAAAGGGGGCCCATCCCCCTTACTCCACATTCCCAGGTCAAAGGTCGGGGGGCTCAGATGTATACCTAGCTAATTCCAAACCCCAGGGCCAAACAACAATAGAGGCTAAAAGCTTCTCAATTTGCAGCTAGTTCAGATGTGCTCTGAGAGGCCGTCGAGAGCGGCATCTGGGAATAAAATGATGTTTTCAATCTCTCTTCCTTCTCCTGCCTCACATATCTTAAATTCTAATCTGTTTGGGATTTTAGCTTTGTTTTCTGGATGATTAGTTTTTTTTGTTTTGTATTTAAACTTTTTTTATTTTTAAGATTTATTATATTTATTCATTTCCGTAGTTGAATTTTAATACTTAGCCTGAAGCCTCGGGAGTAATTTCTTTGTTCGCCCTGAAAGAGATTTGCTACATTTCACTAATCTGCTGAAGGCATTGATGAATTATGATAAATGCCTTGGCATTTGTTCTCTCTTTTGCAGTCACCTCTGCCTGAACTATTCATCTTTGTATAATTAAGATAACTGTCGTCTTATGTCAAACTCTTGCAAGATGTTTGTCAGAAATTTAATTAGACCAGTAAGCAGCAGTTCATACCTGCATTTTGTCATTACATAAGGGTCTATGTATCTAGATGGTTTCAGTTTATTTATTTGATGGAATTAAGATGAATTTTATGGTGTGTATTTTTCTTTTTTTCACATTCATAATCAAAGCCAAGTAGTGACATGATTTTTTTTATCTCATATAACACTGTCTTGTCAACACTTTTAGAAACAATGTTAATTAAGACTAAGAGTCTTGTCTTTGCATCCTTTCAAAATTATCAATTTTCTTGGAGAGCAAATGTGGCATAACAAAGCTTTGTAATTTTTTAAAATGCACTTATATTTTTAATATTGTCACTATTAATAAACTTGCCATTTTTTGTTAAAATGATGTGGTTTGCAGCATAAGCAAATAATTTTTAAGTACAACACAAACAGTGACATTTGTTTTAGATATATAGGTTGCAGATGAAAACCAATAGCAATGCGTATTCAATACAAATACAATCTTTTCCAACCATTAAAAAAATTCCCAGGGTGCTTATTCAACACCTTCATTTCAAGTGTGTATGATTTTTCTGTTCTAAGAAAATGACATTTAAAATGGTATATGTTGGAAAATAGTAAATGGCGTAAAAGAAGCAGAAGCTCATTTTCATTTTCATTGAAAAACTTGAGCCTGAGGGCCTCTGGAATTGTCACCGCCACTTGCACAGAGAAGTAGCGTAAACCGTTATGTTCAGAATAATTGACAATTCTAACTGAGACAATGGCTGGAAGATGATCGAAAGGGCAAAAAAAAAAAAAAAAAAAAAAAAAAGATAGACGTTTGTATATCGCTCCAGTGGGGAATGTGTAAATATTCTGTACGAATGGTTCAGGATCACTGCATATTTTTACAGCCATGCTCTTAAGAACAGAAACGGAGAGGTTGGAGGTGTTCGATTGGAGTGCGAGGTGTAAATTTGTTCACGCTCCCGTTTCTCGGGCGCAAATAGAGCTGTGTGGAGCGTGGCACTAGACTGGGGTGTAAATTAAGCTGCAGTAGACTCTGGTCAGGCCTGCAATGTGAAACCTTTCCCATCCAGAGGAATACCCTTGATTTTTCTTTACAGGAAGGTCTTCATGAGATGTGATTTATCAGATCTTCATCTCCTTGCCGGGTTTGAATGCATGCCAAACGATTGACTTGTTCAGAATGGGACTTTCATTGTTTCTTCTTTTTGCGTTTCCTGTCTTTCTGTCTTTTTGTTTTCAGAAATTACAGTCTAGGCTAAAGTCCCTGCCAAGCTGTGCTGGCTTCAGTCAAAACCTTTGCTGTACCAACTTCATTAAGGTTTTTTTTTGTTGTTGTTGTTTCATCACAGAAACATAAAGAAAGAGATCGCCACAAACCAAAGCACAAAAAGTCTTTGGAACTGTCGCCTTCCCTGGTTCCAGCACTGATGGTGACCTCTGAGAAGGTGAGTCCACACCTGTCTTATAGACTAGGATTGATGTCTGAGAGTTTGTTAAATGTTAATAATAAAAAAAGTGCATTCTAAGCCTTTTTGTCCGTGTGTGCATTTCCTTCTTGGCCGCAGAGCTACAACAGCAGCAGTGGCGGAAGTGTCTCCTCCATCTCCTCCACTCAGAAGCGACTGGATGACAGCGGAGGCCGTTTCACCAATGCCAACTTCCAGGAAGTTCCATCTCACTCCAGTTCCAGTTCCAAGGATGGCGGCTCCTCGGATGGCAAGAGCTCAGACGGCAAAAGCAAGAAGGCCAGCAGTCATGGCACCAGCTCAAGCTCGGGGTCCAGGGGCCGCAAGTCCGCGCCGAGCAAACCCCACGGTCCTGTGGTCACCACTGCGACTTCATCCACGGCCCCCTCCTCAACCAGTCCTTTTCAGCAAGGTGAGACTTTCAAACATGCCACCTTCACTTTCCCTCCAGATTGTTGATGAAGTAAATTGGTAAACACCCTCTCCATGGATCTATATTGAGCGGCCAGATTCAAGTCTCATGTCGACTTCCTGAGTGTGACGTTTTGGGTCTGTTGTGACAGAGCTGGATGGAAGCCAGAAGCCGTAATCTTGGCATGTGTGTGCGATAAGGCTGTCGTCTGGCTGGCTGCCGCTGTAATGTGGAGCGGCGAGTCTTTCCGAACTTGCAGTGCTTGTGGGTGGCGTCTGTGTGTGTGTGAGTGTTTATGTGTGTTATGAGGGAGTTTGGGAGTCAGAGGAGAAGCATGTTCCCTTCCTTTCTGCTATCAAGCCGTGATGGAGGGATTGAAGCAGAGGTCACGTCTGGAAAATTCAGACTAATCATTAATGTGTCAAAGTGCGGCAGGGGCCTCCTCGCTGGAGTTGCGTGCAAACTTCAGGGAACCCTGGAAGAAGAAACAATGCAGTGTTTTCTCAGCAGAGCACAATGAGATCAAAAGATGTTGGAGATTAACTATGAAGTCTAATCTTCTGACTGAGAATTTGTCATATTGTCTGGGCTGTTGTGACAACACCTGACACAGACCCTGCCGCACAACTGATGTAATATCCCAAGTATATGAGCGAGATTACAATATCAGCAATCTTTTATTAAATTGAGCCCTTTGTGTTTGACAATAACAGAGAGCTGTGGTAATATGTAAAGTTTTATATATTGCCACTTATGTGAATCTTGTTGATATAAGAACGGCAGATAAAAAGTAATATTCTTTGAGGCAGGATTTAAGATTTTAAGTTAAGTCGTCTCTCTTTTCAGACAGATTTTGCTTTTCTTCAGGCAGTAAATGGATAGTAGTGTTCAATCTAGGATCCAGCAATAAGATATTGCAGGACTTCTGATTGTGTTAGTAGCTATAGTTGACTATTTATTTGTCATGGCAGCTTTTTTTGTGATATTGCTTTATCTTCGAGACATGTTAATTGGCATGCAAGCTCTTTGTGTGTTTAGATGTTAGTAGGATAGACTGGATGGTAAAACTGCAGCCTCTTGCCACAGCTGTGAAAACATGCACGTCAGAGTTGTTTCTCTGGCTTTGGTTAAAGGACGAGTCCTTGCCTGAGGGAAGGGTCTGAATGAACGCCTAGATCTGGGTCACCCTTCTTGCCTGCCTACATACCTGATTGTTTGGCTTCCTGCGAGTTAGACCGGTGCACCAGATCATGGAATTTCCTGATTTCTTCAGGAAATGGTTATTTTCAAAAATCAGAAAGAATTTTGATTCTGAAACTAAAAACATTCTCATCTAAGAGGTCAAGCCATTGTGTTTTAATTGCATTTTTAATATATTTTTTTTGAATACCAGATCAGGAGGAAGAAATGAGTTTTGGACAACTAATATATTTAGGGTCAGTAAGATGATGATTTTTTTTTTAAAGAAATATTTTTATTAAACAAGGATGCATTAAATTGATCAAAAGTGAGAGTAAAGACATTTTTAATGTTGCAAAAGATTTCTATTTCAAATAAACGTTGTTCTTTTGAACTTTATTCATTGAAGAATCCTTAAATATAAATCATAGTTTCCACAAAAATATTAAGCAACTCAGCCTTTCAACATTGATAATAAGAAGTGTTTTTTTGACCTTCAAATCAGTATATTAGAATGATTTCTGATGGTTCATGTGACACTGAAGACTGGAGTAATGGCTGCTGAAAATTCAGCTGTGCCATCAGATCATTTTTATGTATAAAAATATTTTAAAAATATATTAAAATAGAAAACATTGACTTTAGATTATATAGTATTTCACAGTATTCCATCTCAGTGATCAAATAAATACAGCCTTGGTGAGCATAAGAGCATAAGTCCTTTAAAAAAAAAAAAAAAAATTCTTGCCAACCCTTTTGAATGGTAGTGTAAATATAGCAAAAGTTGCTCAATTATTATGCACAGAATTGATAATGGTTTGTGTGCTACAATATTACAAACTCTTAATATAAAAGATGATTGTAGCACTGTTTTCCAGTTCTGTATTTAAAAATTGTGGCTGCAAAAATGTCATAGTTTTATGACCATATGCCACCTCTCTGTTGGTTTATGCTGTCTGACTGTTAATGTGGTTGTGACATTAAGGTGCACTTTTATCTTTTTCTCTTCCTTTTTCTCTCTCAGGTCTTTTATTAGGAAGCAGCAGCAGCAGCAGTAAATCAGCCACTAGTGGGTCTGTGGTTCAGCCCACATCTGATTTCCTCAGCTTCTCTGATCCCACCCTGAGGGCCGGCGACTCTTACACGCCTCCATCCTTTAGCCGTTGCCACGTAAAAGGTGGTGCAGAAAGCGGAGCCTCTGAAGGCATGGTGGCTCTCAACACCTTCAGCATGATGTCCCTCCCCCAAAGCTCCAGTAAGCATTACGAAAACTGTCACCCAGCCGGAGAGCTGGGTAGCCTGGCCTCGGCCGGCTACAAACGACCCCAGCCCTCCTCGTCCTCTTCCTCTGCGACATCGTCTTCATCTACAGGTGAGGATGGAGTGAAGAAAAAGAAGAGGGGGAACTGGAGGAACCGTTACGGACCGTGCTTCACCACCCAGGACAGTAAAACCACTGATACCGGAGAGCACGGATCCACAATGCCCGCATCCACCTCCCCTTCGCCATCCTCCATGAGCACCATGTCCTGCCGTGGGAGCTCCGTCAGCAGTACTGGAGGTGTGGGAGCAGTGGGTGCTGGTAGCACCAGTCTGGGGATTCAGAAGTCCCCGTCCCTCCTCAGGAATGGAAACTTACAGGGTATGACTGTCAGCTCTCCACCAGCTGGACCAGGTAAGCAGAGAGAGCGTTTCATTTGTTTAAAGTTTGCTTAGGGTGTACTCAAACTAGGCTCTCTGAACTGTGCCCGAGCGCGTTTGATCCCCAAAGCCCGGTTCATTTGACTAGTGTGATCGCTCCATACCGTGCCCGGGGCATGATTCGTTTAGCCGTCCCTCGGCCGTCAGAGCATGGTTCAGTTGGGCTCGAGTGTGATCGCTAACCGTGCCAGAGCACGGGACAGCTAATACTTGTGCACTACTGTCATCATTACGATGGCAAACATCTTTATTACTACTTGGATAGTACACTTTTCAATTAATGTAATTAATTTGAGTGTATTTGAGTTTATAACAGGTCTGGTTCTCAGCTTATTGAGGAACAGGAATTTTAGTTTGTGAGTAAAGCTGCAAATTACTCCATTAACGTCAGCTGCCTTCTTAATAATCCTCTGATACGTGCAAGTGAAAATCGTTGCACAGAATAAATAATAAATTTATTATCTTAGCGAAAGTGCTTTTTTCCTGTTTTCTTCCATACAAAAAGTTGCAACATTAATTGATAAGTGTACCATCCAAGTTGTAATAAAGATGTTTGCCGTCATAATGATGACAGTAGCGCACAATAAAGTAGTAGCTGTTCCATGCTCTGGCGCGGTTAGCGATCACACTGCATGCGTACCGCGCTCAAGCCCAACTGAACCGCACTCTAGCCCACCTCTTCCAAGCAGGCCAGGGACAGCTAAATGAACCGCGCTTTGGCACGGTATGGAGCAATCACACTAGTCGAACGAACCGGTCTTTGGGGGTCAAACACATTCGGGCACGGTCCAGAGCACCTAATGTGAATACATCCTAAATCACGATCAAGATTTCTACTGTTCTTGTTTACACATAACCATCGATGATATTGGCACATTGGTTATTTTTCCAGATGTTTTTTTTTTTTTTTGACATTTCTGTTATCTTGCGTTGTAAACAAACCTCCACTAGCTTTCATGCTTGGGGTTGCCAGATGTAAAGAGTTTAAATCTGTCAATCAGAACTTTTCTCTTAAATCGAAACGTTTTCTTCCTAGTGTTTTACTTAATCATCCCAACGTCGTAACCATGTGTACACTGTCTCTGCACTGTTTAAAAATGTTGATGATCTTAAAACACAATTTTTTTTTTTTTTTTTTTTTCCCCAAATGAATGTGTACTATAGCCAGTCAGTGGCTGTGTTTCTTGTGTATAAGTTGACGCTCTTTTGGTTTGTGCTTACATGGAAGTGTAGGAATTCTGATTAAATTTCTCAAATGAGAACAATCATGATTATTTAATCATGATTATAATTTGAGCAACATAATCATAATTATCAGTTTAATAATCAGTTTTTGATTAAAAATTAACTAATTAACCAAATTTTTTTAATGATTTTGATTATAAACACTTAAGTTTTTAATATGTTTTTAAATGTAATAATTTCACAGTTAATCTCTGAATTAAGGTAGAAACAACATAAAGACAGTATATTTTAAATAATTGTTTAATGGCAACTTTATGAATGAAGGCCAGTAATTGAAAAATGAAATTGATTTTTTTTTCTCTCTCAATTTTAACCATTAATTATAGTCATTCAACATTACAGTGTAATTGAAAGCTATCAATTTTAACATTTATTAGGCTTCAAAAAATATAACAACTTTTAATTTAAGTGAACTTAAATCAATCTTCACATAAACCCATAATAAATGTCATATTTGTGTTTGTCACATAGACAAGACATTCGCAGATAGCACATTCTCTTTTGTCTTGTCGCGCTTGAATGGTTTAAAAGCACTTGCATGAATAAGAGCGTGATCATATGTAACACAAGCCAAAGGATGACAAAAAACGGATGCTGTTAATTGCTTAAATATATTTTTTACGCGTTAAACTGAAAAAAATTAAATGCATGCGTTAACGTTGATAGCACTTTCTTTCCTCATCTTTTCTTACCTCTCAGATTTTCTAACTTTTACTTTTTTTTTTTTTTTTCTTGGAATCTTATACATGATTGTACATTGAAGCATATAAAAATGGGCTCTCATAAATTGGCATGGTCGATCTGAGATAATTGTTTTTCAGGAATTACACATTGAAGGGACTTTTCAATATCGCATTCCTCTAATTCATCTTAATCTTGCCATGAATTGCAGTTTTTTCCATCTCTATTTATTATAAAAAGAAAAAAGAAATCCATTTGAGGTCCGCTGTTCTCGAATAGAAGCCTGGGAACCAGCATGATGTTGTTTTGGTCTGTGCTGAAGCTCATTAGGGTAAAAGTGGATGGAGGTGCTCTCTAAAGTGCTTCCTCATTCCTACCTGATTGAGAGCTTAGAGTGGCCCGCTGAATCTCCATAGAGATGCACATTAACCTGTTGAGCCTGAGGGAGCTGGAGGAGGGAAGGAGCCCGTAACAGGCAATTAGTTAAAATTTTATTTGTTCCTCCCTGCCGTTGTCTTCGCTCGGGATCTAGAGTGAGCCGACATCACTTACCGGCTCAAGATAGTGCGTAGAAATGCCCTGACCCCTACTGGCCTTCCCGTTCACTGAGCTGGAGCCAGAACTTGCACTCTCGGTGCACATATGTGGTCACACCATTCTTTCTCACTCATTTGCAGGCACCATCTCTCTCACACCTGCTAAATCTAGCCATTGACATAAGCACTCCACGTACACATGCCAGCTAGTATGTTTTAACGGGCCTTATCTGTGTGCGCCGCACTGTTGCTTGGCAACGGTTTGGCTTTTTTTGTAGTTTCTTTCCTTCTGATTAGAACTTTAAAAAAAATCTGGTGGTTTTTTTTTTTTTTTTTTTTTTATCTCTGTCACTCCCTACTTCTGTGCCGTCTCACTATCGCCCTGTCCCCTCTCTCAAGGATTTTTTTGTTTGTTTGGTGCTTGTTCTCCCACCCGTCCCTGCCCTCACCTGTTCCTGGCCTTTGGCTGGACTGTAAATATTTAGCTATTGCTAATGCAGGGCTACAGCAGAGTGCTCCACCTCATCTATCTGTCTCACCCTCCCTCAATGGCTCCCAGCTCTCCCTTTTTTTTTCTTTTTTTCTTTTTTTTTGGATGGATGACTGGTTTATCAGGGGAGCAGTGGGGGCCATTATTAAATGCAAACATTCATCTCGGTTCTGGCTGGGTGTAGGGCTTTATAGGGTGTTATTTGGAGAGGGGCGAATGATTCTTGTTGGTTTTTCATTTGAAATTAGAAGGAAAAGCTGGGTTAGACAAATGAGTGAAATGTACTGTTAAAGGGTTAGGTCACCAAAAAATAAAAATTCTGTCATTAATTACTCACCTTCGTTCATCTTCAGAACACAAATTAAGATATTTTGGATGAAATCCGCGAGTTTTTTTTTTTTTTTTTTTTTTTTTTTTTTAAATCTCCCATAGAAAGCAGTGAAATTACCAAGGTTATTCAAGGTCCAGAGAAGTAGTAAAGGCATTGTTAAAATAGTCCATGTGACCACAGTTGTTCAACCTTAAAGGGTTAGTTCACCCAAAAACGAAAATTCTGCCATTTATTACTCGCCCTCATGCCGTTCCACACCCGTAAGACCTTCGTTAATCTTCGGAACACAAATTAAGATATTTTAGTTGAAATCCGATGGCTCAGTGAGGCCTCCTTAGGAAGCAATGACATTTCCTCTCTCAAGATCCATAAATGTACTAAAAACATATTTAAATCGGTTCATGTGAGCACAGTGGTTCAATATTAATATTATAAAGTGATGAGAATATTTTTGGTGTGCCAAAAAAAACAAAATAGCAACTTATTTAGTAATGACCAATTTCAAAACACTGCTTCATGAAGCATCGGATCATAAATGAATCAGTGTATCGAATCTGCAGTGTTTTGAAATCGGCCATCACTAAATAAGTCGTTATTTTGTTTTTTGTGGCGCACCAAAAATATTCTCGTCGCTTTATAATATTAATATTGAACCACTGAACTCACATGAACTGATTTAAATATGTTTTTAGTACCTTTATGGATCTTGAGAGAGGAAGTGTCATTGCTCCCTTTCAACTAAATTTCAACTAAAATATCTTAATTTGTGTTCCGAAGATTAACGAAGGTCTTACGGGTGTAAAACGGCATGAGGGTAAGTAATAAATGACAGAATTTTCATTTTTGGGTGAACTAACCCTTTAATGTTATGAAGTGGCGAGAATTACGTTTTGACGTAGATCACGGAAGCTCTGCAATGTGTCTTCTTTTATGGTCCACAGAATAAAGTCACACAGGTTTGGAACGAAATGTTACAAATAATGACAGGATTTCATTTTTGGGTTAACTATCCTTTTAAGCCTGGATTTATTACTCTAGGATGAAACTGTGCAGCCGTTCTGTCTGTTCAAGTAAACATTGACAAGCAATGCATGCATTTGCTGCATTAACTGCAGCTATGCGCCTTAACTTATCGCTCTCTGACGGCACACATTAGAAACATCAAGCTCAACTGTTCGCATGTGATGGAACATATCTTGAAGCTAGTAACCCAACGCAAAACACTACAAGACATCGATTACTGTTCATGATACCACATTTAAATTAAAAACATCTGCCACGTCAAAGACCTAAATATGTTCTACTGGCGTGCAACAATACCTTGAATCGGTCCCTTCTTTCTTCTCTTCGTCCGTAAGGAAAGCGCAGAGGATCCTTATCAGGTTCTGGGCCTCGTCATTAACCTCCCTCTGAACTCGCATGGATTTTCTGCTGAGAGAGGAGACAGGGGTTTGACTTGAAATGCTAGCTAATCTAATTTGAAATTTCCCCTCTCTTCCCCTGATTTGATAAGGGGGGGGAGTTCAGGAGGAGATGTTAAGTCCTGATCGATCGGGCCCGTTCGATCAGCACCAGATAACAGGATCTTTGTCCTTGCTTTGTTTGGTCGCTCATGTCTTGTAACCTCTAATCAAATGCTCCGTTGGTTGACCTTTTCTGAAATGTTAATTATTAACCAGATTACCAGATCAACATGATGATTTAAAGATTAATCTAATCATTAATGCATCAAGTTAGCCGTTGGTATTCACCAAAATCCTAAAAGTAAAACGAATTGGGATTAAATGGAATACCGTGACACAGTGATGTCTAAGCTTCCTTTCTCCATTGCATATGCCCTATGTGGAGTTCAGAGCTTGGTACTGTAAATGCTTCACGTGGTACCTCTCTGCCCAACAATGTTTCCTTGTTTCAGCAATGAATGTAGACTGCCGCGAGCCATTCATTCCTTTGTGTGGCAAGGGGGCCTCTCTCGTTCCTGCAATGGGTCAGCCTGGGCCATCAGCTGGGTTTATTTGAGATGGTGGCAGGGGAGGAGGGAGAGAGAAAAAGGGGAAAAAAATCAATAAAACAACAGCAACAACAAACAGCGTGCATGTCATGAACCGGCACATAAATATGAATGGGCCACACTCCTCCCCGGCACTCCGGCCCCGCCTGAAAAGCCCTCAGTCATTTTTACAGAAGAAATAGTGAGTCGTCAGATTCAGGGAACTGTTTTCTGGGTCACCGGGAGGCCGGTGCAGAGTGCATGTTGAGAGGACTCAGAAATGCTTTGTGCTCGTTCTCGATGTCTGCTGTAATGAGGGCCTGGTCAGACAGGCCATTCAAAGTCCACAAAGTTCATCTCAGGGGCAGCAAGAAAGATAGATGGATAACCAGTGAAGGTATATTGGAGGACAGAGGTTGCCCTTACAGCTATTAAAACTTTGCTTTTACCACTAGATTACAGGTCATAACCTGTGTTGATTTGCTTCACATCCCCCAGTTGCTATGCCAGATCTCCTGCTGATAAACAAGACCATGTTATTTTTTGAGAATCAGAAGAAAGCGTTCGGCTTAGTGATTGTTATTGACGATGTGCTGTTTTGCTTAAATAATTTACTGTAATTGCTGTTTTTTTGCAGGTTCGTACCCTAGCAGTAGTGATGTAGCCTGCCCATTGCCCAGTGCGGTGCTTGGAGTGTCTCTGTCTGGATCCAACTCCGAGTTACCTGCTCATCAGTCTGTGGTCACTTCCATGCCCGCTCTCACCTCACTGCCTCTGACCGCACCGTTCACCAGCACCTCATCTACACATGTGAGTATTTAACAGACCTTAATATGTATTCATACATATGTTTGTTCGATAATTTCAAATCAGATTTGGTTTTGATGAAATGGGCGAATGAATAAAAGAAATTAATTTCAGCATCACTAGGCTAAATTAGAACTACATAAGGTGTTCTTGTTTAGCTTAAAACTTTAAACAGTTTAAATCAAGAGATTTAGCTACTAACACCCCTACCATTCAAAGTTTATGGTCAGTAAGAGTTTTTTTTTTTTTTAAGAAATTAATACTTGTATTCAGCAAATGCATTAAATTGATTATAAATTGACATATAAATTGACAGTAATTGACAGTAATGACATTTATAAAAATCATAATTTCCACAAAACAAAGCAGCACAGCTGTTGTCAACATTGATAATAAGAAGAAATGTTTCTTGAGCAGCAAATCAGCATATTAGAATGATTTCTGAAGGATCATGTGACACTGAAGACTGAAGTAATAGTGCTGAAAATTCAGCTTGAATATCAGAGGAAAAAATATTTTAAAATATATTCAAATAGAGAAAACAGTTTTTTTTTTTTTTTTGTAATTGTAATAATGTTTTACAATATTACGCTTTTTACTGTATTTTTGATCAAATAAATGCATCCTTGGTGAGACTTTTTTCGAAAACAAAGAAAAATCTTATCAACCTGCAAAGAAAAGTAAAACTGCTAATCGCACAGCTTTCTGCTCAGACATATACGTAATGCATTATCTCTCACAAAATTAACCAATTAAGTACAATTATACTCATCGTTTTTGTACTGTGTTAATTTGCTCCAATTTTATCAAGATAAATGCTGTTTAAGCACATTCATGGCACAAATAGTAATTAACTCCTAAAACGTTGGGTGCAGCTATTTATGTATTAAGTAACTTGCATGTGATGTGATTTTTCTTTTTTCTTTTTCTACAGAACAAATAAATTTGGTTCTCAAGTGCCCGGGTTGTGCTAATATAATATTTATGTAATTGCAGCAGTAATATTAACAGTACGAAGGAACCTGTCTAGGGGCCGCATGTCTACATAACATGTCAGTGGGAGAAGTAAAGTTTGTCACTTCAGACCTCATTTTTCAGCTCTTAAAAGACAGTGTTTTGAGTCATTTAGGGTATTTATTACTAGGCTGCTTAAGTATATGGTCTTAACGGATGAACGTCATTGTGTTTGCATTAGCTAGTCGGAGAAGTATGTGTGGTCAAATAAACAGAACGACATTGTGAGAGAAGAGCTTTATATTTGCTATATATGTCGCTTCGAGTTAGTAATTATATTTATATATAAATATAAATATTTTTCAATGTTTTTGAAAGAAGTCTCTTATGCTTATGAAGGCTGCATTTAAAATAAAAGTAAAAACACATTTCCAATAACTGTTTCTGTTTTAATATATTTTAAAATGTAATTTATTCCTTTCATGCCAAAGCTTTTTAGCAGCCATTACTCCAGTCTTCAGTGTCACAAGATCCTTCAGAAATCATTCTAATATGCTGATTTGATGCTCAAGAAACATTATTATGAATGTTAAAAACAGTCGTGCTGCTTAATAATCTTTTTAAAGCTGTGATACATTTTTGTAAGGATTTTTTGACGAATAGGAAAGTTCAAAAGAATAGCATTTATTTGAAATAGAATTTTTTTTATAACATTATAAATTTATTTACTATCGCTTTTGATTGATTTGATGTGTCCTTGCCGAATTAATGTATCAATTTGTTCATGAATCGATTAAAAAATACAGAATAAATGAATCGGCGACTTCAGAATCTCCTCCCACTCATTGACAGACTCCTGCGTGTGTTCAGATGACAATAATAAAGTAAAGTCATTCTTATAGGCTCCCAGTGCTGCTTCAAATGGGCCCTTTGGAAGCACACTACAGACTGAGCACCATCTCTGCCGCTCTCCTGAGCATCTTTGTCTTGACTTGCACTGCTGTAGCAACCAGTCGTTTCCAGGCAACAGGGCTTTGTTTGTGCAGATCTGCCCTCTCTGCAGGCAGGGTGGCCTTACATTAGGAGATGAAGTAGACCCACTGATGGCCTTAATGCTGCAGGGCTCTAGGCGGTCCAGCCCTTTCTAACGCACGCTTGCAAATATCCTCCATTAGTCCTAAGCTTTATGGCATAGGAGATTTAATATGATGGACTTTTTTTTCCTTTACTAGGTAGTTAGCAGATCAGTAAACAGGTGATGTTTTTGAAAGTGTCTCTGGGGTCAGGAATATAATTATTATTATTTATTTATTTTTGATATATAACATGGTGTTTTATCAAATACATTCAGTGCGAACAATCATCCATCAGCATGACTGTCCCTGAGATGTTTGCAATTTTTTTTTTTTCTCTAACTCTCCCTTTGTGGATGGAAGAATGGTTGGATGAAAAAAAAAAAAATCGGTTGTTGCAAGCAGGGCAGCGGTGACCTTTGACCCCAGCACACACCCCCTAGGCCCACCTCTGTCCCACTCTTCGTTAACCTCCACAATGGTGCTGAGAGCCCTAAGCCTCAAACAATCCGGCTGTCCCTCTTTTCCCTGTGCGGGCGCATTGAACTCAGCTCGCTGATGGGATGAGGGCTGACAGGCTGGACAGAGAGCTGCGTAGTGGGATGAGGGGTTCTCTTCATACTGGTCATGCTCCCTCCTCTCTCAACACAGCCTGAAAGAGGAGTCTGAGGAATAGGGAGGGCCTGCGGGGCCGTAAGGGGCCAGGGGAATGCAGGATATTACTTTTTTTTTTGTGTGTGTGTGTGTGTGTGTGTGTGTAGATATACTTCAGACAGAAATTTTAGAACCATACCATTAATACTTATAATATTTTATTTTTTTACTTCAACGTGGAATAGGTAAGGGAGTTCAAATTCAATATCAGGTTTAGGGTTGGAGTGCCTGATAGACTGCTCCATGTCAAAATAAAGCACAAGCCATAAAGCACATGTTTACATCAGTTGTTAATTGAAGATCCATAAAAGAAGCATGTTTTCAAGGTTGGTTTGAACATTGGTATTGTATGGGTGTCTATTCACTGGCCATTTGCAAGAGTGGTTTCCACCAAATGTGTTTCAGTCTGATGTACTCAGAAATCCTTAAATTAGACATAAAGATATTCTATAATAATAGAGCAAGAAATCCAATACACTAATTTCTGCAAGCATTATTTCCTGTTTGGATCAGATAAGACCTTGATGTAGATAAAGCGAGGAAAGGAAAAGGAAAGAATGTATTGATTTTATGAAAATATGCAGTGCGAAAAAGGATGCAATAAATAGGATGTGTTGGATGAAGTGCATAATTGTATGGATCAAGTAAAAAAAAAAATTATATATATATATATATATATATATATATATATATATATATATATATATATATATATATATATATATATATATATATATATATATATATATATATATATATATATATATATATATCTCAAACAGCTGTACAGGATTTTTTTTCATGATTTTTCTAATGAATACAAAGTTCAAAAGAACAGAGTTTATTTTTAACATTATTGTCTTACTGTCACTTTTGATCAATTTATTGCATCCATGCTCAATAAAATGGTAGTGTAGTCTGTAAATTGTAAGAAATAATCAAGAGTAATCATCTCTTAAGTAATTCTTCATTTCTCAATAATTCTTCGTCCTCTCAATAATTCTCTGCTATTTACAACATTGTTTTACAGCAAAAGTGTTATTTAAATGCAAGTCATGTGAAGCTTTGTGTGGTTTCCACTATGCACCAAGTTTGTTGTTGCACATATGCTGCTACCTCAGAAGCAACACCACAACCAATCCCAACCGTTATTAGGGAAATAGCTTAATTGGATTAAATAATTAGCTGCAGAAGCACATGGTCTGCATGTTGTTCAGGGCTGTGGATCTGCTGTTGCAGGCTCAGCCAATTCTCCTGGCTCACAGGAAATACAGCTGACATGGTGTTTTATCATCCAGCTCTTTGGCCAACGCTCAGGCACACATTCATATGCGCACATGCAGGGACACGCACTTAGGCATCCACAATATTTGGTATTTGACAGTGTTTCCATATTTAATCTAACTCTCTTTCTTATGCGTTTCTCCCTTAGTCAAACTCACTACCGGGATCCTTTAACCTGGCACCATCCCATATGTTCGGAAACAGGCTGAATCCGAGCTCCGCCATGGCTGCACTGATCGCCCAGTCCGAGAGCTCCCCAGCAGGTGAGACACGCAGACGGGGAACCACACTGATCTCCCACTGACACAGAATTCCCTTCTCAAATCCTTTCTTCCTGCTTCCTGCGTTCTCTTCTCCCATTTCTCCTCATCCTCCCATTCTTTCTCCACTCCCCTGTGCATGTGGAATGTGTGGTCAGCTGTATCCCCCCCCCCTTACCTCCTCAGGTCGCAGAGAGAGGGAGAGGCAGAGAACAAAACTCCCCGGGACAGAGAGCTGAAAGTGTGCATACCTGTTAAATGAAGCATGCTACCACTCAAACATTTCATTAATCTGCACAATGACTGCAGTGATGACACAGAGGGGATTGCCCTGGGTTTAGGAGGCAGGCATACCTTAGACTCCCTCCCTCCATCCCGGGCCACTCAACACTTTCCCTGGACCCTGCCTAAACCCTGGGGGTCTCAGTCATGAGCGAATGGGCTTGCAGGACCCTGTCATGGGGGTTGTGGTGGGGACCAGTTGAAAGCAAGAGAGAGAGAGGAAAAAAGAGGAACACAGCCTTTGAGGAATAATGGATCAGTCATGCCCTCCTCCTCAAACAGAGGTCAGGGGGTCATTTGACTAACAATAGGAGGAAGAACACCCGTCCTTAAAGAGACCACCGCTCGAGACTGGAAAGCTTACGTGCTCTTAGCACAAGCCCGGCTCTTGTCTGGTGCTCGTTCTTGCCGCAGCGCGTCTAAAGTACTATAAAGTAATATATATATTGAACAGACTCATAATTTTGACTTTAAGATATTTTTTATGGGGAAATTAATACTTTTATTCAGCAAGATATATTAAATTGATCAAAAGTGATCATAGGGAAAAAAAATTTAATGTTTAAAAAAATTTATTTTGAAATAAATGCTGTTCTTTTGAACTTTCTATTTATCAAAAAAATCCTGGAAAAAGTTTCCACAAAAATATCAAGCAAACACAACTGTTTTCAACGTTGATAATAATGAGAAATTTTTCTTCATCAACATGGCTGTAAATTCATCTTTGCCCTCACAGAAATAAGTTTCCTTTTAAAGTATATTAAAATAGATTTTAGATTTAAATTATAGTAATATTTTACATTATTTTTATTTTTTTTACATTCATTATTTTTTTTATTTTGATCAAATAAATGCAGCCTTGGTGAGCATAAGAGACTTCTTTCAAAAACATATGTGTTCTACTGTGTATATTTATGTATATATAAATTCACACACATACATGCATTTATTTAAGAAATATTTACATGTATACGTGTATATTAATATATAATTTATATTATATATAAATGTAATATATAAATATAATATATTTTTGTTAAATGTATACATGCACGTGTGTGTATTTATATATACATAATAAAAATACACAGTACACACACATATATTACGTAAACAAACTTTTATTTTGGATGCGATTAGTCTCGATTAATCATTTGACAGCACTAAAAATAATGTAACATTTAAAATTAATAACCGTTTTGTTTACATCTTACATATATGCCAGGTTGAGTTTCAGCCACCATGCCAGGCATATTTCAGTACATTAGCCACCCTGTTGTCTCGGTTATTGGACAAAAAACAACAACAACACTAGTCTAAAAATTTGTCATGGGATCCATGAGACTAGCACTAGGCTTGTTTACTTTAACGAATTACTTGTTCTTTCCTCTTAATGCTTGTCACCTGTTGCTTATAGGTTTCCACTGTGTCGGTCAGTCCCTGGTCTTTCTTTGTTTTTTAATTTTTTTTATTTTGTAAAGTGATACCCGATGCTTTCGGGTCCAGTCTGCATTGCAGCCCCGAGGCTGATCCAGGGTCAGGCAAGGGGTCAGCACCATAATAAGTCACACCAGACCTTGGGCGGCTTGCACCGATGTGCCTGCACCCCCACTGGAGCCAGCCTGCGCTTGAGGTGGTAGTGGGCTGGAAAGTGTTAAAAAGAACAAGACGGTTTAGAAAAAGGAAAGGAAGGGGGGAAGGAAGCAGGGAGGAAGAGAAAAATGGGATTGGCTAACTGTGACTTGAGGGGGGTGTGGAGAGAAAAAAAAGAGAGAGAGAGAAAGGAGGGAGGGGGTTGTGCCTGGCGAGGCGCATATGTGATTCATTACTTTCACTGCAGAAAATGAAAAGCAGTGTCTGGCATGGGGCCTGCAGGCAGGGCGATGAGAGCCTCCACGGGAAAGAAAGAGCTGGGGTGAGGGGAAGAACAGAGGGAGGGGGAGAGAGAGAGAGAGAGCGAGGTGACTCAGTGACACACTCGGTGGTGTCAGTGTGCAAGCTGAGCCGCCAGAGAGACCACTCTGCAGCCCCTAGATGGATTTCTGCAAGGGAGATCTGATGTCCACCAGGCTCACTTTGGATCGAGCCTGACGTTTCTGCATTTCCCAGGATTCTCTTGTGCCCACATCTGCACTCCGGCTCCTTATCGACTGCTCTCTGTTTACCTTTCAGATCAGGAGCTAGGAGACGGAGCTCTCGGCTTCTCCAGAAGAGGAAACTCACCAAAGACAAGCCTCTCCCCTCGGTAAGTCCTATTTACATTCCTGAGCTAGACTTCCCCTCCTCCAGGCTCCGAGATTTTGCTCGCCCTCCCTCCCCCCCAGAACGCACTCATTCACTCACTCCGCTTCCTCCCTTGCGCGCTCACCTTCCGAACAGCAGGCATTTTGAACACTCAGCTGTTGCCCTTATCGCAGTTAAACCGGCTTCAGAGTTTGATGTGGCAGCGATGTCTCAGAATTCAGAAAGATACATTTTCTGTAACCAAAGATGGAGCGTTTTTTGCCCCGTGACTGAGGATATAAAATGGATTGATATTGAAGTGAATATACTGCACAAAATTGCCTCCGGATGTAATATTTTTGGTTGACAAGGTATGTCGATTTTCTGAGTTTTGTTTAATTTCATTCTGTTTCTTAAGGATTTGGTTATTTAGTTTTATTTTTGTTTGTTATTTTTGGTTATGAATAGAAACTATTATTTTTAAACGCAGTAATTTACTTTTTTCAGATCAATTTTATGTCTTTTTTGAGAAATGCATTTAGCTCAATATCAGTGTAAGATCTTAGCTTGTCATTTTGCGTGTAAACTCTTTTGCATGTCGGCATTTTCAGTATTAAAAATATAAGGGGACGTTCTCACATGTTTTTTGCATTCCACAATGGTGCTTTTCGATTGTTTTTTTATGTAAATATGCACTAGACAGATGTGTTTGACCATTGCACTCACATCTCACATCGTTTGCAGTGTCTCGCATCATTCAAAAAACGCAGCTCTCAAGCTAAAAAGTTATTTGAAAAAAATGAGTCTCTCTAGATTTTGCATTTTTCCAGTTCCCCTGCCCTGCATCTTGCATTCTTTTTTGTGAATGGGCCTTAAATATGTCCCACATGTCCACGAATCTCATTCATAAGCATTCCGCACAGTCTTCAGATTAACCGCAAAAATCTGTATCTGCTTTTTCTGTGATCCGCACCGGAGCAGCCATGCAGGATGATATGGCTTCACAGTCCTGTGCTGGAGATTTATTACCTTGTGGTGCAGATCTCAGCCCAGTCGTAATTACCCCAGAGATAGATTCACGTTCGCCAGAGAGCCCTGATGTAGAGCCCAGAGCTGGATGCATTCATAATAACACAGATCGCTATCTGTCCAAACAAGAGCGTACTGAGATTTATGGTGTCAGAGACGCAGGCCCAGGCTCTCTCACTTACACAAGCTTTGAACTCTGTTTGGCCTTACAGAGCAGTGCGTCTGCCTCTGAAGGCATGATGCCAGACCAGGAGTTCAACTGTGTCGTTTATATAGCAGTGGTCTAGTATGTGTTTGTAAGCAAAAAACTATTAATATATTTACAACTTGAATTTTACCACTATGATCCTTAGCTTACCTCCTTATTTGCATTTTAGATTCACAATGAGACAAATTTAGCTGTTTTAATAAACCTGTGTGTATATACATCTCACTTGTTTTCTATTTATGACTTTAGGTCTCCGTTAAGTGGACTTCATATCCGGTATGACTCGTCAGGACCATTGGTTCCAGGGCTCGGCTCTGGTTCGGATACGCTGCCCCCTGTGGCCACCAGCATCGATCAGCTGCTGGAACGGCAATGGAACGAAGGACAGCAGTTCCTCCTACAACAGGGCTCACAAGGAGATGGTGAGAGGCTTTTTTTGTACTCATTTAATGTGTGTTTCTTCCGTGTACAATATTGAACCTCAACACTCAAGCACTCAAGCTGTTTGGTCATGTCTTGATGTCACTGTGTTGGTCTTGCTGTGGATTTTGTTGAGCCGTAGGATCCAGTTCAGTTCTAGTGATGGCTGCTGATGCTGTGTTTCTGAAGATAAGCCTCTACTAGTGTAAATTTTGTCATCTGTTTTTAAATTTAGTCTTAGTCTTGGTCCTGTGTCAAATGTCCATGTTAGATATCATCAACCTTAAAGGGATAGTTCACCCAAAAATGAAAATTTGATGTTTATCTGCTTACCCCCAGAGCATCCAGGATGTAGGTGACTTTGTTTCTTCAGTAGAACACAAATTATGATTTTTAACTCCAACCGTTGCTGTCTGTCAGTCAAATAATGCTAGTGGATGGGAACTTCTACAATAACAGTAAATAAAACTTACATAGACAAGTCCAAATTAAACCCTGCAGCTCGTGACGACACATTGATGTCCTAAGACAAGAAATGATCGGTTTGTGTGAGAAACCGAACAGTATTTACATCATTTTTTACCTCTAATACACCACTATGTCCAACGGCATTCATCACTCGATTCGTTTGGTCTGATCGCGCTCTGACAACGGCAGTGATGTCTCGCTCTCATTGAAGTATATGCACGAGACATCACTATTTCAATATAGTGGCGAGCTGAGGAGATTTTTTTAGATTCAGATTCAGATTGAGATTTTTAAAATAAAAGATGGAGTACGATGAAATGGATCAGCCTGTCCTACTAACATTGAATGGCAGAAGAAAACGTTATTTACCTCAAAACTCTGCCTGTCATAAGAAAATAGCCTACAGTGGAAATGGCTTGGTCGCAATTGTATCATGCACTCATAACAGTTCTTCGTGCAGTGCCGTTACTTTGAAGGAATTGGATTTATTATACTTCAAACAACAGCTCTATTTCACCAAAGACAAAGTCAAACAAGATGCTATTCTTCTGTCTCACATGGAAGCTGTGCCATGTAAACGGAGGAGGCAAAAAGTGGAGGCTGAATAGAAGAGATGTGTTAGATCCCTGTGTAAAGAGGCTTGTCTACTGTTTAGTTTTGAAATGATCGTGCTCTCATCTTTTTTTAGGGTTTCTAGTTGCATCTTTAGTGATTTTTCAACTATTTACTGTTTTGTCCCAAATGGGTGGATTTAGAGGTTTTTGCAAAAAAAGCACAAGTGGATTTAGCTGGTTTTGACTCAAAAGAAAATCTAACTTGTTAAAAACCAATGAATTGTCTAGAGTGACATTTTTTTTTTAAAAAAAAGTTATTTTATTCACTAGCTAATAACCTCATCATTACCTTTAAAATGAAACTCCTGAATTTGATCGTAAAAGCCTGGTAAAAAATGCTCATTTAAAAGAAAAGAAGATGGATTTAGAGGGCTTTGCATCTGAACTCTTCATTTTGTCTCCTTTTTGTCAATGAAAATAAGAGATTTTTGTAAAGTTTTAATAATCTGTTTTTCAAAAGTATTGCATGGTGATATAGTTGCAGATTTTGGTGTTGTCTCGTCATCTTGTCTTCATAATTTCTCAGGATTTTTTTTTTTTTTACACAACAGTTTTTTTTTAATCAACTTATAAAGGTTGTAGTGCTGGTGGTGTTAGTAGGGACATACTTGGTATAGGAAGCAATTCTTGCTTGAGTGTTAAACTTTAAGTAACTCATCCCTCACAGACATGACGGTACCAGTAAATTATGTGGCTTGTTGAGACGGCAAGTGCTATTTTTTTCTAAGTGATACAACTTAACATTTTTAACTGGCAGATGATAAAAAGAGGGGGAAAAAGTTTTGAATTAAGCAAAAAGCAGAGCCATATTTAAAGGCACAGTATGTCATTTTCATCACTAGAGGTAGCTTATTCAAAACAAAGGCGTAGCTTGATGACGCCGTGAATGAGTGTGTGAATCATGGGCGTTGTTGTCTTCAGCTCCACAGAGGAATCCGACGGACTTGGGCAGAAATCATGTTCATAGATGAGCTAATGTATTAAAGTTTTATTAACGTTACGGTTGTATGAATTAGGACGGGTCGAGAGCCGATAAAGCGGGATGAGGCCGCTGAAGCGAATGCCAATGATAGACACCTGAGTTCGGCAGAGCTTTTATTATGCTTTAGCTGTAGTCAGGTGGGGTAACGCAGCACTGTTTAACATGATTAAAACAATCATACTAAATACTTTTGAGTGTGTTGAAAGTTCTAACGTTGCTCTGTGCATTCGCTCGGTGGCTGCTATGAGAGACTTGTTGCATTAGATCGATATTAGTAAAACTGGAAATCGAAGGTAGCGCTATCATTGACTGGTGATGCAATGACACGCTCCGTGTCCTGGTTAAAATTTCTCTGGATTTAATAATTGTTGGAAACGTTTGGGATAATGTAAGTACACAAGTCAACAAAATATGTAACATTGTTCTAGTGGTTTTTGGATATTTTAATCAAAAAATCTTACATATTGTGCCTTTAGAGACAGAACGTCATAGAGATTTGCAGGTAGAATTTTTTGACCTCAGCAATAAACAACCACCCAGAACACCTTAGCAAATGCATAGCAACATGCTAAAACTCACTCAAAACAGCTTAGTAACCATATAGCAACACCCTGGAAACCCACTTACATGCTGGCTTTTGCATGTAAAAATCATGTTGTAATATTTTCAAAGTCTAGCTGAGAGGGTTTACAGTACAGATATCAAAAGGCATTTTAAATTAATTTCTCTTTTGTACGCTAAAAGCCTTTTTTAATTATGGTCATCGAAATTAGGCTCATCTCATGAAAATTGTTGCTTTCATATTCAGTATAATTCATCCCTTTTAATCTCTGGGTGCATAATGATAAACTTGGGTCTATTGCTTTGACTCAAAATAATTTATTTAAAGCAAGAATAATTACGTAAATCATAAATGGTATTTTACTGCATGCCAATCAAATAATATGCCGGTGTGAAGCCTGTAATTACATCCGTCCCAATAATGTAATTAATTTATTGGTTAATTCCACAGTAATTATGAGTGTCATTACCTGTTTGTTTTGTCTTTGTAGCTTGTGTAGTTTCATTATCAGCTAAGTAATGTTTACGAGGAGGTAGTGAAGTCTTGTTCAGTAGCGGCAGGTCAGTTTGTAGTGTCAGGATTGTGTGAATGAGCAGCAGCTGTTTCTGTTATGATAGAGGCTCCTCTGACGACGGGGAGAAGTCTGACAAACGCATGGAGATGCCTGCACAGGAAGCGGTAGGACTGTTGAGTTTCTGTTCGCTGCTGATATGGGACCAGTTCTGCGGTTTAACTGACAGTGCATCTGTTTTGCATTTGGCTTGGGGTTGCCGGTCCCTGATCAGTGCTGTGTGAGTCTGTCGTTGTAGTTCCTTCTGGAGGTCTTGAACCGCACTTGTGCCGATGTACATTTTACGCTTGTGGTATTGGGTTCGCTGCTTCTGAAAGACTTGATCTCGGTGGTTTGCAACCACTTTTATTTTGCCGACAAATCTTGTCAAGTCAAATCACTTTCAAAACGGCTTCACTTTAATAAACAGGAAAATAACACAATCAATGATGCAAACTTCATCAAATATAAGACAAAGTTTTAATTCTGCTATAAAACTGCTCTAAAAAGATGCTTTAAGATTATTTGATGTTTTATATGTGTGTGGTTTTGTGTCCAGTTCTGGGAATGCTGAAGTCCCTGCACCAGCTGCAGGTGGAAAACAGGCGCCTGGAGGAACAAATCCGAACTCTCACCATGAAGAAGGAACGACTGCAGCTCTTGAGCGCTCAGCTCTCTGTGCCTTTCACCCCCGCAAGCACCACGGCCACCACTGCCTCCTCTCCTCTGTACCCCAGCAACACTCACGCAGGTTAGCAGTCTCCGCTACCTTCTGCCTCTTGTCTACCCGTACAGTTTTCACACACTCCATCTGGACAGTCACAGTCTAATCCCACCCCAAACACCCCCTCCCCCCGATGCACATATTCACACATACATGCACACGAGCCCACCTCTCACCCCGTCCGACCCCCTTCCTCCCCTCTGTTCTGCTCACGGAGCCTCCTCTCCCAGCTCAACTCTAGCTAATCTGGTCTCCGCATTCATGTCAAGTTGCAAAATCTCTCTCTCCTCCAGACATGCTGCACAGCAAGAGCATTCAGCTAGGCAGCAGTGTTTTAACAGAGTCCTCTCAACCCTTGCCCACTCAGGTAACTTCCTCTACCCCTGCTCTGCAGATGCCATCTGCTGGGACTGAGCACCTCTTTAGTTGAGTCAAGTGTTATATTATGTATATCTGTACATAGTTGAGTGTAGGGCTGGGCGGTATGACTATACGTATCGTGGCGATAATGTGACATGTCTATTGTTAGAGATTTTGCTAAATTGCTTATGTCATGGTATGTAAATGTATCTGCGTACCACAGTACTACTTAAAAAAAAAATGACATGTTAGAGTGATAAAGAAACATGCATGAATGAGAAAATAAGGACCAGGAAGCACATGATGTTATTAAGCCCAAAAGCCATAAAAAAAAGAACTTAATTCTGTACTCGCACTGACTGACACACAGCCGAAGTGCTTGCGAGGCCAGCGGCCCCTCAGACGGCATGTGATCCCCAATTCCAGTTCTCTTTCGTGGCTTATTTAATTGCATGTGAATGGTGAAATACACACAATTATGTAAAAAAATGCCCATCGTGTGGAGTGTTCATGTAAACACAGTCTTAAGTGAAATAAAAAAAGTTGGGTGAAAACTGTATGTGTGTCAGTATGACAGATCCGTGCATGAGGTCTTAAAGTGATAGCAGCCTAATACCTGCAGCTGTCAGTCATTAATGTTAATCAAACAACAAGAGACAAAGAGAAAATAACTCACTGCTGTTGACTAAATAACCTTTGTAGCTTTAAGAATCAATTTATATTTTGTTCATACACACAGTGAAGGCTATGCAGTGTTTTATTTTTACATTTATTCAGTGCCAATGTCCTGTCAAATGTAACAGTTCTCTGTACCAATTTTGGTACCATAGAAAAAATTTCTAACTATTTTGTTTTAAATTTTTTATGTAACTATTTGAAAATTAAATATATTCAAATAAATTAAATTTGTTCATTTTTAATACTAATGATTTTAAGTAAAATATCAGTTAAAACATTAGCATGTAGACTTCAAATATTGTTGAGTTAAACATTGCTTTAAAAAAATCAAATGAAAAGTTAGTAATAAAATGAACTACAAAGAAACACATTTCAGGTAATAGAACAAGTGGCAGGTCTGTTGCACTTACACTTTAAGACATTATGCACGGATCTGTTTTGACATAAAATAATTTTTTTGTCCGTTGTCAAACATCACAGTATCGGATTCAGGCCCCTTATTTTAATATGGTTATCACTCCCGAAACGTTGCAGTGTGTACTTAGCAGCATGAAAAATAACACGCTTATTCAAATTATGAATGGGTCAGAATGCAATCAAGGAGCGCTGTTGTTTGTTATATTCAAAAAATCTGTCTATACTGCACAATGAATAAATCTCTTATTTACATCATCGTTATACTTTGCTGGTTATAACGAAATGATTTGTGAGCACACAGAGCTCAAGCTAAACAAACTCCTGTTGAAAGATTGACTAACTTAATTGATTGGCCATTGCGTTCACATGCTCAACAAACATGTCAGTGATTGGCTACAAAGCTCAACACTGTAAAAAACACATTGTAAATAGAAACCTTTGATGCTATTCACAGAGAGCTCACACAAATGCAGACAGGAGCGTTTGAAATTAGAGCCTATTAGCGGGTACTGAATCGACCTGGTACTCTATACTACCAGTACTACAGAAAGATTGGTACCGTTGCATTTTTAAAATTTAAATATCGACTTGGTACCGAAGTGGTGGTACTTTTAACAACCCTAGTACTTACTACATGTTAAATAAATCTGCTGTACCTTAAAACTTAATATAATTTGTATCTTTGTTCTATTGTATTTGTCCCGTGTTTATATATTGTTATCGTGGAACTAAATTTCTCATTACATAAATTGGGTCTTGCATAGATTTTGGTCATATCGCCCACCCCTAGTCGAGTGATGTGATGGTGTAGTATGTAGTTGCATCATAAAGTCAGATTTTTCAGATAATTGGTGGCTGTGTGATGTTTAAGTGATTTGCAGCTTCTTGTAGTTTAAAATGTAATTGTATGATGATACATCTATTTGGTTGGACAGGTACAGGAGGCGCCTCTCTCACGCTGACCTCTCTTTTCTCTCTCTCTCTCACACTCTTGTGCTTTCTCTATTCTTTCTTTTCCTTTCAGGATCCCCTGTCTGGTGGCCATAGTAGCGGAAGTAGCACATCCTCTCTCTCCACCCCTCCTTCTGCGGCCCACAGTCCCCCCCAGCAGCAGGTGAACGGAGTCGGCATGGCCGGGGTGGCCATCCAGCCTGGCAATGCCAACTCGTCCCTGCCTGCCATAGCCGGGGTGACTGGCCTGATGGGCGCTCTGCAAGGGAACCACCTGGCCATAAGTGGCATCGTGGGTGCCCTAAACGGAGTGATCCAAACCTCCCCCAGCATGGCCCAGAACAGCAGCCCCCTGCCCCATCCCTCAGCAGCTACCAGCGCATCTCTACCCATGTCCAACAGTCTCAGTAACAGGTATAAATTGGCACTCATCTTCTTAGTCATTTAATTCTAATATGCTTATTTGTTGCTCAAGAAACATTTATTATTATTATCAATGTTGAAAATGTAGTGCTGCTTAATATTTTTGTGGATTTATTATATAGATAGATAGATAGATAGATATATTTATATACATATACGTACATTGCATTTTTAATTTAAATAAACATTTTATTTCATGAGATTCATCCATATAGCTTGGTACTGCATGTGTGATGCATTCATTTTTGCATAATTTTTTCACATCTTTTCTGCTTTCCTGATCTTTCTTTTGCTTGCGCTTTTTGGAATGCAGCAGCATGACCACTGCGAAAACCAGGTGAGGATTGGCTTGCTTTAGCTTTTTTTTTTTTGGTCCCACACTTGCTCATTTTGTTCTTATGCCTGTTTGTTCTTTCCCCTATATGTTAGTGTTTTTACTTGAGTATACAGAAAGGGTTGTATTTTAATTTATATGTAATACTTTTTTCTGGCCAGGGCCAAGATGTTTTTGAAATGTTAAGCATTGAGTTTTCTTATGGGGCTTATGCACTTGTTTTTGCAGTGCGGCACGGCTTTTCACCGAACAACACAGGCAGATCCTCCTCCATCAGCACCAATTGCAGCAGCTTTTCAACTCCCAGCAGGTCACACCGGTAAGAGAAGCACTTACACACTCTCTGTTTGAGCATTCACAATTCTTCATGTGACTTTCAACATCAGGATAGCCTACATTACAGCTTATTATGGCCATGATCAATCTTATTAGGCAAGATGATGCTGTCTGACCGATTTGTAATTATAATATTTAAGGGCTGATGAGTCCGAAATCATGCATAATTCCAAAAACGAAAATGGAATATACATGTTTGCATACAAAACTCCAAATTATTTTGACAACTCAATGCCACAGAACTCTAAAAGTCACAATGGGTCTTAGGGATGTTAAATTTGTTCTGTTTTTTCCCTAACTGATAACCAACACTCGTTAACCGACAAGATTATGCTAAATTAGAATGAAATTGAATTATAATGAATAAGTGTCTGTGGACCATTGAAAATAAGAAAATCTGTTTAGTTTTAAATGCGCAAATAGCAACATAAAAGTTCAGATATACTCAAGGCAAAGTTCTTTTTCGTTCTTCACTTAGGGGTAAAACAAAGTTTGAAATACGTGACCAGCGATATACTGTTAGCGAACATCCAGTGCCACCCACACTGCTGAGAGCGATGTTTAGATGAATATGCAAATATGTGTTGCATGCTTTTCTCTAAATAATAAAATAAATTCACAACAAATTGAGAAAACAGCAAGCATTTTTTTAATAATAAAGCATAAGAAAAGCATCTGATCAAAGCAACATGGATATGTTTACATGAGCTCTGCACCCCAGTAAAGTCACGTCACATTTGTTTATATAGCACTTTGTACAATATTGCTTAAAATCAATCATCTTTACCATATTCAAACATGAAAAACAGTGTCCGTGTCTCGTTTCATCAAGTACAGCTTCATTTTCTACTATAAAGCAGCTCTCCAGTGTGCTCATGTTTTCACATGTGGCTGTCTGACTTCGACAGACTGAAGAAGAGAAATGAGCTGAAAAAGATACCCACGTGAAAGAAGGTGGAGCTGTAAATGTTTGCTTTGGCAAGCTGTTTTGAACTCCCAAAACTAACTCCAAACGAACTTAGTTTTGGTCTTATTTTGTTTGAAATGAAGTCACAGCAGTTGGTTGTTCGATTTCACTTGAAGCATATTGCGGCCTTAAACAACAGAACATGAGGATTCAAACATTGTCACATCACACACCTGGAGCCCATCTGTGAATGGAGAAAAACAGGACACAATCACATATATAAAAGGAATACATGCACAAAATGTATTTCACTTAAATTAACAGATTAACAAAATGAAATAAAAAAGCTGTGTGACAAGTATTAGGCTATATCCTGAAAGTAAGCGGCATCCTGTTTGTTTATTTTACAAAAGCATGTTTTGTTTTATTGTTCATTTACATAAATAAAAGTAAACCCTTTACAGTATGAATGATGTCTTACTCTTATCTGTATGACCATAGAAGACGGAGTATTTTAAGTTGTATCCGCTGTGGTGTTATTATGCCAAGCACATTTTTGCGCATGTGAAGGATGATGTTTTACGTGGATATTGGAAAGCGAGTGAGGTTCAAAGCCTAGTTTACATAATAAATAATATTGTAAAATAATGCTAAATAAATAGTTAGCATTCAAATATATTTTGCGAATATGGAAAGATTTGGATTTGTGTTGAATGAGTGAGGTTGTCTACGTGAGACCAAAGGCAGTTTTTGTTTCAGCTTTGCTTTAAATGAATGTGCTTTGGCTTGATGTTTATATAGCTACTTTTATTTTTCATTCTTGTTCTGTTCAGAATACCATTACATTTTAAAGGATTTGTTGTGGAGTGAGGGGAACTAAATAGCTTATAGCTATGTTTAAAGGTTTTGTTTATAGTGTTATAAAATGCAACTTATACACACATTATCTGGGGGGTTTCTCAAAAACTCAATTTTATACATGTAGAGCATTTTTATCCATATTTTAAATCATTTAATAGGTCAAAAATCAGTTCACAATTAACCAGATAATTATGAGAATTCCTAATGGGTCTTCCTCGTAAGTGTTTATTTTAGCATCCTGGCACCTTGTAAAAACAACTTGGAATTGCAATTTTGAGGAAACTCTTGCCACTTTTCTGTGCAATATGCATCAGTGTGCCGTCTGTGGGTGTGCCGTCTTTGTCTAGACATCTCATCATACTCTGTTTGTCTGTCTGTCTCTTTAGGAACAGCAGCAGGTTCTGCTCTATCAGTTAATGCAACAACAACAGCAACAGCAGCATCAACAACAACAACAGCAGCAACAACAACAGCAGCAGAATGACATACAGCTGCAGCAGCTGCCAATCAACAGCCTCCTGCCCGGCATGCAGCCATCCATCTCCACAAACCCCTTCCTCGCCATGCACAACGACAACACTCCTAAAACTGGAGTTAGTACTGCAACTATCAAACAGACAAAAGTATTGACACATATGGATTCATTTTGAAATATTCAATATAATATATAAATTAATTATACATTAAAGTGATAAAATAAAAAATATAATAAATGTACTATATATGTGTGTGTATTATATAATAATTATGTAATATAATTATAAAATGTATTATATTTTATATAATTTGTGTTTCATAATTATTGTATATTGGATATATTCATAAAATATATTTAATAAAATGTTATTATTTGATTTATATATTAAGTAGCACTTTAACGATGCTGTGATTATTAAAAGTGTGTACTTGTGTTTTATTCAGAGACTGGGGGAGAAAGCTGTATCTGTGACAGGACAGGAAAAGACCTGATGCAGAAAACAACATTTTGGAGGAGTTCTGCCTTATGGATCCCTCTCATCTGCCCACCCCAAGAGGCTGGCAGTCTGAGCAGCAAGACCAGAACGTTCACCCACCGCACGAAACCTCACCAGCACCAGCCTTGATATGTACACACACACTTGCCAGTTTGATGCCCATCTGGCAAACAACATGCTGCACTGAGTTTGAGTAAATCACTTGCTGTAAACTTACTGGGTCCCATGGGGTCCAAATGACAGGCTCACACACATATGTGCACACAGACACACAGTCTTTCTCACTCTGCCAGTGTGCTGAAAATGACACGCTGGTGCGAGTCTCTGTGGGCGGAAAGTGTAGACCGAGGTGACTGAAGGATGGAGACGCTTCTGGAACAGTATCTGCTCGCCGCTGTTACCTCTCTGTACCCCTTTAACAAGAAACGTGTAACGATAAACTCAATAAAAGCCCTGTCGTATTTGTCCGTCTGTGTATTTAAAGGCGTCACATGTTTCAAAGCTGAAGCGATCGGACATTTGTGCACCATGAAGGCCTTCTCTGCATCCCGATCTTTAGCTTCCCCTGTGAGGAGGCGTCCCAAAGGTCCACAAACTGTCTCACTGACCCTGCTGCACTCTTTGAAGAGCAACTACCTCTCAAGCCAGGACACATAGACCAGGCCCTGAACCCAAGTGCCTGGCCCCATCTCCAAGCTCTCAGCGAGGGGCCGCGTGCTGGAGGCGCTGCCAGTCTCTTCCCTCCCTTCCCCCCTTTTTTTTCCCAGTCGATCCAGTTTTGTGAAATTAATTAATACCAATCGGCGTCACTCAGGCAATACCAGTTCAGAGAGTCACAGATCTCTGCCTGTACAGTGATTACACTGAAGAAGACAAAAACTGATTTCGAATGTTTGCTGCATTGATCATTTTTGAAGCCACCTTTCTATTGTTCTTTTTTATTTATTTGCATTCGTTGCATGTTGGGCGCAAGGTAATATATTTTAACGCTCAACTGGCAAAATGTTTTTATACTACTGTACAAAATTCTCAGCTCTTTTGAGTCTTGTAAACATTTTGATGAACATGTCTGGTGTTTGAAGTTATAAGAAAAGAAAAAAACCTACTTGATAATTTTGTGGTCTTGTAAATATGCCTGTTTTTCCCCTTTTCCTTTTGTTGCTATGTAAATCAACAGATGCATATTGGATTAAGAATAAGCTGTCAGAATAAATAAGATTTAGTTTAGCACACCTTTACCTCTTTTCCGTTGTAAATACATATTTGTGATTCACTTAGTGGTGTGAAGGACTGTTTTAAAGCACTGTCGGTGTGTTCAGATCTTTTTCAACAGGCTTTCCACAAGACTGGTGACTGAATAAAGTGTATTAATTTATTTTTGTATGTGCAGGGACTTTTTTTTTGCACCATTTTATTGATGTGGTTTTATACGTTATTGATGTGGTATGTCCACGTTCTCATGTATCTGTACAGAAATTATGCAAAATCTCTAAAGTTTGTATTTAAAACATCGAAAGTGAAACCACACGAGTCCTGCTTCATATTAAGAAATTCTGAACACTGAGATTGTAGTGTTGCGCTTTTTTCAGTGATAAATTAAAATCTGTTTATAACAATTCTTGCATTTTGCAGTGCCTTTTTTTACTTAGTTTGTTGTAGGTTAGCAGTTCAAAACAGATGGATAGTTACTTTTCTACTGAATTTCAGTATACAAATTGAGTTAGAAATAGAATACAAACTTGCAAACTACTTTTCATTAAAAGAATGACTCATTTGTTATACAGGCTCTTGACAAGTATTCCAATTCTCCAGGTAAAATGAGAAGGAATTACATTAAGTGCAAATGAAATGCTTTTAGATTCTAATTAAAATATCTTTACATAATTTAAAGGGCTAGTACACCCAAAATGAATATTGTCATTTACTTTCCCTCAAGTTGTTTCAAACCTGTGTTTTTCTTTCTTCTGCTGAGCACAAAAGAATATATTTTGAAGAATTAAAACCATTTCAATTCCCATTGACTTTCATTGTATTATTGTCCATACAATGGAAGTCATTGAGAACCCAAACTGGGGTGCGTTTCCCAAAATCATCGTTAGCCAACTTAAAGGGTTCACCCAAAAATTCTGCCATTTATTACTCACCTTCATGCCGTTCCACACCCGTAAGACCTTCGTTAATCTTCAGAACACAAATTAAGATATTTTAGTTTAAATCCGATGGCTCTGTGAGGCCTTCATAGGGAGCAATGACACTTCCTCTCTCAAGATCCATAAAGGTACTAAAAACATATTTAAATCGGTTCATGTAAGTACAGTGGTTCAATATTAATATTATAATGCGACGAGAATATTTTTAGAGCGCCAAAAAAACAAAATAACGATTTATTTAGTGATGGACGATTTCAAAACACTGCTTCAGGAAGCTTCGGAGCATAAATGAATCAGTGTATCGAATCTTCTGTTCGGGGCGCCAAAGTCACGTGATTTCAGCCGTTGGCAGTTTGACACGCGATCTGAATCATGATTCGACACACTGATTCATCTGTGCTCCGATGCTTCCTGAAGCACGTGTTTTGAAATCGGCCATCACTAAATAAGGTGTTATTTTTATTTTTTTGGCGCTCCAAAAATATTCTCATCGCTTTATAACATTAATATTGAACCACTGTACTCACATGAACCGATTTAAATGTTTTTAGTACCTTTATGGATCTTGAGAGAGGAAGTGTCATTGCTCCCTATGAAGGCCTCACGGAGCCGTCGGATTTCAACTAAAATATATAATTTGTGTTCTGAAGATTAACGAAGGTCTTACGGGTGTGGAGCGGCATGAGGGTAAGTAATAAATGACAGAATTTTCATTTTTGGGTGAACTAACCCTTTAACACCCCCAAGTTCCGTCGTTACTAACATAGTTCAGCGATTTGGTGTTTCCCGAAACCATCGTACATTTCGCAAACTTGTGAGGTTAGAAGCATAGTTTCTTGTTTATGAAATGTGGACTTAATAAATCGTTATCTTGAGCAAATTAAGCAAGCTGACATTAGTAGGCCTACAATGTGTATCTTTTATTTCGAATATATACAAATGTCATTTACATAATTTAGTTTGTCGAGATTTGAAGCACCTTTTTGAAGAGTGCGCATGTGCGTACGTGCTCTACTACTTAAGAACGAGCCTATAATTGAATCTGGAAATAAAGCAAAATATTGAGAAAAATGAGAATTAGTCCTCAGATGCCATGTCCGTAATTTATAGCAAAAAATCTAGCATTAATTATGTCAAACGGATTCATTTAAAGAAGTTATTACTCCACCACCTGCGTGACATCATTCAACGTGGCTGAGTGACTAGCTAGCTAGTTGATTTGTTTACGATGTATCGTACTATGGTAGTGAAGCAGCGAGTTACGTCGTTGTGTGGGAAACGCACCCTTGGATGTCAACATTCTTCAAAATATCTTCTTTTGTGTTCAGCAGAAGGTAGAAAGTAACATGAAAGTGAGTAAATGACAGAATTTTCAGTTTTGGGTGAATTAACCCTTTAACACTTAAATACTCTAGTAATTTATAGTAAATACTATAGTGTTTTTGAACCGTACTAGTTAAGTAGTACTTGAATTAATGTGTTGTGGTAATTCTATAGTTGCTGTGGTAATATAACAACTATAGAAATATAAACAAATTACTTTACCCGTTTTCTACAACTATATAGGGTATATTATACTACAATACACTACAGTTTACTGTAGTAAAAACTAAAATATAGGCTACTATATAAAGTATTTATTACAGTTTATCAGTTCACTATAGTTAATACCACAGTATGCTGTAGCATTTATTAACAAAGTGTTGTAAATACTATAATATAATACAATATACTACAATTTACTATAGTATGGCTCAAAAACACTATAGTATTTACTATAAATTACTATAGTATTTTTTCATGTGGGTTCACCATTAACTACAATACTATGATTATCGCACAGCCCCAATGTAGTTGCCACACTAAATCTATGTGAAAGTTGCAATGAGATCGAATGAAATGGATATTATTCATATCCATTTATCTTTTCTCTATGAGTGTCAATGCATCAGCCACATGCATTATTTCTTCCATCCATCAATGAGCAGGGAAACATAGACACTGAACTCCGTCATCCCCTTTTTTCCCCCTTCTACACTCAAGAACCCCCATATTTCTGCAGTCTGTCCTTGTGTTTGCTATTGGTGAGTCGAACCCATTTCTCAGCATGACCCCCAGGGACCTGCCCACTGTCCCTGCCCAGCTCAGAGCGCCCCTGCTGTGGGAACAGCAGGCCCCTCTCTCCCCTCAGCTTCATCAAGCTGTCCACACTACTGACCACCCACTGACCCCTGACCCCTCCACTCTAGCCCGATACGCTCAAAGCGGCACGCACACAATGGGGCCAGTGACAGCATTCACGCATCTGAAAAATCTTCGCTTTATTTTAATCAGATGAAAGCATTCTTGGAAATTTGTAAAACGTCAGATTTTGTGGGGCGCTGCCTCGCTTTTCCCATGATTAAATAAGGAACTCTTTTATGAGCTAAATGTGACTTGGAGTTGGTCAATAAGCCTCTGATAATATTTTTATTCCATTCGCACGGCAGTGATAAATCAAATATTTAGTCCTTTCTCACCCAGTTAGTGATGCCTTTGTGTAAATGCCCGCTCAGAGAGCAGATGGGGTAATAGGAGGACGAGGGCAGAGAGCTGCTAAAGCCCTGTGTCGCTCACTCCCTCTCCACCAGGTGCACTGGAGGGGGTGATCCAGATGAAAAAAAAAAAAAAAAAACCCACTAAAGATCCTTAGGGACGATTCATTTTCACCCCTGCTGCCTGTAAGGAATGGATTCAGCTTACAGGTAGGTAACAAAAGCTGCTAACTGACAGAGCTGGAGGGGAGGTGACTGATTTATGGTCCTTTTCTTTGTCATTCTCGCCAGAACTGTAACCCTGAATGACCATGTCAAATTGAAATTTAGGAATATTATTCGACCACAATGAAAATGTGTGTTTTGAGCTCCGGCCTGCTAATTAATTGAGCCGTTAAAGACACTCCCTGTCTTTAAAGATGTGGGAAAGGCAGAGAAAGATTTCTCTCTGTTCATGTTTAAGATAATTGCTCATAGGATGAGACGAATATCTGAGGTGAATTACTAGAGCAGACTTTTGTAAACAGAAATCTTACCCTGCTTTCCTTTAGGTTGCTGCTTTTTTTTTTTTTTTTACTTAAATCTTTCCAATTCATCCTCTTAACTCATCTGTCCTGAAATGTTAATGCTATTTAATGTTATTATACACTCTAAAAAATGCTGGGTTAAAAACAACCCAAGTTGGGTTGAAAATGGACAAACCCAGCAGTTGGGTTAAATGTTTGCCTAACGTACTGGGCAGTTTTATTTAACCCAACTATTGATTAAAAATGGCTTTATAGCTGGCTTAAAATGAACCCAAAATAGGTTAGAAATTAAAAATCAGACACATAATTACTAGAGGCAACAATAATAATCAAAAGGTGAACATTTATTATTAAGAAATTTTATAAATGTTTATTGTTTAATTATTATTCATTAAACTTATTAATAAATCTTCATTTATTAAACATATTAATAAATGTTCATTTCCACATACTTTGGGTTCATTTTAAGAAAGCAATATAGTAATTTTTAAACAATAGTTGAGTTAAATAAAACTAAACTAAATAAAACTAAACATTTAAACCAACCACTGGGTCAAAACAACCCAATCACTGGATTTTCAACCAAGTTTGGGTTGTTTTTAACCCAGCAGTTTTAGAGTGTATCAATTCTTTTAAATAATTATATTAAATAAATTCATAATTTATTCATAATTATATATACATATCCAGCCTGTTTAGTGTAGTGTTTAAAATAAAACATTCATTAATTATTTAGTGGACTTATTAGCAGAAGGTATTTGCTTGATTTATTAACACATTTATTAATTTTCTAGTTAGTTTGATGTTTATTTGATTTATAGGGTAGATCCCAAACAACAAACAGCAAATGAACTCATTAGGAAAAGATAAGGAAAAGAATAAAAAGTTTGACAAAAAAATAAAAAACTGTAAAAAGTGTAAATACTATAGGCAAAAACGTAGGGGTGTAACAATATATCATGTCACAATATATCGCAATACAAAAATGCAACAGTATTGTAGATAGTGACAATATTGTGTATAGTTCACCCAAAATGAAAATGACTGAAAAATGTTCAAGTTTACAGAGTTTTAGTGTCACTACTACATTAAACTACTATAATGTTGAATATAATGTGTAATAATGTAATATGGGAATATTTGTGGGTCCTGATAATGGCAAATGTCTTGTGTTATCAGTAAAAAGTGGCCTACATTATTTTAAATGTTCAGTCAAACCAAAATTTATTCAGACACCTTTAACATTTCATTCATTAATATAGTTTATTCACTATACTTTTAAAAAATGGTAATAAAATATGACAAGATCTCAGAGTTAAACTGTGTCAGAATTGTTTTTATCTTAATTATGTCAGATTACACTTCAGCAAAATATAGTCAGATCAAAGTGTCTGAATAATTTTTGGTTCCAAATTTTTATCAATTTTACTGGTAGTCCACTGTATGAAGAATGTTTGGGTATAATATGTCACAGTTTACTTTATTTTGCTATCCTCACTTACATAAATGAACTATTTGTGTCCTGCACCCACTAGCAAAAATATATAAAAAATAATTTTTGGTTTGACTGTATCTAGTCAGTGACGGAGTCATGTGACAGAATCATGAATATTTTTATTTTGGTGTCACCATTGTCCTGTGCATTGGGTTACCAGCACCAAGTCCAGGCCTATTTATTTCCAACCCAAATTTAATACCAAATATAGCATTTTAATCAACAGTACATTTTTACTTTACCATATGTCTTGGAGTATCGCAATAATATCGTATCTTGAGTTCAGTATCGTGATATGTATCATATTGTGACATGAGGGTATCGTTACACCCTTACAAAAAAGGTATAATTACAAATGCAATGTATAATATTATTATTATTGGGTGGTCTCAAGCTTTTTTTTTTTTTCTATGAAAATTTTTTTTCTCTGTCATTGCATTTTTCTTTTTGGTTCTTTATCAAAATTCAGTTGTCATTTCGTCCCTTTGTTTAACTGACAAGCTGAATAGGATTAAAGTCCCAATCAAACATCTTTCCAGATGATTCTGAACCACTGAAGCCACATGATTGGTGTATTACTGCTATTCATTCAAACCCATCAGCAAATATTCTACCCACTGCTCTCATGATCAGCATCTAATGCACTCTTTCTTTCTTTCTTACTTTCTTTCTTATTCTCCCCTCCCACCTTTATTTCTCCTCCGTTTCGTTCATGCTGATGATTTCCAGCTGCTCAGGCACCATTCTGTTACATCTGCTTCTGCTTTAGTAATTAATAGCTCACTTTCCTCTCCCAGTCAGATTCGGAGACCCCCCCTCCTCCTCCTCCTCCACCTCCAGCCTCTCACATACACTCTTCTCTCTCCTGCCTTATCAGACCTGTCAATCATGTCCAGGCTGTTTAAACATGCCGCTGCCACCCCCTCCTCTTGCTTTCTTTCTCACTTGCTCTCTATTTTTCTCCACCGCTTGCTTTCTCTCTAACTTTATTCTATCTCGCTCTCTGTCTGTCTGTCTTTCTTCCTTGTTGTATGCTCTATCTTTCTTCACTTCTTAGCTGCACCCCTCCTCCTCCTCCTCCTCCTCTGGGTTTATTCATTCACATCTTGGGAGTTTGGACACACCCCCTCCTCAGTCCCATCCCCCTTGAACTCCTGTCCAACATCAACCGTTTTAGTCAGTCTGCCAGTGGCCTATGGGGACACCAGCCCTGGCTCTCCTGGGTAGCCAATAAAGGGCCACTTCTGTCCATTTGGGTGCCTGAACAAAAATCTTTTTATTATTAGTTTGTTTAATTGGCTGAATGTTGTGGCTACAGAAATAAATTACGTGTGCTACGTAATAAAACATTCATTAATTGTTCAGTGGGATTATTAGCTGAAGATATTTGTTTGCTTGCTTATTTATTTACATGTTTATTCATTTTCTAATTAGTTAGCTTGTTTATTTGACTTTCACGGCAGATCTCAAGCCACAAAAAAAACAAAAAACAAAGCATTAATCGGATTAGGAAAAATGTAAACAAAAAAAATATGACAGCTAAAAAGTATAAATAATAATGTTATAAATCAATAAGTATAAATATAATTTTTCCTGTGTGTTACTAAGAATGTGGTTACACATTTTGTTTTAGTGTTCAGTGTTTGTAAAAAGTAATAAAGGTCAAAAAGTATAAATACAGCTTGATCAAATTTGATTAGCTTGATCAAATCTTTGATTAATAAGTTATTTTCAAATTATCTTCCAAGTGTGTTAGTGAAAAATGCAGTTACACATTTTGTTTCAGTGTTTGTAAAAAGTATAAACCATAATATTATAGGTAAAAAATGTATAAATACAATTGCAATTCATTAAACACAAAGCTTAGAGGAGAAAAATTCATAAATTATTTTCAAATAATGTTATTATTTCCAGTAAATCATTTCCTGAAAATCATCTATCAGGCTTTACAGTTGTTCAGGGCCGTGCTCACATTCTGAACGGCTCCTGTGCAGTTGTGTTTCACCGTGATCCTTCCGCCGGCTCGAGGGGCCCCATCTTACACTCTCCACCTCCTCTCTGTCCTTACAGTATGTGTCCTCCCCCGCCATTGAGGGAGATTAGCGGGGCTGGGTACAGGGATACAGTCCTGGGCCTCCCCCAAACTCATCACTGCCTCCCCCCCCTCCCACGGCTCTTGCGATGTACCCCCACAGGTTTCACTCCTGTTGGATAATGGTCCCAGTGTGGCCCGGTGGGACTCAGACACATCTTTCTTCATATGCAGACAAGCTTATTCTTCTTCCGAAGTAACGCCACCCCCCACCCCTAAACCGCTAAACAGACGGGACCAAGAAATACACACTAATAAGTTTAGAGCAACTGATGAGAATCAATACTGCAGAAGACATGCCAACTTATTTGTTTTCATACAGACAGTCAGAAAGAATAGGCCAGGGGACATTTTTCCAGTGTGTCTAAACAACATTGTTTTAGTGTTTTTTTTTTGTTTTGTTTTTGCGCTGTCTCAAAATCTTAAATAATATTCGGTAACACTTTATTTTACAGTATCATTGTTACACGTTAGTTACTTAAGTAATAACTATAAAATTATGCATAACATGCAGCTAACTCTAAAACAAACCCTAATCATAACCCTAACCCTAGTAAGTACATTTATAGTATCTCATTAATATTACTCAGTACTTAAATGTATAATTACACTGTAACTTAAAACAAATTGTAACATAATACACTTTTACACAAAAAAATGCTGGGTTGTTTCAACTCATGTTTGGGTCAAATATGGACAAACCCAAATTAATTTCACTGTGGTAATGAAATCAACTTGACTGTTTTATGAAAATGTAAAAATGCAGAAAGTTTTCTGTGATGAGTAGGTTTGGAGGTAGGTTTAGAGTTAGGGCTTAGAATTTACAGTTTGTAAAAATCATTATGTATATGGAAAGTCCCCATAAAGCATGAAAACCCAACGTGTGTGTGTGTGTGTGTGTTTCAAATGTAAATTGTGGCAGATTAAAAAATAGGACATACATGATGATTGTAGTGTTTTAACATGTAGTCAAATTAAACTGAAAGTGATTTCACCCCTGTTGCTAATTTCTAATTGGTTAAACTGATGGTGTCTCGTCTAAATAATTATTTATAAAGTGTTTTTTTTAAATAAAACCAAAGTATATTAATTAAAAGAATAGGCCTAATAGGCATTTCTTATAAATACAATACTGCAAGAACAACGTAAATAGAGTGAAAAACGGTTACATATGAAAGATAGTTATATCCGTATACTGTAAACTGACCATTTGAATCTCCGCAGTGGTTTAGTTCCAGGCGGTTGGAGGCACAGTGAGAGCGGATCGAGAGAACTGACCTCTGCATGGGGGAGAGGGGGGGACTGAGCCCCTGCGTGACATTAATCTGCCCTGTCACCCTGTCTCTGGGCTCTGCACAGGAGCATACGGCACAGGAAGCATGTCCTAACTGGAAGTAAATCGCTCTAATCAATAATGCCACATATTGGCTGAATATACACATCTTTCCATCGTATCCATAAATAACTTGTACATAAACACAAACGTGGTTCTACTCACAATTCTTTTAATTGTCCCCCATTTTCATTCTGTCGGGGTCTGCACGCTCACATCGCGGCATACACACTCTTTCTCTGTGCTCCGTTCGTGCTCAGTAACAGCAGGCCTCTCAGCGGTGTGTGCTGATTTTCCCTGCCGCCTCTGACTGCCGCAGCCGGAGCTGAACAGCAGCGAGGAACAGGAGCTCAGCGACCGCGATATAAAGTCTCCAAAACGCACACTGACGCACTGATAATTATCCATAAATGTAGAATATAATGATAGAATATGAACTTAATCAATAAGGTATAATAGAGAAAATACACGTCCATTTTATGCATGTTTTAAAAAAGACAAATAGTTAATGGGCTGTGTAAATGGTTATGATATTGATGCGGACCATTAAAGCTGTTATAAAACAACGTAAGACCACTGTAGAATTATTAGTAATTTTGACGGGAAAAGAGTGCAAAAAAATCTACAGTAAAAACGTTAATTATCGTACACGGTAAAATGAAAGTGCACTATTTCAAAAGACGTCCTTTTACTGTAAAATTTTGGGGAAAAAAGTATTTTTTTAGATGTACAATGTTTGAAGTAGTTTTTTTTTTTTTTGCATTATTTTATTGTGTGTTACCCTGATGGTGTTTAATGTTTATTTTGTGTCTTTGCTCTGTAGGCTATTTGTTTTTATTAGGCAACAGCTGCTGGAAAGGCCAAATCTGAGGAACTTTATGTCATTATATGGTTTTACATTTTTGCACGTGAGTTATTTGTTAGCAAACTGCCATATTTACAATATACAATTTCAAAACAGTAAATAATTACAGTTACAGTAATTTGAGAACACACACACACACACACACACACACACACATATATATATATATATATATATATATATATATATATATATATATATATATATATGGTATATATGTATATCTGTGTGCTTTGTTGTATTCTACCTTTTACAAATCTAAACTGCCAGTAAAATTTAATTTAGTAATAGCCTATATAGCCTATTTAAAAAAAAAAAAAAAGTAAAAGAAAATAAAATACAATAAAGATTTTTTAAAATAAAAATTATCCTCCTTAGCACAGATAACTTATAATTCCAGAAACGTGATAAATGTGACAGACTACAGTGTTGAAACATCATGTATTAATCGGGTAAAAATAGATATCAGTTCATTATCTGAGCAGCCCCCATCATAATTAATAAAATAGTCAGAAAGGGGGGTGGGGTGTACTTTAAATTATTCTTATTCTCTATAATGTCCCAGAGAAGGATTAAATTGCATATAATTTCTTGATACAAGAAGAGCTATTCATTTTGTTCTGGGTCAGGAGAGACATGCAGTGATAGGCTCACCTGCTGCAAGCTTGTTAATTATGGAAATGTGAGTTAGAATCAGCTGTCACTATTATGCTTCAGAGCCACTCTCATGAGAGAGGGTGTGTGTGTGTGTGTGTGTGTGCGTGCGTGCGCGTGCGCGTGTGTGTGTGTGTGTGTGTGTGTGTGTGTGTGTGTGTGTGTGTGCATGAGCGTGTGTATGGGGTCCTGGTAAACCTTAGCCTACATTATGGGGACCAAATGTCCCCACAAGTATAGTAATACCAGAAATTTCTGACCTTGTGGGGACATTTTTTGGTCCACATTAAGAGAAAAGCTTATATCATACAGAATGGTATTTTCATAACGAATGGTGGGTAGGTTTAGGATTAGGGGATGGAATATACATTGTACAGTATAAAAATCATTAGGGGTGTGTGTGTGTGTGTGTGTGTGTGTGTGTGTGTGTGTGTGTGTGTTGAGTAAGGAGGCTCTTTCATTTTAAGCCGTGCAGTGAACATGCATGTCATGGACAGGGGCTGCTTTGGGCCACTGCACATCTCAGGAGACTTCATTAATTATTCAACCCTTTAACTCCCAGAGAGACATGCCCGTTCGCTGTATGTGGCCAGTAACCCCAGTAGAAGACCATTACAGGTTACCTGAGTATATGCAGCAGAGATTATGAGTTGCTATGGAACCAGCGAAAGGAAGATTCGGAGCATTAAATAACGAGAACATTGAAAAGACTGACGCTTGTTTTAGTGGGAACGCCGAGAGAAGTGTGTATTGTGTACGTTACGTATGCAGTGGTAACCAGAGGTGTATCTGGGGTGGAAGAAGGGGCCATTTCATGCTGATTTTTATACGGATGAGAGATGGGCAGAGTTGACAGGTGAAACTTGAGTTTTAGGAATTAAACTATTTTGAATTCAAGTTATAAATTATTACAATTATAAAAAATATCATTGATATAACTAAATTGAAATACATAAAACTATAATTAAAGGGGTCGCGCTGAAGGCTGTTGTGAATTGTATGACATTCGGCGTAGACGCCATATTTAATTTTTCGCGAATAAAAATATGCGTGGGATACACGTAAACTCACGTTAAAAGATCTATTTTCATCAGCTGAATGATCTAGGCCTACATAATTGTACATTGCCAGATTGCGTCTACTACGTAAGTTTTAACACATCGAAAAAAACGTCTTAATAAACATATTAGATGGACAACAAGTCAATGGAAAGTCCTCACCATGATAGAAAAACAAACGCGCTGTGTGTGTGTGTGTGTGTGTGTGTGTGTGTGTGTGTGTGTGTGTGTGTGTGTGTGTGTGAAGGATGGGGTCGACTAAATGCCTCTAGTATGTTCCGCTTGTGAAATTTTATGCCTGTTAAACAATGCTATGTATTTTGAGGATGTACGTTTCACTGGCGTTTTTACGAGAAGCATAAATGGTAAACAAACAGTTTAAGTATTATAAAGTCTGAACTTTCTAATATTACATTAGTAGGCTAAACGTTACGCCTGATTAAATGACAAAAAGAGGAACCTGTTCCATGTAAAAAAAAAAAAAAAAATCTGCCTTTATCTTAGAATTTGGATGAGTGGTAGGCCTACATAGCATAGTAAAACTGCAGAGACACTGCTTACCGTGTTGAAAAAGGGGTATTTTAAATCTTGGTATTTTAAATGGTATATAGGCTATGACAACTCTGTTATTCAAAACCCCTGTAAATTCCACAGCATTTTCCATTTAAATAAAACATGGTCAACCTAAGGCTGACATATAAAAAGGATGAGGTCATTGAATGCCAGGTGTGCATTTATCAATGTAATCTATGAGTGCAGAGACCTCCCACAAACTCATTGGCCTAGAACAGCACAGTGACTTGAAAGAAGCACAGAAATCAAGTTCATACCAAAGTTCGACATAAATAAAAATATAAACATGCACACAAATCAAATTCTAAACCCTTAAGCCTCTGGAGTCCACTACATCTTTTCTCAATCAGTTTCATCTATAATAAAAAGGAGTCTGGTGAATGGTGTTGCCTTTTAGTTATTTGGCAATAGACATCTGTTGAGCCACATGGCCAGTATTTTGCAGAGTGGAGGACACTTGTTTTGAAGGATTAGCTGACTAAGACGGTCTCTGAGTCTTCCCTTGCTCGCCATGTTTTATTGATATTGGTTTTTGGGGATGATAGGAAAGTTTGTAACTACAGGTGTTGGACACATGAGAGACAGGGACCAAATCAAGTCCAAGACAAAAGATAACAAAATGTGAATGTGTTTTATGTTCTTCAGAGTGTGAATGGTTTTGATGCTTTTAGGTTTGCTGGGAGAGAAACCGTGCTTAAGGTTAAGGGAGAGGGGCCGTACGAACACTGGCAGCTACACAACACCCACAATTAGTGGTGTTTGCTGTGCTTTGTCTGCATCAAGCTGCAGCACAGGACACATAATGGCCACCGTCAGTCCGGGGAGAGGGATCGAGAGAAAGAAATGCTGCTTTTCAGCTCAGAAACAATGAGGCCCAGGCTGGAATAGCCTTTCTCCACAATATGTGAAAGGCCCATCTAGGATTTGATTGCATAACTTGTAATATAAAATGACTTGAAGAATTACACCCGCCAAATTTTTGTCTTTAATGAACTAGGTTCAGTGAGTCTGTTTTGAAACTGCAATTAACTGGTTACAGTCATGGTAGGACAATTAATGTACTTTTACATTATTTTTTTAATGTGGATTAGCACTGAGGTTAATTTTAAATAACTGCTTTATAATGAAAATCATGTTATAGAGTGCTAATGTGCCCTTAGAAAACGGCTGTTTTGATTGGATAATTTCCAAAGCTCTGCATCTCATACAAAATAACAGATGTATTACTCATACAATTATAGGAAATATTAAAAACATTTTCCAAATTTAAAATTAAGAGTACAGCCAAAAACTACCCCCCCCCCTTTTTTTCTCTAAAAAATGTTAATTAAGTAAATGATCAGAAGACATAAAAACCCATTATGTATCTAAACCACCAGACAGCAGGTTAAAATCTGTTTAGAGTCTTGCTCAAGTTATAGGAACAAATCAATAAAAATTTTAAAGCTGAAATGTGAAGCTTATAAAAGCACTTACATTAAGTGTCATTTAAGCTGTTTAAATTATCACTTTTACAGTCATTTTCGGGTTTATGCAACGCTATCTCATGACCAATTCGTACGTATTTTACGAGGTGGCTAATTCGTACGACCTCACTTGTACGAATTCATACGATTTGTGTAAACCCCTGTGACGGGTAGGTTAGGGGCGGGGTTAAGGGTAGGTCATTCATACGAATTCATATGAATTTGGCAACTTGTAAAATACAATTTTAGTACGTACTAATTCATACGAGTGAGGTTGTATGAATTTGTACGAATTAGCCACATGGTAAAATATGTATGAATTGCTGTGAAATCGGGTTAGTTTATGGTGTTATGTTGTCCTTGTGACGAAGTGTAAAATTGGATACAGCTTTACATAGAAAAGTTTAATGAGATAATCATGCTATATAATGTTATCGTATATATGTCTTATGAAGCTATACTTGGCCTGTTAATGCTAGTGCCTTACTGTAACTCCAAAGTTTTCCTTTGTTTAAGAAAAGGAGAAACAAGTGGAAATTTATTTTATATTATGCCACAAATGCTATTACTTTAATTTCTCAAATTGCCATTAAAATTGTTTGATAATTTTCTCCAAATGAACAGCATCTTATGGGACATTTGGAACGAGGGGTTAGTGCAGAATCCGAACTCGGCCTGGACTATGTCTGCTTTGTGGTCACCGGAGAGGGAGGGTCCTCTTTGTTCTGTCAAGGACTTATCACAATCAGAATGTACAGTGTGTCAGGCACACACCGGCATATATCAACTTCAATCTCTTTTTAATGAGAAATTCTGCCCTCTTTAATATGTGCAAATTAACCTCCCCCCCCTCCACTCCTGAAACCTCTGTATATGCACACCCTCCATCTATATCCGTCCCTGCTTTTCCCCTCTCTACCTCCCTCCCTGCTTTTCCCCCTAGGGGCAGAACCCTACGATGGACATAGTGCTAGATTAACCATCAGGCTGAGCAGAGCACGAGAAGCTTCGAACTATGAAGCCAACACTATTCAGACCCATACCAGCTGCCTGCCTGGCTCTTATATTATTACCATCATTATTCTTACTATTATCCATTTTATATTCAAGCCATGTTGATTATAATTTTTGAATTACAGCTAATAAGGAATTTTTAAAAACAGAGAGTGGCTCCAAGCCTGGCACGGTGGTGTGCCATAATTTAATAGATTTCCTGGTAAGGGATCCATTTCCCTACAGTGTCCCCAGCGTGAGGTCCGGTGAGCTGCCAGAATCCTACAATTTTCCCCTTTATTCTTTTTTTACTTAATAGGCAAAATATTGTTTGACTGTCGCTGTAAAATAGCAAGTAAAGTCTACCAAAAAATTCTGCCAAAAACACTTGGTTTGGTTTTATGTTTATATCAGCAATTAGGTGACAGCTTTGTTTTCACTGTGGAAGTGGCTTAAAATGGAATCAGATTATTATTCAATATAATTTTATTATTTAGAATAAAGACTCTATGTATCTCTAATTAAAATCTAACCCTGGTTTCATAAAACATAGACAAGAATATATTTTTACAGAATCATATTTTCCCCCTGTCATGTTGTAATTCTTTTTCATTTTAATACCCAGTATAGGACAAAGAGCCTTCCCTCACTTCAAAGAATCTCTATATATCATTTATGCTTGTGGAAAATGTACATGCAAATTGAAGCCATCAACAGCCAGTGACGAAGTGAGAGTACATATTGTAAACAGTGTGTGCCGTTGCTATGGTACCCATTTTCACTTCATAAGTGGGGAGGGAGAGAGTGTGCAGCGGGTAGACTGTCCATGCGTCGCCATAGTGATCAAGATGCCACGCAATCCTGCTATTCTCCACAGCAACTTCTGTGTTCCCAATCACACAGACAAAGAAACTTTATATATAGTAAATGTGAGGATAGAAAGACATAGATAATATTGACACAATTCCTTTAAAGTCTCCATGAAATTAAAAATGACCATTTTTTTTCTTAATTTCTGCAGAATGTTGCAGTGTTTATTATAAATGATTTATCGTGCACATCATTATTTTAAAAAAATGTATATGCCCTCATAATCTTTAATCAAAAACGTTAACCTCCCCTCCCCCTGGAAACGACATTTCTTTGCTTCATGACGTGTGTCTCGGCAGAGGGTGGGACTAAATATCCTCCTGCAAACTGCCATTCAGATCTGCCTGCATTTAGGGGCCGTTTACATGACACTGTTTTCAAATAAAAACAAAAAACTTTCACTTATAACCATTCATTTATTACGACAACAGCTTTTTGGGGGCCTGAAAATGCAAACTTTTGTAAATAAGCTTCAAAGTGCAAGTTTTTGAAAACTATGCTGTTATCGTCTCTGTGTAAACTACAAAACGTGAATTTGTGAAAAATTATGTGTTCAGTCTATAGGCGCGTAGTTTTTTTGTACAAAGTGACATCGCCAACTACTGGCCTGGTACACATAATATAGCATTTTTAGTCGTTTTCGCCAATCTGTGTGAACAGGGATCATTTTGATGTTGTCGTATGTAATGCAAAGGAAAAACTTTTCAGTTTTTAGTACATTGTTGTCATGTAAGTGTAATGTACCCTTAGTTAAATGCCCAAATTCCTACGATCCACTCAATTCCTGAGGATGAAATTAAGTCCCGCCCTACATTTTTTTTTTTTTCTGATTCCAGAAGCCATTTCACTCAGCTATACATCACAATAGGGAAGCAAAGGGTATCTCAACTTCCGTTTCATGCTAACTTTAAAAAAAGAAGAATGTATATAATGCAGAATTATTTGAAGAATTACTTCTGAAATATGAGACAACAGAACATTTTTCTTAAGAACCCATTTCTCTAATAAGACTGAACTGAATTAAAGAATATATTCCACCAATTAAGTGAAATGGTCTGTTGACCCAGTAGTGGAAGAACTGACCTGCATGTTCAGGGAACAGGCAATTAGGAGAAAAATGCAAACTTCTCCAGATCATCATTAGGTGATTCAGCTTCAGAGAAAATTTATTTTTTTACCATTAGTTCCTTCAAATTCCATTTAAAGCCTCTCTCCATTTCAATCCATAGGGTTTCTGAACATGTTGCTGCCAGGGCCGAATTTACTGAGCCAGAAAGTGAGCCACTCAACCATCTGAACAAGTCTGTCTCTTTCCCGGTTAGTCCCTTTCTTTTTCTTTCTCTAGTGTTTTTAAACCAGATTTACTTTCCACTATATTCCTGATAACTCATTCACCACCTCATTTCTATTCTTTTTTCTTTTTTTACTCCCATTCTTTCTTTTACTTCCACTTCCATTACTCTCTGAACAACAGGCTGAGAATCAATGCTACATTGATTTTCCTATCAATGGACATTATCATAGATCAGGCATCTGCTAGCACTGGCCTCAATCCACGTGCCGCCTGTTGCCACGGGGACAGAGAGATTTCATCACTCCTCTGTCTCTGACAGACAGACAGAGAGAGATGACTAAAAAGCAAGGGATGGCAGGGAAATGCATGCACACACGCAGGGTAGAGGATCAATACCTGAAGTGCAGAGGATATTGAGTCAGAGGGGATGTTGGATTTGACTACCGGAGGAAAAAAAGTGCAGCTTTTGTCACTGAGCAAGAGAGCAGAGAGCAGGTTTCACAGATCTCCTGGAGTTCTCCTGCACATAATATGCACCAAAATGGCAATGTCTGACAACAGAATATGATTAGCCAAAAAACATGCAGCTAAATATACAACTCTTGCTTTCACATTCATATACATACTTTTATATTGAATACCAGCGTTGGCTATCTGAGAGATTTAAGCTGTATTTCAGCAATCCTTCGAGAGAAGACCGCTGACAACAGACAATACAAAAATCAGCCTATATCTGCAAAACATGGAACACATCCCTGCAAACCAGGTTTTGAAGGAAATATGGTTAGTGAAGATAATTGTCTCATGTGTGTGTATGTGTATGTTTGATTTCCTCTATCCCCAGTGGAAGCTGTGAAGCCTGAGGTCTAATGACCATTTCAGAGCTCTTCCTCGCTTAAATATGACATCTACTTTCCTCTGTCGCACACCCCCCAAGGTGCTTGAATTTGTGCATTGTGGATCATGGACATACAAGTGACACCTTGTGGATTGTGTGGACTGGGTTCAAGCAAACAGACAGAAGTCCTGAACACCTGAGGCAGTGCAGGTGACCCCATGGAGATCTGGTTTTAGACTACACCTAAAATTCATACAGTGCATGCTCAAATGTTTGCTTCATACCTCTACAATACATATCTGTTTTAAATAGCCTGACCTGTGTTTGCACCAAATTTGGCAATGGCGGGGGAAAATAATTCCTCTAGAAATTTGCTTGATCTAAATATCCATTTTATTCATTTTAATTGCGCATAACTACAATTCCAAAGGCTGATATAATATGATATAATAATCACAACATTTTTGTTTATAGTTCTTGTTTGTGAATTTTTTGGTGAAATTTCAAATGTCTTAAATCTAAATGAGGACTGGAAATTATGCTCAAAAACATACATTTAAAAAATAATTAAATCTAAACTATAGCTTCAAAACAATAATTTAATATATTTAACGTTTAGATTTGTATAGGCTTTTGTCAAAAACAAAACACACAAAAGACAAACAAAACATGCTGCATTATGTGTTATGAGTAGCTTGCTCATTCTTGTTTTGTTTAACAGGAGGTTGTCCGGTCAGGGGCATGCATGCAGTGGGCCATCCGTCTGTTTGCAGCTGAGTGCTTCTAAAGACCAGAGAAACACAAAGCATGGCCTGTCAATCACAGCACCCCTGTCCCCTGGTGTAGCATTGGAGAGGCCTACTGAGAGAAGAGCAATACCACTTTCTCTTTGGTAATGGGTGTTGTAAGATTGGGGTTGAAATAATGTCCAAGTTGTAGAGAGAAATAATATAGTCTAGCATATAGATATAATGTCTCTCTGCGGTGTAATTCAGTTTATGTAATGTGCATTTGTGTATGTGTGAATTTTGTTACACAGATAGGCACATATTTGTACAGCTGAAGTGAACTACAACCAACATGAACACAAAAATAGTAACAAACAAACAATAAATATAGAGTTTTAATAAAAACACAAAATGGTGTAAAAATGTTTGGACAGTATAAAAACCATTACGCCTATGGAATGTCCCCACAATTCACAAAAACAGATACGTGTGTGTGTATGTGTGTGTGTGTTTCGATGCTCGTGCACAGATATTTGTTTCAAGCAGAAAGCGATAAAAATAAAAACTTATAGAAAGGGAAAGAGAGGAGGAGAACAAAGAGACGCTTTGCGTTAAAGCGCGCATATGAAAGCCGATCCCTCACCGCAGAGCTGCTCGGACCTCCTGCACTAGGAATTTGAGAGCTCGTGGTCCGCTTGAGCCTGATTGTAAAATGCTTTCATTTGTGCCGCATTAGTAGTGAAGAGGGAAATGCCATAGGAATAGCCTTCGGAGCTTCAATAGAAAGAAGGAAAACTTTGTCCTTTTATTTTAATTTGACTTGTTAAGAACATGATAAAACCCAATGATTGATGTGTGTGTGTGTGTGTGTGTGTGTGTGTGTGTGTGTGTGTGTGTGTGTGTGTGTGTGTGTGTGTGTGTGTGTGTGTGTGTGTGTTGCAAAGAGAGAGAGATACAAAGAAAATACACAATAAGATCAGCAGCATTTGCCCATATTTGTATCAACCCCGCTGAATACCTTATTTCCAATGGCCGAATCCATTGCTGTTCTGGGTGTTTTAAAAACCCAAGCTGACCATCGAAACATCGACAAGTACGCGCACATTTGCAGCAGGCCTACCTCTCCGAATTAAAAATGTTTTTTCCCCCGTGCAAATCCATGCACAATCACCTAAATTCACAGGCAAAAAAACTCTATAAATTGAACATGGCATGAAGCTACAACACTGGGAGTTACATAACCAGTTCATAACTGAACGGATGATATTTGCAACAGCCTGTTTTAAATGTTTCAGATTTACAATATAGCGTTACAAATTTAATTAGTGACTTGTGTATTGCCTGCATTTCTAAAAAGTTGCATAAATGCATTTGCTCTCCTGCATGAATGGAGGCAGCAATAAGCTAACATTAGAAAACCTAATGAACATACTGTTTCTGCAGTGTTGTGAAATGTTATAAGTTATGAAGCCCATATAATATGTAATATTTTAGGAAATATTCATGACCTTTCATAACGACATACAGTCAGAAAAGTAAAATATAGCTATGTACATTTTATGCATGTTATGCAAATGCAGCTTCTGTTCACGTTTAAAACAATCAATTTAACAAAATGTCTTCCGCGGTTTAATACTTAGGCTATGTCGCTTTAGCCTGCGCGATAACATGCAACAAGTAAAGATACAAAAATTAGGCAGTCTTATATATATTTTTAATTTTATATACAGCAGGCTACTGCATTTAACAGCGATTGCGAATCGCTGCTAAGATGTTTACTTTAGAGTAGCCTATGAATAACACTGTAAAAAAGAGTGGACTCAAATGAACGGTGAGCATGTTAAAATGTCTGTTCCTGGATGTATGAAATGAGGGAAGAGCAGGAACAACTCCAAATGTGTCAAAAAGAGGAATGACGTTCGATTTTCCGTTCCGCTGAATGCAAAGGAACAGCGGGTAATATGGTGAACTCGAGCGGCTGCTTTTCCCACTTACGGTCGCAGGAAAATCGCAGCGGCGACGTTGTGCCAAGCAATAAAATCAGACTGCAAAGCTGCATTTGGGAAGAATGTGGACCGCGCATCTTTGAAAATACGCGACAGATTTTTCTTATCGACTAGGCTATAAGCTCTGCATGTCTTTAAAAAATACGGATATAGTATATGGTATATGGATATAGTGCTTGCACAAAAAATAAAATGAGTAATAAAAGTCCAAGCAAATGTATATAGCCTATATATTGACATAATGGGTAAAAGAAAACGGGCTACAAAATGCCTTTAAAAATATAAATTTGATTTAATTTAAATACAAATTAGTATTTAATATCTCTTAATTTTAATAATTATTTTTATTAACACAGTTTTCCTTAAATCTTTACAACTGGTATACCAATAAATTAATCAACCATACAAAGTATGAAGCAGTGCGGCAAAAGCCAAGCACTGAGGCAGAGTAGGCTACAATGTATCTATAATAAACGGAATTGACTATTGACCGAAATTGTAATTATAACAATACAGTAGCAAACCGGGCCGTTTAAAGTTCAGCTAGATTGTGCAATACCATTCACTGATTGTGAATTTTAGCCATATTTCAGTTCTCGACTGCCCAGCCGTTTGGTCATTGTCCTTCACCACTGGCTTATATGGCCATTACGGTCAAAAAAACGAGGTCTTTTCTGACTCAACGCCCACACTTATATCCCACCACTGCCATCAAGCGGCAACGGCTGCGCCCCCGCTTATACTATCATGTAGGCTAGTCTATATGTTTGTGTGCGCGCGCGTCTGCGGCCTACATGTGATATTCTCTGTTACCACGAAAAAGGAAACTTCATGGTTTTGGAACGTTTTGTTCGTGATGCAATGAAACGAAATCTTTACTTTTGGTCCCTTGACGAAATATGACTAGTTTAAAATTAAGTGAAATATTGGGGTTATGTTAAAACGTCTGTCAGAATAACTGAGCGATAATTCAGAAAAAAAAAATAAGTCCAAGTTTAAAAAAAAAAAAAAATACATTTGCTAAAGAACTCGACTAGAAGTCAATGGCAGTGCTTGCGGTCAATTTTGCTGACCGATTTTCAACAAAAGCATCGGTTAATTTAAATATAGGCAATTAATTTCCACAAAGTTATGACAGCGAATGTCACGAATATCTGTTTATGTATAATTTATTGACAAGTAAGGCGATTTTATCCTGGCCTTTATCAATAATTACCAGGTAGAGTTCCATGGCTCATCTTGTCAACACTTTTGTTTTGACTGCTCAGCATTTTACAATGAAATATTTTATGGTCGAAAACATACACATATAGGCTATAGCTCAAGTAGCCTCCATTGTTAATAAAAGCTCAAAAGCGCTAAGTTAAGTCAAATTTAATTGTATAGCACTTTTCACAATACACATCGTTTCAAAGCAGCTTTACAAAAGTCACGATTATCTGTCAGTTCGAGCTTTAAATCAGGGGTGGCCTCTTGTGATTCCTGAAATGTACTTTAACCCTTTGATTTGGTTGTTTTTTGATTGCTCGAGAGGTCATGTAGCAACATTCTGGATGCAGAAAAAAAGTTGTAGGTGACTGAATTTGGTCCACAACAAAAAGAGAGGGCTTTGCTTCCTATAGGGGGCAGAGTCACTCTCTGAAACATCATCCAGAGCCACACACACGCGCGCGCAGAGTGAAGCTGTATGATGAACCATGTCGTAGGCTACCATGTTTTTTTCTGCATCCAGAATGTTGCTGCATGGCCTCTTGAGCAATCAAAAGTCAACATCTTGACAGTTAAAGTACATTTCCGGAATCACAAGAGGTCATCTCTCCTTTAATGCTCAAAACCTAAAGATAATAAGATCATCATCAATTTGCAATGACTTGCAGAGCTTATGAGTGTTGTATTCGTCGCATTGTGCCATCACCGTTTTAATACGCAGATATAAAGCAACAAGTTTTGCCCAGCTCGTGGTCTGTTTACTCCTTAACAAATAAGCTGTAGGACTTGAGGGGAGGGGCGGAGGCTCACTGCACTAACTTTTGGCATTGTGCCCTCTCTGAAAGAGATAGCGCAAGGGGTTGGCACGACGAACATTAGGATTTCCCCAAATCTCACTAATAAACTGCCTACAGTTCACAGAATGAAGCAACACTGCGGCTTGTAAAATCGAGGGGGCAAAGTCATTAGTAACTTGTATCAGTGGGAAGTGAGCAAACGTGTATTTTATTACGTTCAGTCTTTGCAAGTGGTGAGTGAACAAATAGCTCTCACGAGCCCAAGTTAAACGCATTGCCAAAGCAAATAGGATTATTGTGAGTTAAGACTCAGCATAAATGCGGTGTTGCGGTACAAGATGTGTTCGTTTCTTCGCAGATTTAAAGCCGTCTTCACAGAATCTAGATGGGGATCGTGGAAATTAATTACATTTTTTTTCGACGACAAAAACAAATATTTAAATAAGCCATCTGTGGTGTATAAATGAAAGCAACGGTCTAATCTCGACAAAATTACCCGAAGAGATAAACTGTGTACGTAAGGCTTTGTATCAAAACTAACAATTAACGTTTCCACGCACGCACGCAATTTTCTGTATATGTAGCCTATTTTTATTCACCCAAACAACTTGGCGATGTGCATTGAGGAATCAAAAAACAATTCGAAGAACTAGACGTGTTTAGTCGCACTCAATCATTTGCATTTCGTCCATTTGATATACCATGATGCTCGTGTTCAGTGCATGGTCGTATATGAATTGACATTATTTCCCTAAAGAACAAAACAAATAAAGAAACTTCCCTCTCGCGTGTCTTAAAGGAGACGTAACCATTAGTCCTCCCCTCCCACATCACAATGCAGCCAACTTTCTTTATCTTTACACCGATGATCGACAGTCCTGTCATTTTATGCTGTTTAAGTTGATTGACTGTTTTCTTCTCATAAGAGAGGTCCTGACAGACAGCTATTCAGAATTAAATTAATTAATAAATAAATAAGATCATCATACAAAACAAATGCTGTGCAGTTTGTTTTATTTATATATTTTATTATTTTTAAAGGGAATTTATGGTGCCATTTCTTAAATAAATTTTCTAAGACACGTCAGCCAAACTGTAAAACTCCCTTTTATAAAAGTATTTTTTTTAAGTCTAAAAAGTCTTTAAAAAAAAATCTCTCTCTCTCTCTCTCTCTCTCTCTTTTTGTCTTAAGGTTATTTGTGCTTCCTGGTTCCCTTTTTGTTTTCTTATTCTTTTGTATCTTTTCTTTTCTTCTTTATCTTTTTTATCTCTTTTCTTATTCTTCTTTATTTTCCTGTTAAACAATTATCTTACTCTTAGAAAATTTTACAAATATTATTTTACCCTTATGAATGCTAAGTCGCCTATAGATTCTATTAGTAGGCTAATTAGCTAACCCTAAAAGAATAATTATAACTAAAAAGTAATTTAGTTTGATATTACATTGTCATAGCAGAAAGGCAGCAAACACACTATGTTCCCTAACTGGGATTAATTGATCAGGTTTTATCATTCCTACTAGAAAATATTTAAGTGCCAGATTAAGTTCAAATAGAAACAAGAAACGTTTAAAAAATTGTTTTTGATAGTTTAAGGCTCTACATTCACCACTTGATTCCACGTGTCTCTATGAATTAGTTCCTTATTATCCTTAGTATCCCAATATAGGCCTATTAATTAATAACCTGTACACGTTGTAAATGTTTTGGAGGTGCATTTTAGAACCATTAACATGTTACTGTATTCCAATAAGATGCTGATTTTAGACGATTTAATATTTAATTTACAGCTGCAATGCAAATTTTTTATGTCTCAAGGCTTTCACTTGAGTTTGCAACTGGGTTTCCAAGTGAGTTTGCAGTCTAAACAAATAAAGTAGGCCTAATAAATGAATTAATATAGTTTGTTGGATATATAGTGGAATGGAAGAACGGATGCATGTCTTGACATCCATGCCTCACTTTATAAATGAGTCTGTTTACAGTGGTGCAAATTATTATATTATCGATCCGCTATAGTCGCGAGACGCATGTGAAAAGCAAGCAAGCAAACAAATGAATAAAATATAGAATCAAAGAATGGCTTTTTATTTTTTTGTTTATTGCCCCTTCTAGGCAACATTCAACTAATATATATATATATATATATATATATAGAGAGAGAGAGAGAGAGAGAGTTGAATGTTGCTTATCTCCATAAATTATCTCCATTAATTTCAAACAGAGCAACTCTTAAAAATTAGTAGCATTAGTGGTTCAATGAACAACCTTTAACATTCATGGAACCTTTCAATTGCACATAAGTTTCTTTTCAGTGGGAAAAGGTTCTTTAGATTATTATAATGTTCTTAAAAATGTTTATTATAATGTTTATTATAATGTTCTTAAAAAAATTAAGAGTGTAGTTTTTAATTTAATTGAATGATTTAACGAATTAATCATTTAGGCTAAATACTTGTTCAAATTGTGGTTTATTACTTAATTATTCGATTACGAAATTTCTACAGTGAAAATTAGCAACAAATAAACTCATGTCTGTATGTGACCTCAACCAATAATGCATTTTAATTTCAAAGAAATAGGCTACTAAGTACCAAGAAAGTAAAAACTGGTCAGACCAAAGTAAAATTGGTCAGACTTTAGGATATTTTATCTTTTAGTTTTACAGTTACCTGTTTTCCAGTTTACTGCTGGATCATATTTTTATTAATTCTAAAGTATTGCTATAGACTTTGCTCTCTCTATCCTAGAGCTTCTGCTATAGCCTATGACACGAAGCAATAAAATTGTTATTTTAATGAAACAGTTCGGCTAATGAATATCTCCTCCCCCTAATAAAAAGCTCCAGTAGCGCAAAAGGTTAATTTAAACATAGTTTTCCCTATTAGCATGAACTTACTTCTGAACATTTGCTGCTGAAGAGCCTTCTTAGTTAACAGCTGGTTCTTCGGCATCTGGAAGATTTTCAGTGAAACACTTAATAAGTCCACGTCACATCCATTTTGTTGAACAACCTCTTGTCTCGGGCATTACCCAAAATGGCCGCTGTTCAGTTTGAGGGTTCAACAACAACAAAAAAAAATTATCTTCAGCTAGTCGAATTGCATGACTTTGATAGGCTTACTGAATTTTTTATACGCTTCATCAGGTGTTTTGTGCCTGATACATTCTTAATTGGGAGCACTTAACTGCTGTCATGATGTGATTGTGAGTAACCTCTGAAATGACAAGGTCGACTGTCAGGCGATGCTTTAATTAATGACAGCACTTTTGTTCGTGCTGCAGTTTAGCCTTAAAACGGTGCTGGTGTCTGCTGTTCTGTCATAAGTCAGAGCAATGACCTTAATAAGACTGTTTTATTTTTCTTCTACATTTGGTGTGCTACTTTAACTAAAACAAACTGGTTAATATTGGTCATCATGAATATTCTATAGCCTATGCCATTTGACTTAAGGGTGGTAACGCAAATAGCCTACTGACCAACTCTGGCATATCATAAAATCAAGGAGCCCCCAAGGAGTCTTAAGGCTTCTATCAAAGGCTTCTATTTCTACTTTGCAAAGAAAAGTTTCCTGATTAGCAGAATGTTTTATGTTAACTGAGTAGGCCTACCTGCATGGTGAGATGTTAAAAAGCTTAATTTATAAAACATGTATGAAAAAATAATAATACTGCTATTTATTGCATAACTATTGATATCGCATCAGTTTGGGAAAATGTTTGAACAAACATATTAATCATATATGAATAAAAAGAAAACATTATACTTTAAAAAGTGTATAATTATATAGTGTATAGATTATATAGTGAAGTGTGTTGTACATCAAGAACATTTCACGTAAACGAATGTAAATAAATAAATAAATACAATAAAAACGAGTGTTTTGGAAGGAAAAAAAATGGGGACCTCGCCATCCTTTTTTTTTTTTTTTTTTTTTTGCTGGCAAAAAGATTAAATAACTTTATGAGATTTAAATAAGTTTATGAAACAACCTTTCTTATGAACAACAGAAATTTTATGTAAGACAAAATTTTTAACATTTTTATATTTCCAAAATAATTGTAGAATAAATACATTAATTAATTAAATGATTATTACAATGATCACAATGATCTGCGACTGAAAGTTTAGACAGCAGCTATCTGACAATCACCAAAAACCAACAAAAGGAGAAAGGTTACTTTTATTGAAATCTCTTGCCATGTCAAAATATCACTACTAAATAAATTGGCTGGCATCTGTAGTTAATTGTCACAGATTACTTTGTGCAGACAATTTATGCAGATGTTTTGTCCAAACTCAAAAGTATATGACTAATATATTACGACGTCTTTCTGACCTCTCTAATTCCATTTACTGTTTTATAAAATTGGAACATTACTTAAAAAATCTTGAACGCAAAGCGACAAAAAGAATTGTATTTATATACATAGTAAAGATTAGAGTCAAATAGACCTTACCGGATGAAATATGAGTTACTTTTATTTTAAAGAAGGCAGAAACCAACGTTCTGAACACATAAGACATCAAGATCTTTTTAATATAAAAAATAGCCACTATTGAAAAACCTTTTAGTCTACAGAAATTATTACGACAAACAAAATGGCGTAATAGCTGTAAACGCGTCTCATTAAAAATATAAAATATAATTTCATTTTTTCAATTATTGCGCTTTTGGAAATTGTAGATTTTTTGATCGTATTGTATTTTCATGGTGCAGGCTATTTATGTAAAGTTCTAAAGCTTCGGTCAAAAACAACATGTTAACAATGTTAACACTGTATTTGTAGCTAATAAAAGAGCTCTTCAAAAGCAGTTTATCTTCCCAAATTGACTTTGGCAACTGATTAACAGAGCTATACGCTCGCTCATCAGAATTGATCGTGCCGAGTAGACACATAGCTACAGAATATCTCATCGCTTAACAAATTGAAAGGTGTGTAAAGCGGTATTCAATTTGATGAATCAAAGCAGTTGGCTATAAGGAAGCTGCGTTAAGAAAGAACCGAGCTTGCCATGGGTACCGCTACTAGGCCTTTTAAAAATTGTAACTCCACAAGAATCATTCAAATTTTATTTGAAATATATAAACAGGCTATACAGCAGTCGAAATACGTATGCGATGCACGTGTCTCCAGATTGACAAACGTTTACTGGCGAGTGATTTTATCCTATAAAGAGAGATCGGGCAGTAATACGGAAGAGATCTCGCCAGAGTTGTTTCAGTCGTTATGTGAGGATTTTAAAAAAAAAATCTCGATTATGTGGCAATAACATAATGCAATAATGTAAACAGCAAGTGTGCGTTGTGAGTCAGTAACGTGTCTCTGTTCTCCGACAATTCAAGTCCTGAGATCAGCTGACGCGCTCATGTGACCAAGGCTAGTCTGCAGCTCAAAATGGAGTTGTCGGAATCAGTGATGAAAGGGCTTCAAACCGTGGCCGATCCAAATGTGTTCGACCTGAAATCATTTACGATATTCACAGAGGTCGTATTCGACAGTCTGGTCTCGCCTCGACGCGAAAGTGTTCTAGGTAAGCTGGTTGAGGTTGTTTCTTTGTGCTCCATTACTTCCGGTTCTTTCCGCACAAGAAGGAAGTCGCGCTGCACTGTCTGTTTCTGATGTTATTTTCTAGGATTGGCATATGTCGCATAGCCCTAGAGCTTTAAGGGTTGACACACTGTGATCGTCATCCTTGCTTGCTTTGTACCTATTGTTCTAAGTCCAGTGTACATCAATGACCCTCTGCTTAGCCGTATTAGCTATGCTATGGTGTGATAACAAACACTGCATGCTTTTTCTTTAAGAACCGAATGAATTTATATAAGGACTCATGAATATTTACTTGCTTATGGTCAAACGCATGCATGTAGTGAACTGCATGTCTTTCGTCTGAGTAAAAAAAGTGAAATTACTATCTCATCTGCGCTAATCATCCGCTAAGCATATTTTTCCGTCTCTTTTTTCCGCTTACCTACTCTCTCTGTTTATTCATATTCAATGTGATTAATTGGCATGACAAATAATTGTACATTTGTATTGCCTAAGCATTGTTAGCTTCACTGGTTCAGCTAGTAGGCTACATCTCTCGCACTCTCTCCCCCTCTTTCTCACACACGTACAACAGCTTTTCTTGAGAGCAATTTTTCATCTATCGCAGGTCACCCAGAATTGAAGCACATCGATCAGACTACGCTGAAACACTGTCATACCGCGGCAGCGACCTTCATTCTGGAAGGAGTAAAGCAAAATGCAGATAAATCAACAATTAGGTAACATGATCCCAAATGGTCTTCTTTAGATAAATGAAAACTGTTCAGCTCTTTTTTTTTTTTTTTTTTTTTTTAACTTTTCCTTTTTGCTCTTTTAGCTCGTGTCTTGAAGACGTCAGGTTCCAGATTGAAAGAGTGGATATATTTTATACTTCATTCCAGGTAATGTTTTGTATCACAATGCTCCCATTCTCTGAATGCTATTAAAGTACAGTTGCATTTGGGTGTATTAAATGTCTATTTTCTTTCAGAAAAACAAAACAAAATTGGAATATTTGTTGTCAAGGTGAGGAATATTATGTATATATTTTATTGTAAAAGGCATCTGCTAACTATCACACGTATTTATTTATTTAATGGAAAATATACTCCTTCATGTTCATCACATAACCATAGTGAGTTTCTTCCTATTTGCTAAGTGTTATGAAACATGCAAAATCAGAGTAACTCTAAATATGACCGCAGCGATAAGCTGTTTTTTAATTATTATTATTATTATGTTGTTCCTCAGCATTGACACATGTCCTCCCCATATAACTGATGCTGCATGGCGTCTTGAGTATTGTATAAAGGTATGTTGTTTCTTTAAGTTATGTCAGAGTTGACTACTTCTTTATAGCCTATCTTATAACCATTGTTTCTCTCGGCAGAATAGTCATTTACATAAAGTCAATCAACCTTCATACCTCATTTCCTTGAACACCGAGGTATGTAATTTCAGATACAGCTATATGTGCAGAAATTGTTGTTTTTCCTTCACTTTGAATAAACTTTTTCTTTTGCAGAGGGGTGCCGCTTCTTCGGAAATTAATTTTAGTTGCACCATGGAGCAACTTCAGGTATTTATTTTAAACGAATTAGATCATTAGTTTGCTTTATCCTCAATTAAGTAATTAATAATTAAAAATAAGTTGACATGACATGACATTATTACTTCAGCCTAGCTATTCAATCAAGAGTGTTTTCTGAAGGCCTGGGTCAAGGCTATTATTTCAGATGTTTTCCATGTTATTTCATTGACATCAAGATGTGTTTTTAACGCTGCATAGTGACTACTTATCCTACAGTGTTGCATTTTGTAGGCCTTCCTCATTTTACAAGAATTCCTGGTCTAAACAAACATACAGACGATACATTGCAGTAAAGTATTTAACATTTCTGTAGGCCTATTATTATTTTTGACAGTTAATTGATATAGCCCGTTAATTCCACGATAAGATGTAGGCCTACCTGGTTAATTTCCATAATGTCAGCATTGGGTTTCTGCATCTGGAAAAGCCAATTTTATTATCTTAGTCATTACACAGATGCCTCTGTTTGTCGTAGGGGTGACACAAAGGTGAATTGTCCGAAAGATCAAGTCATAAAATTCTCATGCACTCAATCATCGTCACATCACTTAACAAATATCCTAAAAGCTTATTTGTTGACCAACAAGTTTTAGCGGACCGAAGCCAAAAAGGTTGCCACGGCGTGAAAATAAAATTATGACGAAACCAATGTGTTTTAATCTGTGATCACGATTGACTGAATTACTTTGCTGTATGTTCAATAAAATAGCAGTCAACACATTTACGGTCAAAACTAGTCTGTTTTCTGATTTGAGAGTGTTAATCCATGTGTTATTAACTTGCATAAAACTTTTTTCAGAGGATATTGTAGGTTTATCGTTAGCCTACAAAGAGTTTAAGAAGATTACGATGTCAACCAACTGATTATCTTTAAATGAAAGAGTGATTTGGCACTTGGAAGACAACAGAATGACAGATATAAGACTTGCATTATCACATTATGTTTAATTTTATGTTTAGCTCAGATATAGACATTTGAAATTGTGATATGAAGCTGGGAATTATTTGCTGGTGGATAATCTGGATTGTTTGAACTGTTTAGGATTTGGTTGGGAAAATGAAGGACGCAGCAAAAAGTCTCGAGAGGGCAACCCAGTCTTGATTCCTGAATCTCTAGATTTCGGATGCCGAGGTTAACGAGCCAGAGTGTCTTTCTTTCAGGACGCAGCGCTCCAGTTTTTTTTTCTTGTTGAATTATTATTGAATTATATCGACTAGTTGGTCTATATGCTGTAACTTTTTTTTTCTTCATAAAATCCACAATAAAAAAATACTCTGATATAAGCAAACCTGCCTTTGTGTAATTATGTTTTAGAGCTCAGTCGGCTGTCTGTTGATAAACTAATAGCGACATTTGTCGCAACTATGCGACAAGTGTCTGACCTCTGGATCCCATTACTGATACAAACAACGCACTATATTCTAGAAACTATAAATTGTTTAGGTTGAGGCCCGGGACAGGTTTTTATAAGTTAATCTTAATATGCGGAATGTGTTTGTTACTGTGCGATGCCGTCATTGAGTCATAGCCTATTTGTAGAAGCAAAATAACAGTTATTTTTTTAGGGGACTCCCGACGATAAGTGGAACGTGCGCAGATTTCGTGCTACACTGTACTCCCTCTGCATCACATTCACCACCATGAATTAATTCAGAAACGTTGGCTATCGGGTTAGGTAGGCTACACTATGTTTGAGCATGTGATAGGCTAATATATGAATTACTTTCTCAACACCTTTGCGCTATTTACTTTAACCATCTCTGTCTATGAATAGATGATCTATGTGACTCGGGTTTTATGGTAAGTTGATCTTGCCTCCGTTATGAATCACATTCTTCAAAGCTTTTGACGGAGAGAAATCATTTTGCAGACAAAAGTAGCAAACGGTTCAAAGCTGACCTACAAGAACCTATCCTGTTGTGTAAACCTTACGAGCTGGACCACGGTCAAACAGACTTTGAAACGCAATTCTTTGTTATTTGCTGAACGCGAGCAGCGCTGAATACACCGACACATATTCCCAGGCCACCCTTAAGGAATTAGATCACGTGATGCACGGGGCGGTCGAACTACAAGCCATTTTGGGGACGGTGTCAGTTTCCACTGAACCATCAGCGCAGCATTTTTCAAAGAGAAGACTGAAGGAGCTAGCCTAGAGAAAACGCACATCAGCCTGGCCGTTTTACAAGCGGGAGGTCTAAATACAAGACCGCTTACAGATCTGCAACCGAGCACGACACACACATCGACAATCGGACCTTTTCTATTTTTTTATTATTGAAATGCGCCCTGCTCCACCGTTCTCTTATTGCAATTGACAGCGTCTGCAGCCCTTTTCAAGATGGCCGCTTGGCTCGTATTCATTTTCTACTGATCGACTTCTAACTTTCATTGTCTAACCACCTCCAGGCTCGACTATTCACTCCAGCTCAGTAAGGTATGTGTTCTTCTATATCTTCCCTTACCAATGTCAAATTTCAGACTATGTACTCTAAATGCATCTGTGTTTTTGTGAGCTTAAAATGGAGACGTGTGTTAGAGTGGATGCGGGAACTGACAGGCTCGCGTTCGCAACATTGTCTCCGTCTCTCCGCGTGGTTATAGATTTTAGTTCTTTTATCTAAGAATATTGTGTCCTGTCCGCGGGAATGATTCGTATTTTGTTCTAGGGTATCCATTTATTGCAATCATCACGTTTGCTTGGTGTTTCTGGCTTAAATGAAACGATTTAGTTATTAATGAATCCCGATGTGCACGCGAAATCGGGTAGAGACGGGTCGTCTGTTCATGTGAGGCTCATTTCTAAAGGATTTTCTGATTGTTGTCACATTGAGCAGCCATCTAATTTTATAGATATGCGATCTGTATTATGTTTACGACCGGACAAACTCCTTATTTTGCTAAATTTGACCTATTTGTGTGTTTTCTTAACTTAAATTTACATGGTAACCTAAACTTGTCCTGTTGTCGGATGTACAGGACAAAGCTTTCAGTGGTTGACAGCAATCATTCACTACACGGATGATGTGTGGTTGATAAAACAACACATTTATAAACTCAGGTACTTATTTATCGTATTTAAAATGTTTTTAGTGGTTTCTCTTATTTATCCAAATGACCCGAAGAATGCTGCTCTAGATAGCCTGGCTTACACAAGGTTTGTATGGATCTTAAATCAGTTTGTTGGACTTTGACAAAGCACATTTGTTTACTACTCTATCATTCAGATTTAAAAAAAATATTTAAGCTCAAGAATTAGTTATCACTTATAGCCTACTTTGTGGAAGCCTTGTTGTGCTTTGTGTTGTCACGTCAAGAAGAAAAATATCTTTTAATATTGAACTTTGTCGGCATGTTGTTTCAGAATGTGTGTGTGTGTGTGTGTGTGTGTGTGTGTGTGTGTATTATTATTATGGTTAATGACTTTCGCGCGTCTTCAGTTAGAAACCGCAGCATTTCCCTTAAGACTTGGTGAATAATTTCTTTGTAGACTAACTTCCCTGACTCACTTAAGTTGTGAATGTCAGAGCTAAATCTATAAGTGACGTGTTATATTGATTACTTCTGTCATCGTTCTGATGACAGGATACATCGAAATAGGCCAGACAGATCTTTTTAAACTCTGCATTTTCTCACGTTGCACAGTTCACGTATAAGGGTCATTTCCTCCCTTTGACAGTTATTTATTCTATAGGCTAGGTATCAAGCCAGAATGCTTGTCTAGTGAGCTCAGAGAGTTTGTGGTTTTGTTTTATAACCAACCGAAACGCTTGTTGCACTGGTAAGTGCAAAAAGTCTTGTGTCGTTTCTATTTGACTGGTGGATGTTTCACTAAATAAATGCTAGACCGTGAACGCCTTTATTTATTTAATAAGAAAGGGCACAGGTCAACATTTTGTAGACCTGTAGACAGATCTTTCTTTGAAAGCTGTCGGACACCTATATTCATAATCTTTATTTCTGTAGCTTTATATTTTGATATCCTCTCGCGTGCAGTAACATCATGTCAGTTGCTTAAAGTTTTCTCGCGTGTTCTCGTCGCTCCAGAAGTTTAGTCCGATGACTTAATTTCCTACTCATACATGACATCACCCTTTAATGCACGATTATTTTACAGCAAGTAACATTGCCTAATTAACCTTCAAACGCATTTTATAAGTATTATGCCGTAACCTGCTGTGGTATGCTTCATCCAGCAACAGATTGAGAACTCTTCACGTTAATCACTACTTGTGTCCTGTTTAAAGTTCTTGCTTACTCTGGTCGTTTTGCATTGTTGTGATCTCTCTCAGAACTTAATAGCGCTTGTCTTCGGCTCTCAGCGAATGCTGAGAATGCGGTTCAAAAACCGGGATTTGAACGGAAATGAACCGTATACATAGCAACGTATGACGATGATGTCAAACGGTTAGCCTATTAGTTTAACGCAAGGTGCATTCATGGACAATGGGCGATTGCAACAGTCGTCCAGGAGGGAGAGACTGTCAAAGCAAAACGGTGATCAGCATAATCGGTAATAAAGCTGTTCAGTCTTTTACTTCAGCTCTTTATGGGAGGTCTTAAGATAAACTGTAATTTTGGAAGGCCGTTATCACATAACATGCACACTATTTCATCTGTTTATTTGGCGAGATTTCTGTTTAAAAAAATGGCGCGTACAAATGCATAGGCTACGCGGAATGTTCAATTTCAGCTGCTTGGTATGTTGCCATGTAACGCAGCTTTAGTTGCTATAGAAACCGTAAAAAGTGTTTGTCACGTAAAGTTAATTTACGTAGAATCTCATGACGGATGCACTATGACGGTGAGTTGTGCAGTTAACCGTCATGTCCTGTTAAGCGAATCTGACTTTGTTGAGATAAAACGATCGCTTTACATCATAAATATGCAGTTTCACAGCACCGAAGACCCGTGTTTAAGAGATGACCTACCATTTCTGATGGTTGTTGTGTGTTCATTTAATTGCACCAATTCCGTTATTACCTGCATACGCAACAGTCCACAATAACAAAAATGTTAAGGTCTCAGCTGATTGAGTCATCATAATTGTTTTCACTCTGGCACATGCTTGTAGTTGCAACTCTTTGTTCATCTTATTTTGATGCCCCTGCAGGGTCTTTTCCATCCCATGACGATGCATCGTACAACAAGGATTAAGATTACAGAGCTCAATCCCCATTTGATGTGTGTCTTATGTGGTGGATATTTCATAGATGCAACAACAATCATAGAATGCTTGCACTCATGTAAGTATATGAGATGTGATTTGTGTGTGTGTGGTTATATTTGAATGTATGCTATATCATGCAACATATCTGTGTCTTATCCTGTGATATTTCTCTGATCCTCAGTTTGTAAAATGTGCATTGTCCGGTACCTGGAAACCAGTAAATACTGTCCAATATGTGATGTGCAGGTCCACAAAACGAAGCCACTTCTCAATATTCGGTAACCTTTAAAATCACTGTCTGTTCCATCTTTCCACTTAGTAATAATATTAATCACTACTGATTTGTAAGCATATCTGCCATCTTGTTTCTTTTTATCTGAAATTATGTACTTATTTAACATATTCTTTTTATTGTGGATATCCTTTTAATACTTAAGAAAAAACATGAATGAGGACTATCTAAATTGCAATCAAAAATTGTTTACCTCACCAACATCTATGCCTCCCACCCCCAGGTCTGACAAAACTCTACAGGACATTGTATACAAGTTGGTTCCTGGTCTTTTCAAAAGTAAGTCAGTCACAGTATAAGTTGTATTTATTGTTTGTAATTAGTCACATGTGCATGATTTGGAAATGTCAGTGTCCTTGTTGCCAATGTTACACATACTGTAGTAACAACACTAAATTATGCATAATTGCATGCAACTAACCCTAAACCAAACCCTAATCCTAACCCTATAAGTACATGTTGTTAATTAATTTACTCAGTATTTAAATGTATAATTACACTGTAACAAGGACACCTTAAAATAAAGTATAAACGAAGTGTTGTGTTCTCTGTGCAGATGAAATGAAGCGTAGAAGAGATTTTTATGCTGAACACCCGTCTGTTGATGGTAAGTATTGAATACAAGTCTGTTGAACTGTTTGAATAGACAGTGTTGTATAGCTGTGTAGTCTAATTGTTGACATTTGTTTAAATGTAAGCCATTATTTTTCTTTAATTTTATTTCAAAGCTGCAAATGGATCAAATGAGGATCGAGGGGAAGTTGCTGATGAAGACAAACGAATCATCACAGATGATGAGATTATCAGTCTGTCAATTGAGTTTTTTGATCAAAGGTATCTGTTTTTCATATGTTCAGAATAAGTAATTTTTATTGTCAGTTATAAGTTTTAAAAATGTGTAACATTTTTGAAGTAAAGATATTTGATTAAAAATACAGAAAAATATAATTTAGCACTTCTTTTACAATTATACTATTTAATGTTCAGGGCCCAACAGCAAGGCTGCACAGATGTGAGGCAAAATGAAGAGGTAATTAAGATCTGGAATACTTGTTCTCATTGTAAAAGTTTTTGCTGTTAAGTTTTTTTTTTTTTTTTTTTTCTGTGATATTGTTGATGCAGATTGCACCAATAGCAAAGCTTATCTGAATAAAGTATTTGTGTGCTCTACTTAACAAAACAGGTTAATAATAAAAGATACTTACAATGCCCTGCTGCATGACTGTGATGCATTTGAGGAAATTTCTGAGAAGCAAAATGGATATACCTCCTACTTTCCAGGTAATGTGATGGATGTTATTGTGGATGTAGTTTAATTTGCAAAGAACATTTCTGGCCTTTGTTGTTACAGTTATTACAGTAATGCAGTTTCATCGCATTGTAATTTTTCAGAATAAAGAGGGTATTAAGATGGTATTGTTATTATTTGCTGATTTTGCATCTGTTGCAGTGTGATATTGGTTTTTGTTTCTAATATTATTGTTCATTATTCTAATAGATTGAAGTTATGTATGAGGATGAGCCTTTGAAGGATTATTACACATTAATGGACATTGCATACATCTATACATGGAGAAGAGTAAGTTCTCAAATATTTTTATTGTTAAATCTAGTACTAACTGTGAGTTTACAAGCTCTATTTTAAATCTCAAAGTGTATTGTTCAAGCAGGTAATTTATTTATCTTAAGATGATAATTGGTTGTTTTGTGGATTAAGAACTTTGGTTGCTCAGCATCCATATTAAATGATAAAGTGTCTTCTGTTATTCTCGCAAATTACACAGAATGGACCATTGCCTCTGAAATACCGTGTGCGGCCCAGCTGTAAAAAAATGAAGATTACCCACCCACAAGATGGCGTGAACAGTACAAACCGCTCTGAAAGCGACTCAGCCAGCGATAAGGCCAGCAGTCCCGCTGGAGTTCCATCCACCTCCTCACCACTACCGAGTCCAAGCACACTGGTTCAGCCTTCACAACCTAATTTCACCCATGTTTCCAACCCTATTAACGGCACGACGATGACAAGCCCAAATCGACAGTTCAGCTTTGGCAACAAAGTGCGAAAGACAGCGCTGAACGGATCTTCCACATCGTCGGGATGATAAGGGACTACACGATAAAGCCAACGCCAGATATAATCCAGCTATTTCCATGCCAACGTAGTGTCATGTAGAGGCCTTTCTTTTTGTCATTATTATCAATATATTATACATGTAACTTTAACGTAGTGGAAATGACGCGCTTCATTCGACACATTGCTGGATTTTCTAAGTTTGTGTGAGAACGTTAGAGGCCCATTTGATTGCAAAGTGGAGCACAAAGCGACGGTTGCGGCATTTTCAGAATGCAGAAATGACTGAAATATAGCCTACCTTTTTATATATTTTTACTTTCGGTCTACATTTTCCCTAAATAAATTGCGTTATCTGTTGCTTGTATTTTCCATGTGTATTATAATGTTCTTTAAAAGCATGATTAAAAAAAAAAAACATTTACTTTTGATTTTAGTTTGCCTTTTCTGGGGTAGTTACTTAACATTCCTTGTATATTCTTGCCTTTAATAATGTATCAAAGAAAGGCATATATATAGTTCAAATTTAAATGACAAAAGACTTTATTAGGACTGCGTGTTCAAAGGGATAAAGAAATGCAACTTTTAAGTTCTAGTCGGCCTAATAATTTTTATTATTAGAAGTTCTTGGGAATTCAAGTTTAGTTTTTGCAGTTATTGTACGATATGCTCCACTGTGCCGGTTCGGGGCCGTCAGGTTGGTCTCGAGGTCATAGTCAAGTCTTGTATAGCATGCACACATATCTTTCAGACTGCTTTTCAAGCTATTACATACACGAATTTGTCAGAAGACAAAACAGCCAATGTTATACCCCCAACTTCTCATTCTGGACAAGATTTTGATGTCTTCAGTGTTCATTGTCTTATTGGTCGATTGTAGACTATTGACAGCTATTGTATTGTGACTGTTGCACAGTATAAAACATCTAAATAAACATTTTACACTTTCACATCGCCTCGCCTTTTAATGCTGCATCGAATCAGATCACAAAATCTATAAGAGGAAATCTATAGATGCCAAAAGTCATGCATTGCTTCAATAGTAGGCTATATACGAATATATTTATTCGGATTTTATGTAAAATAAGAATTATGGTGCAAAACTTAAGTTGACAATAAGCTTCAAGAAATAACCATAAAAGTCCAGAACAGCCGTTTTTTTTTTTGTTGTTGTTTTTTTGCATTAAGCAAAAAGGCAGATATCCCTTACGGACATCTATTAAAAGCTAGTGATAAACTGGTAACTGAAATTTAGAGCCTATCTGGTTAACTTATTACTAAATCCATTTGACCGGTTTCAAAGTCTAAGATATTGAGAGGCAGGTGCTATAAACTTCTTGTGGCTTAAACAGCTTATAACTATCCTGTGGAAATTACCTAGTCATACCTGGTCGTTAGAAACGGAAAATCTGTCGGTGAATCTCTCCGTGACGTGAGGAAAACACTGTCTCGACATTTTGCACAGAATTCGTATACATATGTACTTACACTGTATGTGGTTCATCTGTTACAGATGTAGGCTATAGTTTAGTTGACAGGTTCAGTCATAATGTGGTCGATCTGGTCTTCAAAAACTTGTGATCTTAGCTATCTTGTAGAGTCAGTCGGCAAAAAAGTTTACTCCGTGTTGGGACTTCCAAAAGACTGAATTCTAGTTTAACATTTTATAAGATGGTTTCTGCCTTTTTTTCTTTTCTTTTTATTGTATTGTATTGTATTGTATTGTATTTATTTATTTATTTATTGCCAATCCAGATTTATAAAGCTTTTACTTTTGACGTAACAAGGCAATAAATTGATGGAGTTATTGGAGAAAAATCAAGACGTATTTTTATAAAATCCCTTTAAATGATGTTGACCGAAGTTATTTGTGAGGAGTGAATTTAGAGGTGGAAATGAGCAAAGCCAAGTAGTCATTCCAAATAAGCCGTCACTGTTTTAAAAAAGTTTCTTCTCCAAATATAGGCTAATCATTTTGCTCGCTTTGCCTTGCCTTGGTTGATGTCATGATGAACCTTTACGAATAAATATAGGCCTACTTGTTCTTAATTTAAATCCAACAATATTCAAACACATTCGTTAAAAGTATTGCTCTTTATGAGAGCATGTCTGTGTCAGAAGTGACATTAAAGTTAATGCATCAACTTCTCAGCCCTAAGCAAGCATGAAGGCCCGATTTGTCAGGGTTTTTATAAAGGCAGATAGCCTTTCTCCAATAATGGTCCAGATAACAACCTAGGCTATATGACAAGCTTAGATTGTACCATTTTAGGCCTGTATAACAAAATACAAAATATTTTCTAATACACATTGCTTGACTGAAAGGATTTGACATTTCATGTTTAACGCAGCCATGTTACAGGACAGAGAGTGCGTGAAATGCAACAGATACGCCTACAGTAGACAAGCAATTATGAAAGGCATCCGGGAAATTATGAACTCTTTGGTAATCAGCTCAAATGACCGCCTTATTAAAGTGAAAGGAATTAAACTATAAAAACAACTCTTAAGTGAACAAGCATGCACGGAAAGTTTGTTTTCAGCTGCTCGACGAAAAGACTTTTTTTCCCCTACACGAACAAGCAGGCAGTAGTTTACTTAATATTGAATAAAACTAAATGCGAATGTGAAGACTAGTAATTACTAAATATTACTGCTGTTGTGAATGCAGTTGTCTCTGTGGTAACCATGTAGAAACTAATGTGGGGGCAGCTGTTCGCCCTCGCAGCTGCTCTGTCCCGATATCCCACATTCACCGTTCTTGAATCCATCCCGTTTAATATCCCTATCTAATGAGGGATTATTTAACCTGCTTTTACATCTGGACATCAACTCTATTCGGCACTTACCCTTATTTGAACAGATATGCGTGTTTCAGCACGAAACATTAGAAGAACATTGACAGCGAGCTCACCGAACGAATGAGATGCCTATCACTTCCGGTTTGTTGCCAAGACAACAGTTGCACGCCTCCTCTAAACTCAAAGTCACAACAAACGCTGTTTCTTAATGGAAGTTTAAACGCGCATTTTGTCGCATCCACTCAGCTTTTTTGTCGCCTTTGCCCCGAATTAGGATACTCATATAACAATGAGTCAACGGCAGATTTTACAAGGTGAGGAAGTCATATTCGTTGAAGGATTACGTTAAAAATGTTAATTTAATAGTAAACTCGCTCAGGTAATTACACCACTGCGGTTGCTTACTTTTCTTACTTTTGCTGTTTGTTGATTTTGGGCATTGACTCGTCTTAACTATTGTCAGTAACATGCCTTATATCAGCAAACCCAAATTTGTAAAACGAGATGATGATGATGATATTTGTGCAGCGTTTGAGCAGTACCAGAAGGCAAGAACACAATTTGTGCAAACTGTAGCAGATCTTGCATCGAGACCACAAAATACTGAAACACTTCAAAATGCTGGTGAGTGTCTAAAATATTTATTTTGTGAGAATATTAACTGAGAAGGCTTCTACATGAAGAATGGTATGGCATCTGCTTCATCATTTTTAAAATGTTTTCTGCAGAACTGATGAAATGTCATTTTCTTGGGTAATCGTCCCCTTGGAATTATAAGGTTCTATCTGCATTCTGAGCAGTTCTGAGATATTGAACTTCAAAGTTTTTGCATTCCATTGGACTTTGTAGATATAACCTTTTTGTTTTCTAAATAAAAAGTCCCCAAATGTACTCAACATTACCAAAAACATCACATAATGTAAATAATTTGTCACAGAATAAGAATATGCGAATAACTCAATTTTGACAAAAATGTCAGATAGAACTTTATAATTCCAAGGGGACGTAATGTTAATTACAAGTAAGCTTAGTATTTTAAAGACATTCAAGGTGAATGATAACATGGGCTGTCAAATAATCTATAATATATAATTTTAACTTAAATGGTTAGTTCACCCAAAAATGAAAATGTCATTTATTAACGTTACTCACCCTCATGTAGTTCCACACCCGTAAGACCTTCGTTCATCTTCGGAACACAAATTAAGATATTTTTGATTAAATCCGATGGCTCAGTGAGGCCTCTATTGAGAGCAAAGCCATTGTAAATCTCAAGATCCGTAAAGGTACTAAAAACATATTTAAAATAGTTCATGTGAGTTTGGTGGTTCTACCTTAATATTATAAAGCGACGAGAATACTTTTTGTGTGCCAAAAAAAAAAAAAGACTTTTCAACAATATCTCGTGATGGCCGACTTTAAAACAGTGCTTCGGAGCTTTACGAATCGAATCAGCGGTACGGAGCGCCATAGTCACGTGATTTCAGCAGTTTAGTCATTTGATAGGAGATCCGAATCAGTAATTGATTCATAACGCTCCGAAGCAGTGTTTTGAAATCGAGATATTGTTGAAATGTCGTTATTTTGTTGTTTTTTTGCCGCACAAAAAGTATTCTCGTCACTTTATAATATTAAGGTAGAACCACTGTACTCACATGAACTGTTTTAAATATGTTTTTAGTAGCTTTATGGATCTTGAGATTTACAATGGATTTGCTGTCTATAGAGGCCTCACAGAGCCATTGGATTTAATCAAAAATATCTTAATTTGTGTTCCGAAGATCAACAAAGGTCATACAGGTGTGGAACAACATGAGGGTGAGTAATTAATGACAGAATTTTCATTTTTGGGTGAACTAACCCTTTAACAAAACTCAAAATTGGATTTATTTTGTCCTAACCTTCTTCACACTCAAATGTCGAAATATCTTACAAAACACGTTAGCAAGTTAAATTTTTAATTAATATTACCAAACACATACAGTAGCTCAACATTTCATTTAGATATATTTTATTATATGGTTTGAACCTGTGAAAGTATATCCTCCCCTCATCTGCTCTCAAGTGTTTTCTCCCCTGCACAAATGTGCTCACTCTCTTTGGCTTAGGTGTAATGTCCCTTTTGAGGCCTCTCCTTTTGGATGCAGTCCCAACTATTCAGCAGACAGCAGCTCTGGCTCTCGGAAGGCTTGCCAACTATAACGATGACCTGGCTGAGGCTGTAGTAAAGGGAGACATTCTTCCTCAGCTTGTGTACTCCCTGGCTGAGCAAAACGTGAGTTTCTTTAGTTGAGCTGTTCAGCTTTCATTTAAATAAATCAGTTTGCCTTAAGGCGTCAGACTTTCATGTCTAAATTTACTTTTGCACTATGCAAAAACTTAGCAATGTCGACCAGGCAAACCATGTTTTTACAATTTCCAGTTTCATTAATATATTGTTTTGTGCTTTTATCATTTAATACTTGCTTTTAAATGTTTTGTGATAAGCATAAAGTCAAAGCAGAAGCAGTTTGTTTGTCTGCATTCTTTATTTAAATGATGTGACTTATAATAACAGCAACATGACTGTTTGCAGTAATACGGGGGAGACCAGGTATGGTTGTAACACTTTTTGCTTCAGCATCGAGATTGTCCTCACTGCAGAGCACGAGATCCAGGGGTGAGGTTGGATCCAGATCCAACTCCTCCCACTTTACATATCCCTAAATCTACCTGTCTCCTCCCCCTTGATCTAAACCTACCCATCTCCACCCCCTGGATCTGGATCCAACTCCTCCCACCTTACATGTCCCATATCTGTCTCCGCCCCCTGGATCTTGTGTGTTCTACCCCACTACTGGGGTAGACTGTAACAAATGCTGAAGTTGTAACAATTAGACAAAGAAGCAAATACAGAAGCCACACCATGCAATATGCTTCAAAAACAGGTTTACTGAAACAATCCAAAAGAAGAATACAAAACAATGTCTCACTTTCTGTGAATGACCACAGCTCAAATCCACTTAGTGTTTCAGGAGTTTGTGTGTCTGTAAATTAGTCTACTAGAACTAACTTCCTTAGCAGTATTTATGCTTAATGAACACTCAACTGCAGTGTACCTTTTTAAAGAACATGTAGATCTAACAAAATACAGTGTAAATTTATGTGTCTATGTGTGAATATTCTCAAAGTAACAAAGTATCAAAGTGACAATCGTGTTGTTAACCTTGGAGTGCAGGCTTGGTGGGCCCAGAGACTGCATAGACCACAATTTACCCACACTTCCTTTGGCTTTGAATTGTCAAATGGCTCCATACAGACAACATAAATGTTTTCATTGTCTGAGATCTCAGAATCCTCACCACTGCTTTCAACATTGTCTTCGCAACTGATCTGACTGACCTGCCCCATTTTTTTAACACTAGCTAACACTTTTTTTAAAAAAAAAAAAAAAAAGAAAAGGAAACTGTTCTTAGTTGTATGTAAGGGGATGGTTGTATAAAGTTTTTAAAGATGTGTAACAACCTACCCCACCCCTGTCAGCCAGTGTTTAGGTAGCTGCATTAGGTTTCAAATTAGCAGGTTAATCTAATATATGACCCTGGACCACAAAACCAGTCATAAGTCGCACAGGTATATTTGCAGCAATAGTCAACAATATATTATATGGGTCAAAATGATCGATTTTTCTTTTATGCCAAAAATCATTAGGATTTTAAGTAAAGATCATGTTCCATGAAGATATTTTGTACATTTTCTTACCGTAAATATATAAAAAAAATTTATCTGGACTTCATTTGGAAACTTTAAAGGCAATTTTCTCAATATTTAGTTTTTTTTTTTTGCACCCTAATTCCAGATTTTCAAATAGTTGTATCTTGGCCAAATATTGTCCTATCCTAACAAACTATACATCAGTGGAAAGCTTAATTATTCAGATATCAAAAATTTGACTCTTATGACTGGTTTTGTGATCTAGGGTCACATATAAGTTATATGATTTTATCTGCAAAAGTTTAAGTACTAAACAAAATGTTTTTTCTTTATAAAATCTGTAACTATTTACAGCCCAGGTACTAAACATGTACATATTGTTTCATTATGAAAATGTAAAGTTCATGGTAATGCATCATCTCCAGATCTCAGACTGGCAAACTTTTTGATCATTGTCCAGATTCCGGAATAACCCAGCAGAGAAAAAAACAAAACAACAACAACAACAACAAAAACTATGACCCAAAGCCTTTACTCTAAAACTTATTGTTAGATTGCTGTTACACTGTCATCAGAAGTTTTTTCATTTTCATTTTAATCTAATTGAATCATATAGAATGTAATATATATGGACTTACTGTTTGTTAAAGGCAGTTTTTCTGGTGATTCATGAATATTCTAGTGTGATTATTGTTCAATTGCTTTGTCCCTTCCCTCTGGATTACTGGGATATGAATGACAGCGATTCTATAAGAAAGCTGCTGCATTCGTTCTTCGGGCTGTTGCTAAGCACTCCCCTGAGCTGGCCCAGGCCGTGGTGGACTGTGGAGCACTGGACGCTCTTGTCGTCTCCTTGGAGGAGTTTGACCCTGGGGTCAAAGAGGCTGCGGCATGGGCAATAAGCTACATTGCCAGACATAATGCACGTGAGTTTCCTTCTAAAAGGTCTTTTTTTTTTTTGTTTCTCACAATTTGTCAATGTTCCTTTTGTTGTTCATCTTCTCTCCTGGTGTGCAGAGCTGTCTCAGGCAGTGGTTGATGCTGGAGTTGTTCCTCTGCTCGTGTTATGCATCCAGGAGCCTGAAATTGCCCTGAAGAGGGTTGCTGCTTCCGCTTTGAGTGACATAGCCAAGCACTCCCCAGAGCTGGCTCAAACCATTGTGGACACAGGGGCGATCGCCCACCTAGCACAGATGATCCTAAACCCAGATGCCAAATTAAAGGTGACAGCCACCATTTTAAAAATACAGGTTCTGAAAGGGGGGTTTCGTAGCAAGAAGGACCATTTGGGGTTCCCCAAAGTACCTTTTTGTGATCTTAATGTGAAGAACATTTTAATAATCTAAAGAACCAAAAGAAGTTTGTCCAGTTGAAAGGTTCCATGGATGTTAAAGGTTCTTCATAGAACCTCCAATGCCAATAAAGAACCTTAATTTTTTAAAAGTGTACAGATATTGTAATCAATGACATACAGACTCAATAGGGCTTTTCACATTTGAAATAGTTAACCCTGGGTCATTTTAACCCCAGGAAAACAGAATCCTAGGTTATCTTATTTTGCATTTCACACTGTGCAAATTTTAGCTGGGGTTAACAATTAATCCTAGGTATTCATAAACTGATGGTTCACACTATACATTCCTAAACCTTTGGTTAACGTTCTTATTTGCATATTTGTGGTGTCAGTGTCGTTGATAGTAGTCAGTATACAACCTTTTTACATAAAGGCTCTAGCGTTGTGCATCCTCATATTAATTAATGATGACTATCAATTTAATATAACTCTTCTTAAAGGATTAGTTCACTTCAGAATTAAAATTTCCTGATAATTTACTCACCCCCATGTCATCCAAGATGTTTATGCCTTTCTTTCTTCAGTTGAAAAGAAATTAAGGTTTTTAGGAAAACATTCCAGGATTTTTCTCCATATAGTTGGCTACCAACATTGAAGGTCCAAAATACAGTTTCAGTGCAGCTTCAAAGGGCTCTACACGATCCCAGCCGAGGAATAAGGGTCTTGTCTAGTGAAACGATTGGTCATTTAAAAAAAAAAAAAAAAGTAAATACTTTTTAACCACAAATGCTCATCTTGCACCGCTCAGCGATGCGCCACGCATTACGTAATCATATTAGAAAGGTCATGCGGAAGTACCATGGTAGGGTGTTTGACTTAGTTTTTGCACGTTCACTTTGTAGACACCGGATGGGTACTTTCACCTATGTCAAGCGTGACCTTTTCAACGTGATTACGTAACACATGGTGCATTGCAGAGCAGTGCAAGACAAGTATTTGTGGTTAAAAAGTATCTAAACTTTATTTTTTTAGAAAATGACAGAACTTTCGTTAGATAAGACCCTTATTGCTCGTCTGGGATGGTGTAGAGCACTGAAACTGCAATTTGAACCTTCAACCCATTGGTAGCCAGTGAAGTCCACTATATGGAGAAAAATCCTGGAATGTTTTCCTCAAAAACCTTAATTTCTTTTCAACTGAAGAGAGAAAGACACAAACATCTTGGATGACATGAGGGTGAGTAAATTATCAGGAAATTTTAATTCTGAAGTGAACTAATCCTTTAACTCCATTTGATGCATTTTTTATCAGCATTTGACATTTTTCCCCTCAAATGCTGAAACTACTCACAACATGCAATGTTTCTGTGACTGTCCAAAGCTTGTGAATATGAGGCACGTGTTTGGTTGTCTGTTGCTAACTATCTATCTAACTATCTGCCGTAACATGCTATCATAATTTAACACTGTACATGCAGGGTTAACAACACAAAACTGGTGCTAATCCTTATAACCCTGGGTAAAAAGATCCCTGCTTCTAAATTGCAAGTGTGTAACTTTTCTCTCCTTGGGGTTAAAACTGGGGTTTAGAAAAATGATAACCCCAAAGTTAAGCACAGTGTGAAAAGCCCTAATGTCTTAATTTGACAGTACATTTTTACTCCTCTTTACAGAGACAGGTTTTTTCAGCTCTCAGCCAAATCGCCAAGCATTCCGTGGACGTAGCTGAGATGGTGGTGGAGGCCGAGATATTCCCCGCCGCACTGGTTTGCCTAAAGGACCCTGATGAATACGTTCGGAAGAACGTCGCCACTCTTATTCGGGAAATCACAAAACACACCCCAGAGGTACCTACCACATACATAACATACCCACTAAATGATTTCAAGATGCTTGGGTAACTTTGGAATCTCCACTTTGTCAGCTCTTTGACACCCCCTGTTTAAATAACATGGTGTGAGGCAGCTAGTCTGTAAACCATGGAGAATGTGGGTCTGTTATTTATCACCAGTGCAACACAGGAAACCACATAGTCATTGCATCACCCCTTTTTCACCTGCCCAAAACTGTTTTGCCTTTCTGGTCTGCCTTGCTAATTATTTATCATTATGTCACACTAACTTGTGTGTTTGCTTATGTGCATTGTGTGTTTCCTACTCAGCTGTCTCAGATAATAGTGAACATGGGGGGTGTAGCGGCTGTGATTGACTACCTCGGGGACTCCAAAGGGAATGTTCGCCTGCCTGGGATCATGATGCTGGGCTATGTGGCTGCACACTCCGAGAACTTAGCCATGGCTGTGATTGTATCTAAAGTCTGTTGTAACATCTTTTCATAAGCTTATACTTAAAACTTAAATTTGACTACATATGTACAGTACTGTTCAATAGTTTTGGGTCAATAAGATTTAAAAAAAAAAAAAAAAAAAAAAAAAGAAATTAATACTTTTATACAGCAAGGATTAAATTCAGTCATCAATGGTGACCATAAAGACTTTTATATTGTTACATATATATATATATATATATATATTTCAACCAAATGCTGTTCTTTTGAACCATCTATTCATCAAAGAATTCTAAAAAAAAAAGTCATGGTTTCCACAAAAAAATACTTTCATAATAATAATAATAATAATAATAATAATAAAAGTTTCTTGAGCACCAAATCAGTATCTTTTAATGATTTCTGAAGGATCATGTGACACTGAAGACTGGAGTAATGAAAATTCAGTTTCGCCATCACAGGAATAAATGACATTTTAAACCATATTAAAATAGAAAACCGTAATTTTAAATTGTAATAATGTTTCACAATATTACTGTTTTACTGTATTTTTTTCTTCAAATAAATGCTTGGTAAACATAATAGACTTAACGACCCTAAACTTCTGAACAGAAGTGTATTTCTCTCATAATACTGATTATGATCATATTTGATTCTCCACTCTTGTAGGGAGTGCCACAGTTGGCTATCTGTCTGGAAGAGGAGCAAGAAGACCATCTTAAAGCTGCCACAGCTTGGGCTTTTGGCCAGATTGGCAGACACACACCTGAACATGCACGAGCTGTTGCTGTGGCCAATGTGTTCCCTAAACTCCTAAATCTCTATTTGGACACTGAAAGTTCTGAAGACCTGCAGGTCAAGGTGAGCTACTGGCCATAGGTAAATAAACTGGTAGAGGTACTACTTTTTATTTTGGTGTAAATTGTTTTTTACAAATGTCATTCAGATTTTTTAGTAACTCTTACCTCTTCTTTACTTTGTATACATACTCAAAAAAGGCCAAGAAGGCATTGAAGAGCGTCCTTCAAAAGTGCACTTATCTACCAGCACTGGAGCCTCTTCTCTATGAAGCTCCCAGCAACATCCTTAAACATGTCATCTGCCAGTTCAGTAAGGTAGCTGGAACTTACTGTTTTCATTAACACATTTTATGAAAGCTGCATTTGTTAATCACAGTGAGAACTGTTTAAAGAGCTTTTCTATTTCTTCCCCATCTTTAAAGGTTCTTCCTCATGACAGTAAGGCACGCCGCTTGTTTGTTACCAGTGGTGGTCTAAAGAAAGTGCAGGAGATCAAAGCAGAACCTGGTTCTGCAATTCAGGAATATATCAATGCAGTCAACAGCTGCTACCCCGAGGAGATTGTCAGGTTCATGAATATTTATGTGAATAATAAACAGCACCATATCAAAATATTTTTAAACTAAACATGTTTTTATAATGCTGTAAACCCTTAGATTTAATATGCTGTGTGGTTTTTGGTGTTCCACTGACAGGTTCTTCTTTCACAGGTACTATTCCCCTGGTTACTCTGAGACCTTGCTGGAAAGGATTGAAAACTACCAGCCAGTGTAATCCTGTGCAACACTTTACTGAAGCACTATGAATGTTTTACTTTTTAAAAAGTGAACTTGTGAAAAATAAAAAGTGAAAAGTGGCCATATAGCAATGATAACATCTGCAACATCTTATTTTGATATATAAATTATATTAAAATGCATGTATGATATTGCGAAATAGTTTGTTTTTTGATGTCTTATCTTGTTCAATGTTTAGTAATACTCAACAAAAGCATTTAGTTATATTTAGTGGTGATACAGGATTATTAATTCAGATATTTGCTGTTTTTGATCAGCAGCAAAGCCAAAGCTACATAAAAATCATTGATAAATCCAGTATGTACCAAAAAAAAAAATATATATATATATAATGAACCTTCTATATACTCCATTTAATTATCAGGGTATAAAAAGTTGTTGATTGTCATTTAAATGCTTGTAAATTTTGTGCAACCATTTGAGGCTACCTGATTATTAAGACACTTTTTCAGGTGTTAAGTGAATTACCAATCAGGCATTTTTAATAAGGTCTAGTACATGTCATTGCACAGGGCTAAAGTTTGTTTCCCAAAAGCGTAAGCCTAAATGGAAAAACAATCATACAAATCCTACTAGAATTATGGGCTCTTTCTCAAAAAGCATTGTAATTTGAGAAGACCTTTAAATTCATCATAGATCTACGAGTGCTCTAAAAAAGGGGTTTTCAAACTGGGCCCCAGGGGCCACAAGGGAGTGCCAGGAGGTCCGTAGAAAAGTCTAGAAAAGCACTGTAAAACAAAAAAGTAAAAATAAATAAATAATAAAAATTAAGATTAAAATAACTAAATGTATAGGCTAAATAAATTGAATAAAATATTTAAAACATTGATTAAAATAAATAAACTTAAAAATGAATATAAATACATAAATAATGTTATAATGTAACAAACTAAATATTTTTCACTATATGTTTTCCATACTTATTAATTTTCACAATATAAATTTGGTCTTTAAACATGAAAATATATAGCTGCCTTTTAAATTTTAGTATGAGAGGCCCTTAAATCACACCAGGATGATCATATTTGAGGGTCCATATCATCTAAAAGATTGAAACCCCTCCTCTAAAATAATAATATGTGCTAAGCGCATCGCTAGTAGGCAGACTCACCTGATGGACAACCGCAAAATGACACCTAAACTTAATATTAATACAGTTATATACTTACACTTTAGGCTTTTTCCTTTAATGTCGGGATACTTCATTTTATGCCTTTATTTAAATAAATATAGTGCTATGATCTATGTGTATGACCACGTAGTCTGCACAAAAAAGTGGCATTATTATTTCAGTCAAGTGGCAATTCAGAGGGAGATGGTCCAATAAAATACTTTGCTGGCTTATTAAAAAATAGGAACGAAAAATTATCAATGAGAGAATATCATGCCGTTTATGAGTACATGTGTTGTGCCGAATTTCGACTCCCTGCCAAAGCATTTTCATCCTCTTCTACAAGCCTCTCTTTCCTCCACCTCTACCGCACCACAAGGTCATGAAGCATCGCTGTCACCGTTATCGCTTTAGGGCGCAAAGAGCAGACCGCTCAATTTCACTCGGCAGTACTGGCAACACGATGAACCTCGTTCGTTAGGTTGAATACCCTTGTCATTGGCAGGATCACTCTCAGGGCCTCAATACAGTAAACGCTGCCTCCTGGCCCTTGAAGCTTGCGCGTAATTTGACCCCATGAATTTGTGAAAAGAAAAGATTGCAAAAGGACATCAGATGAACAGATCAGCTGTTGTGTCAAAGATATGAACAAAGGACTCGCACAATTATAGTTACGTAGATATTTATTAATAGACCTATTTAAGAAAATAAAAACATAAAGGCCCTAATAACGAGCGATTTACATTTTAACACGTTCTGAACAGACAACGCCGTATTAAAAACGCGTAGCCTAGCCTACTTCGTGTTATGGATGTTTTAGGAAACACCCGTATAAAAGAAACGAACGTTCGTAGCATAATATCGGGAACGCTTTCTATAATTATAGAGAAATGGGCCCTGTGAGGTTTGATTTTCATTGATAATTATGCATTCACTCGTTATCGCCCCCTGCTGTCTGATTTGTGCATAACATGTACAGATTAAAGAGCAGCTGTTAAACATATGGCAGCCCATGCTTTGTTTATTGTTTTCTCTTTTGATGTCAATCAGATTACTTTTTCATTTGACACTGTTTTGTTATGCATTGTCTCCATTCCACAGCTTTGTCATTGATTATGAAATCAGAATACCAGATCACTTCGTGAATGTAAAATATATTAAAAACAAAAACAAAACAAAAAAACAATAAAACAATAGACCTATGGCCTATTTGGATTTTCATTACAATTGTTAGCAGGACTTTCAAATGAAATGTAATAGAAAATATTATAATTTTCATATTCTCTAAGGTAGGGGATGCTTTGCCACAGTTATTAATTTTAAATTAAGTCTGACTTGCCTGCATTACCGTAAGGCTGGAACAAACGTAGGCCTATATCAGTTGTGGCATCGTTCTTTCAGCCACTACCATATGCCCAAGAAACGGAAGAAGCCTTGAAATAATTAAGCCATATACGCTTGAGGCTTTAAATGAGAAGGCTATGCCACAAATCTTCGTGTGCTCCAGACTGCAAGCTGTAGGCTACTCGTAGATTCAGTGAAAACCGACAACATAGCCTAATTTGGTCTGTATGCCTCTTCCATTTGAGACAGTCTATGACATGAGGATGTCCTCAGATTATTATTACTATTTTTTTAAATACTTTCTTGCCTAAACGGCATTTAACACCAAATCATTTAAAAATTAACCAGCTCTTATGTCTTATTAGGCCTTCTTGTGCCCCTTTTAACGTTGACGTTAACGTCGCAACGAACATTCACACCCGTTAATAAAGTTATTAATTAAAGTTATAGGCTAATTGTCAAACGAATATTAGGCCTACGCATATAGGCTTTTGGGGGTTTATCTTCATGGAACATGCAGCCAAATGTTCCTGTCTTTGCTTTCTTGTAGTCAATTTAGTTCCCATAAAATCTGTCCCAATTCACTTTGTAAACAGAAGCATGAACGTCAACGTGATTTTTAATTGTTGAAAACAGTTCTACCATGTTTTATTTTACTTCTTTTTTTATTTTTGATAAACGTATAATATTTAATAAATAGTTTTATTGGTTTATTTAATTTAGCCTATTTTTTATTAACTTTTTGTAGGTCTATTAACTTTTTATTTTTTTAACGTATCTTTTTTTAATTAACTTAATAGCCTACTAAAATATTGATTTACAGTCTTATAGGCTTACACGCATTACTTTTGTAATTTATGACTGTTGAACACATCATCGAATGGGAGGGGTTTTGAATTGTAAATTAATTGAAACAACACGGTACAACAAGGGAGTAAACACAAGGGAGCGCGGTCCTCTCAGCGCGCGCTGGCACCCACACACCCAAAACCCACATCTTATTTAATGTGTTATTGCCTAGCACGAGAGATTAGTCTCGGTGAAAGCTAGTTTTATTCAACCCCGTCAACCATTGTGCCCTTGGGCGTCAATGACCCTGGCCGTCAATGGTCCACTTCAGCGCTCATTCATCACTGTGGAACATGGATACGTGAAGTGGCAGGTTCTGTTTTCACAGGGGGATGTAGCCGTTGGCTTGGTCAGCACTTGTCGTCCTGTTGTGGGTCACTAACAATGTGTTCATGCCTCACCTATAAATGTCTATTTCTCAATAATCCTGACGTGGTCCGTCTCGGAAAATTCTTTGAAGCCAAAAACACCACTGGCATGTGATCAGTCAGACTTTGTCAGACTCAGCAGGCTCTACACATGCATTCACCTGAGACATTCTCAAAAGGAACGCATCAGTAAACAAACAGGCTTTTTCCTTTGAAACGGACCACAAGTATGAATACACATTTTTTATCTCATAATGCGAATATGTTAGCAATTATACAGTCTGAGAAGAGCAAGCGGCACTGCCTTGACAAAAATATTCTGCATCTAGTTGTTTCGTCACTCATCCGTGTATCTCCATCGGTTTCTGGTAACTAGGATCATCACATGAACATGTTTTGGAGTATTTTGGATTATTTAGAGAGAGTTTTTTGTTTTGTTTTGTCTTCTCTCATTCTATTCAGTTTCCTGTTTGAAGAAGCATGTGTCAAGCCTTGTTTATCCTGTGTGAAACTTGCAGTCATTGTTCTTTGCATGAGTTACAGAAGCTGAATTTGCATTTTGAAGGTGTAAAGCTCACTTGTGAAAAACCTTCTAGGACTTTTATACAGAGAATCAAAAGTAGAAAAGAACGAGATCTTAATGGTCAGCACCCACAAGCTGAGGATATTAACAAAAACTATATGCATTTCATTCAGATCCCTTAGACCAGTTTGTAATCAGAACTATCTTGTAGAATTTAAATAGCTATAAAATTTAAATAAGTACAGTTATCATAAAATACATTCATTACAATAAAAAGAGAAAAAAAAATAATAATAATTTGGGATCCCTGACTGAAGGCGTAAGAATGCAATCGATAATTTGGAAATGCAACTGTCAATCAAGAACAGGCACGCCTCCTTTCACCTGCTCACTCCGACTTAAAGGAGACAAAGAAGTCGTTCGCGATAACGACGAGAGACATTCCAGTTGATAAGATGTTTATGTTCTGTCGGACCGTATTTTGTTTGATTTTGTTACTTATATTTGCTCTCAGATATGTTAAGGGAAACTCGGGATATGGTATGTAGCAACTCTGAAACCGCACTTGACAAATAAGGCCTTGATGAAACTGAGGAATCTAAGTAATTTTGGTACACATGAAGATTTGTTTATGATATAAGATGACACTTTTCACAGCTGTTCATCTTGGATTCAACAACTATAGCTCATTGGACTCAACCCATCAAGAAACTAAGCGTTCACTATGTTCCAAGCCGTGTTTCAGTGAAGGGTAAGAGTCCTTTTTTTATACTACATTTTATCTACACTATTCACTGTTTACACTGTAAAATGTTTTGTCAGGTAACTTAAAATGTGAATAATAAAATAATTAAATATTATAGATCTAAATATGATAACCAAATAGATTTTATTCAACTAAAAATATTGAATGAGGCCATATAAAAAACAATTATAGAAGTCATAGACTACATGAACGTTTGACAAAAAATGGAAGTGTAGACAATATAACAGCACAATGCAATTATTTAGTTTTTACAATTAAATTAATTAAAATAATCATGAATGGTTGCTACAAAAAATATGATAAAATGCAAATATATAATGATTTTTTTGTGCAAAAAAAAATATGCAAAATTGCATTTTGATCTCGTATTTATTGTAAAGATACTTGCTTAAAAATGTATGTGTTGAGCTATGCATCTTTTATTGATAAACAACACTGAAAGAATATGTGGGCAAAACTATAACCAGAAGTGAGCAATCTTTCACTATATTGTATATCAGTTTATCACAAAAATATTCCAGAGAGTTTCATTTTCACAATTTATGTAGTTCAGACCATCTAAGAAATTTTTTCTCAGAATCATTTATTGAATGTATGTCAGCATCTGAGTGATTCATTTTGATTGTGAGTTTGACTCAATACCTGCAGGTAAGTTTCTGTGTTTTAGTGTTTTATATTGAGAAGCTTGTCTGGTTTTTATTTGCCTACAGATGCTTCTCTTCTGAGTTTGTCCCTTATGGGAATGAGACGGGCTGGTTGGCAGTGTACAGCAGCAGAGGGCCTTCTGTTCATGATGCCAGTGCAGCTGCTTTGACTGACAGGGTGCAGATTGGAAAGCCCCTCCTCCTGGAAGTCTCAGGTTATTGTCAGCCTTGCCATAGCAACCCTGGTGCAATTCAATTGTGCTTTTAATTACATTTATTTTAATTGAATTGGACACATCTTAAGTAAAAATACAATCTCAAATATTCATCTAAGCAATGCAATGTAACCCATTGATTGTATATGTTATTATATTTCCAGGCATACCGAATCTGAGCAAAGAAAACATTTCCATGGTTTTCATTACATTTAGTGGGACCTCTGATCCTCAGGGCTTGCATGATGTGTCTTTTATGGCCAACAGATACTTTACCTGCTACATAGATGCAATATTACCTACTGCTGGATTGTACCATTTAAGTATGTTTACTGGACAGTGCTACAAATATAGGAAGAATGGAACAGAATAAGCTTTTGTGACCACCATATGTCTTTGTATTTTTAGATGTGACCATGACGAACAGTATCTACACTCATTCTACCAGCTGGCAGATTAGAGCATGTCCCTCTGGGACTGAGTACTTGAATCTCATGTTGTCCAAGAAAGATCGGGATATCCCATCCTGTGCCCCTCTACCCATAGATACAGAGGACGAGCAGCAGGATAAAGCCTCAGCCAAATCCACAGACAGTCACAAGCAAGGTGTGAGGTCTATTCATAAAGAAAATCTACTTTTTCAAATCAACATTATTTTATAATTTTCTGCTTTGTATGTGTGATGTGTTTTCCAGCTGTCTGGATTTTTTCTGATAAACGGGCATATGCAACACAGACAGACATCACATTTGTAGCAGTAACAGAAGCACCTGATCCTCTATACTTTCATTGGAGATTTGGGGATGAACCTGAAATTAAAACAACATCCAGAATCTTAAAAAAGAGATATCGCCTCCCAGACAAGTGATTTTTGTTTTTGTTTATTCATCATTTTTAGTTACAAAAAACATATTTCATACAGATTTTACTGAATCAGTACTTGTCATTTGAACATTTGATTTATTTACCCATCTATCTTTGCAGATACAATGTCACTGTCAGTGTGTCTAATGGCCTTACGTCCATCAGCTCAGATGTTTATGCTGTTGTGATTCAGAGAGCTGTGCAGCCCAACAGGCTTCTCTACAGTCCCTCAGTTTTATCAAACCGCTCTGTAACTTCACCTGCCGGATCAGCTCAGGAACTGATGTCTCTTATCTTTGGAATTTTGGGGATGGAACAGAGCGAGACGGATCAAGCACTGAGCATCATGTCTTTAACAGGTACAAATTGTATCCTCCTGACTTCCCTTTCAGTGTATATATAAGAGTTTTCTATTTTAATATATTTTAAAATGTAATTTATTCCTGTGATGCAAAGCTGAATTTTCAGTATCATTACTCCAGTCTTCAGTGTCACATGATCCTTCAGAAATAATTCTAATATGCTGATCTGCTTCTCAAGAAACATTTTTTATTATCATTGTTGAAAACAGTTGTGGTGCTTAATATTTTTGTAATATATTTGTAATTCTAAATCTTTTGTAATGTTATATTGTCTGAAGTCATTATCCCATATTTTCTTTCTCTTATTAATTATTATTTTTATTTGTTTTAAAATTGTTGTCACAATTGTTGGTTACTCATGCCATTGAATTTTTCTAAAAAAAAAAAAAATTATTGTAAATGTGAATATTTTTTATTTTTCTATAGAACTGGAGAGTACATATTAGAGGTTATTATGTCCAACCTGGTGAGCTCAGCCTCTTTAACAGGGCACATCTTTGTTGTTGAAGAATCCTGTCAGCCTCCTCCGGTGAAAAACATGGGCCCAAATAAAATACAGGTACAAGTTCTCTATATTCCACAATTAGACAAATACAGTCAAACCAAAATTTATTCAGACACCTTGAACATTTCATTCATTTAATACAGTTTATTCACTATAGTTTAAACAAATGGTAATAAAATATGACAAGATCTCATAGTTGAACTGTGTCAGAAAAATGTTGTCAGATAACACTTTAGCAAAACATGGTCAGGTCGAAAGTGTCTGAATAATTTTTGGTTCCAAATTTTTGGGTATAATATGTCACAGTTTACTTTATTTTGCTATCCTCACTTACATAAATAAACTATAGTGTCCTGCACCCACTAGTAAAAATATACCAAAAATATCAAAAATGTCTGAATAATTTTTGGTTTGACTGTATACTCTAACATTTACACTAGGAGACATCAATAACACTGCCAGTGAAAAGTTTGGAATAATTAAGATTTTTCCTCACCAATGCTGCATTTAAAAAAAATCACAAATACAGTAAAAACAGTAATATTGTGAAATATTATTACAGTTTAAAATACCTGTTTTCTATTAAAATGTTTTAAAATGTAATTTATTCCTCTGATGGCAAATCTGTAATTTCAGCATCATTACTCCAGTCTTCATTGTCACATGATCCTTCAGAAATCATTCTGATATGCTGATTTGCTGCTCAAGAAACATTTCTTATTATTATCATTTCTTATTATTATCTATTCATCAAAGAATCCTGAGAAAAATGTATTATGGTTTCCACAAAAATATTAAGCAGCAAATACAGTTTTCAACATTGATAATAAGAACCATTAATTATGATTAAACACCAACAATTAATAATAATTGAGCATATTAGAATGATTTCTGAAGGATCATGTGACACTGAAGACTGGAGTAATGATGCTGGAAATTCAGCTTTGCCATCACAGGAATAAATTATAAAATAAATTGAAAACAGACATTTAAAATTGTAATAATATTTCACAATATTACTGTTTTACTGTATTTTTGCCAAATGAATGCAGCCTTGGTGAGCATTTTTCAAAAATCTTAATTATTCAAAACTTTTGACTGGCGGTGTATATACTAAATAGATTTTGCTTGCATGCTTTCAGGTGTGGCGGTATCAAAATCTCCATCTTGCTGTGACGTTTGAGGCTCAGATTCAGTGTAATGTCTCCAGAGGTCTCCTGTATAGATGGACTATATATGACATGAGCGGACGACCTCTGCTCCTCCCACACATAGACACGGGACGGCAGTATATTGATCTTCCAAAATACCTCCTTCATTATGGAACATATAAAGCTATTGCAAAGGTAATGTCCTTTTATCACTTTTCTGTTTGACTTAGGACTCAGATAATTCATATTCTACACTAAAATGTTTTTTGTCAAATAAGCTAAAAAATACTTGATATGGTTTCACTTAAATAACTGATAGAATTTGAGTATATTCAAAATAAATTTATATGTATGGGGTCGATATGATTTTAAAACGCTTTTTGAAAGAAATCTCTTATGCTCGCCATGCAAGCCTGCAATTATTTGATCAGAAATACAGTCTAAACAGAAATATTGTGAAATATTATTACAATTTAAAGATAACTTTTGTTTTAATATATATTAAATGTAGTTAATTCCTTTGATGGCAAAGCTGAATTTTCAGCATCATTACTCCAGTCTTCAGTGTCACATGATCCTTCAGAATTCATTCTAATATGCTGATTTGCTGCTTATTATTATTAATGTTGAAAACAGTTGTGCTGCTTGAGATAACTGCCTTATTTAAGCCTAAATCATCTATATTTTAATGAATGTATTAACATGAGGAAATGCTAATAAAGAGTTTTGTCATCACATAGGTCCAGGTATCTGGTAATGTGGTGTACAGCAACTACAGTGTTTTAATTGAAGTGGTGCGCAGTCATCCTGTCAGTGTCATCAGTGAAGCCACAAATATTTTCATCAGTCGTCAGAGCGGCATCATTGTTACTCTGGATGGGCGAAAATCACATGACCCAGATTACCCCAATAATACTATAAGGTACGTGACAGTGTTTGTTTATTGATTACGTTCTGTCATTTTGGCATAAATCACATCTGAAATGTTCGTTTCTGTTTTAGTTACAGCTGGTCATGCAGGCCAGTAACACAGAAGAGAGCAGCTGTTTCAACATGAACATCGTGACCACTTCAGCAGTACTTACATTTCCCGCTCTTGCCTTAAAACCTGACTTTGACCTGCTTAAATTCACTCTCACTGTGTACAGTGGCCATCGGTCTTCTTCATCTGAGATGTTCATCACTGTAACATCAAAACGTGTCAGGTGGGATTTAAAAAAAGATGACAAAAATACACATGCAATGAATGCAATATAGTGCTGTTGTATATATGTAATGAATCATATTTTTTTTTAATTCTCGGCAGTAACATTCATATGTCTTGTAAAGATTGTGGAGAAAATTCAGTGAACTGGAATGAGCAGTTTTCTGTCTCTGCTCTCTGTGATGATTGTGGTTTCAATGCAAAAAATGTCACCTATTACTGGAAACTTTACCTTGTTAATGCCTCGAGCAAAGCTGTTTCAGAGAGTAAGTACAGTCATTCAGATCTAATATTTACCAAGTTTGTGTTTTTAATAAATTTGAAATTAATTGCTCTTGCTCTTTCTTTCAGTTCCGTTCTGCAGTAGTATGGATCTAGGTTTACCCTCTAAAATGGAGGAGAGCTTACATTTCTCCAGCCTGCTGTGACACCCTACACTCCAGCCCATTTTACTGATCCCTCCGTTCCAGATATAGGGCTGTCGCTGGCTCCTTATCTTTTATCTAAAGATACTGACCTTACAGCCCCAGTTACACAAGATACTCTGACTTCAATGATGCATACGAAACGCCATAACATTAATGTACACACGCTAATTGAAAGTCCCAGCACAAACAACATGCACCACCGTGCAGCATTTCCAACTATCATACCTTCCTTCCCTGGGGAAACAGAGTCGTCTGGGGGTCAATGGGAGTATCATGGGTCTTCACCAGTCCCAGATAAGGTGTCATTGACTGATGTGATCTCAGGTAAGGTAGTGTGGTGAAAATGATCGTAACCATGTCAGAATCGTGTCATATATATATAACTATGTAAAAGTTTTAAAACTTGAAATAGGTTCCCTCTTATAATAAAGCTTTTGTTTTATGCCTTGAAACAAAATAAGCTCTGCAAAATGAGATTAGACGCCCTCTGGTGGTAGATTGTTTTTGGATAATCAGCATTTAACAATCATTTTTACAATAAGAAGAGCTCAGCCAAGGCAAAAGGCAATTTATAGAGGGAAAAAAAAAACATATTATTTAATAGATCAGTTATCTAACTCAAGGAGATCATTGTGGCAACCTAATAATAATAATAATAAGCATACAAATTATTATTAGAAGAAGTAGAAGTAGTAGTAGTAGTAGTAATAATTACAATAAATAATAATTAGTATTATCATTATTATATATTAATAATATTATAGCAGTAAACTAATGATAATATACTAACTTTGTAAACTACTTTTGCAGACTTGCATACTGAGGTTCACACAGACATTTACGAGACAATATCAGGTGATCGTCCCTCCCTACCAGGTGTTTTACTCCTAAATAAACAAACCTCTGGACTTTACATGCTGAAATTAGAAATTGTGTTTTTATTGAACAGTACTGTGTAATCTGCATGATGCTCATATGATATTTTTGGTTTTGTTTAGAGTATGATTACTATAATTTTGGCATTGAAGAGGCTGATCCTGGTGTTCCTGTCGGCAGACCTACAGGTATGTTTTTTTTTTGTGCTCTGCATCAAATGAGCAATAATGTTTTTTAATTGTTGTAGTGTGTTTAACCGTGTCTTGTGTGTGTGTGTGGTCTTGGTATTCCCTACATTATGGGGACCAAATGTCCCCATAGTAATACCAGTAAATTTTGACGTTATGGGGACATTTTTTTGGTCCCCAAGAAGAAACAAGCTTATAAATCATACAGAATGATCTTTTTTTGAAAATCTAAAATAGCAGAAAGTTTTATGTGATAGGAAGGTTTAGGGTTATACATTTTATACAGTATATAACCATTATGTCTATGGAATGTCCCCATAAAACATGGTGTATGTGTGTGTGTGTGTGTGTAAGGGACCATTTCAATGGGATTTAATTGGAATGAAGATTCATTCCCTCACTCTTATGACAATGAGGGTGATAATTGGTGGACCCCAACCTGCTTGGCCCGGCAGTTTCTGAGCAGACCCTGCTGGATCTGGACAGACAGCTCATTCATCAGTCTGTGTTTGAGTCTTACACTCTCACAGGTAAGTGAAGCACTCACAGCGCTTATTATAAGGACAAGAAACCTTCTGAATTACATAAACATTCCCACACTCTAAAAAATGCTGGGTTGTTTCAATTCAAATTTGGGTCAAAAATGGACAAACCCAACTCTTGTGTTAAATTTATAAATTAAGTTTTTATCCCATCAGTTGGGTTTGTCCATATTTGATCCAAATTTGGGTTGAAACAAGCCAGCATTTTTTAGAGTGAATAAAATATTTTTACATATGGATTGTAAAAAGAACCTTTGGTTGTCTCTGTCTTTTTTTCCTTTAGGATTATCTTCTTCGGTTGTCACATTTCAACCCTTCATGCTTAAACCAAAGAGTCTTTATTTGCTTGAAGTGTCTGCAAGTGAGTTTTGGAAATTCATAATGAAGATTCCTATTACAAATGAACATTAAACAAACAAACAACTGAATAAATAATGCATTAAATGTTTGTATTTCTTTTGGCCAAATGCTATTTGCATATTTTCACTCCTGTTTTTCTCACCTTGTCAGGTTCTGAGGAGCGGCTACAAGGGAAAAGCCAGCTGTTTTTCCACACACAAGCTGTTCCGGAGGGAATGAGCTGCCAAGTGCAGCCCAACACAGGCTCTGAAATCCACACTCATTTCAGCGTCTTCTGCTCCTCTGGAAAAGAGGTCTATTTTGCATTTTTAAGAACAGTGTAATATTCAATATAATTTTTTTCTTTGATCTGATCTTGATGTAATTGTGTTTCTGTGATCAGGATCTCTTGTATGAGTACAGTTTCAGTGTGGGAAACACTGAGAGGAAACTCCTTTACAAAGGCAGGGATTTCCAACATTACTTTAGTCTTCCTAGTGGCGATTCTAATGACGATTACAAAGGTACAAATAATCCATAATAAAGGTCATTTCACATTTACATTATTATGATCTCTACAAATAAGCCACATCTTACCTATTCTCATTCTCTTTTTTCACAGTCACAGTCTATATTGAAATAAAGAACCGATTTGGAGCAGCAACCAAACCATGTCCTGTGACAGTGACTGTTCATCCAAGCTTTCAGAGAAACTCATCCTCCCAGCCCAGCCCTGATCAAGAATTGTGCGGACACAAAAATTACTTAATTAATTCTCACATCTTTATCTGACGTATTAGCATTTTAAATGACCTTTGTTCCTTCTTCTAGGTACATGTATGGAATAGGTAACCTAACCGGTCTGAGTAAGATTGGAAGCAACAGAGACATCATCAACTATATCTCTCTTTTGACCACGGTGCTGAACCGCTTGAGTCTGGAGCCGGAGTCTTCTGTCGAGCTTCTGACTCTCATACGCGCTGCCCTCATTTCAGTGGCCTGTCAGCTGTCCATCACTGACAAGGTCTCTTAACTAGACAAAGATTCTGTAACTGACATTTGCAAAAAAAAAAAAAAAAAAAAAAAAAACTCTAACTCTATGTTCTTGCTTTTTAGGGAGATTTATTTGATATAATTTACGGGCTTACTGATTTGATAAGAATCTCTAGTCAAGTGAGTATAACCCAAGCTTGGATTTAATTTCAGTTTTCTTTATAATGTTTTATACACTTTGCTAATTATTTAATATCTGATTTAGGTGACATTTCACAGTGCCAGAGAAGTAATCCAGCATGTTCACAACATCCCATCCCGCTTACATGAGTCCAAGCCTCCAGCAGGTCATATATTGGACATTGGGATGGTGAATGCACTGGTATCTCTCCTGTCTGGTGTGTTGGAGGCTCCAGTGCTTTCTTCAAGACCAGGACACCAACTCATAAACAAAGTGCTTTACACCATCACTAATTTAGTACTGGTAAGAGAGGCATTCCTGATGCAATGTTGATGTGTTAGTTTTCAAAATGACATGACATTAAGTTCACCCAAAAATTAAAATTCTGTCATTAATTACTCACTCTCATGTTGTTCCAAACCCGTAAGGCTTTCGTTCAACTTCGGAATACAAATGAAGATCTTTTTGATGAAATCTGAGAGCTTTCTGTCCCTCCATAGACTGCCTTCACAACTGACACTTTGATGCTTCAAAAAGTTCATAAAGAGATTGTAAAAGCAATAAAAGCAGATTTAATTTAGGCTTTTATTCGCATATAAACATTGATCAGAACATAGGAGCTCAAACAAACCTGAATGACACACAAGAACAAACCTCTTCCAGAAGCTCAAACATGCTGCGTAACGAACCTCATTGGTTCTTGCTCGCATCAAGCAAACTTGAGCTTCTGTTTACCATAACTGATGTGTGACTTGATGAATGTTTACATGTGAATATCACCTAAATTAAATCTGTTCATCATATAAAGCGATTGTGTCTCTTCAGAAAATTTGGACTAAACTGCTCGATTCATATGGATCAGTTTTACAATTGATGAACTTTTTGAAGTGTTAAAAGTTTCAGTTGCGTAGCTGTCAATTGAGGGACACAAAGCGCTCAGATTTAATCAAAAAGATCTTTATTTGCGTTCCAAAGATGAACGAAGGTCTTACGGGTGTGGAACGACATGAGGGTGAGTAATTAATGACAGAATTTTCTTTTTTGGGTGAACTAACCCTTTAACATGTCCTGCTGATGATTTTTTCTGTTTGAAAAGTTGAAAAGCAGCAGAAAATTTTATTGAACTCCCAACTAACAGGGAACGTTCTCAGAACTTTGGCTAACGTTCTGGCAACATTCTCTCAAAGTTATGAACAAACGTTCTTCCTGTGATTTTAATAGGATGTTTCTTCAGAGTTATCTGGTCTTTAATAATGTTCTCAATTCCTTGGCACAAAAACATTATGTATACATCATACATGGAATGTTTTTTTCTGAAACATTTTAGTTGGACGTCTGTAAGACATTTTTTAAATGTTTCTACATGCTTCAGAGTGTTCAGAGAACATTCAAAAGTAAAGTTCCATAATGTATGCAAAATTATAAAATGGAACGTTTTCTTAAAGGGTTAGTTCACCCAAAAATGAAAATTCTGTCATTTATTACTTACCCTCATGCCGTTCCACACCCGTAAGACCTTCGTTCATCTTCAGAACACAAATTAAGATATTTTTGTTGAAATCTGATGGCTCCGTGAGGCCTCCATAGGGAGCAATGACACTTCCTCTCTCAAGATCCATAAAGGTACTAAAAACATATTTAAATCGGTTCATGTGAGTACAGTGGTTCAATATTAATATTATAAAGCGGCGAGAATATTTTTGGAGTGCCAAAAAACAAAATAACGACTTTTTAGTGATGGCCGATTTCAAAACACTGCTTCAGGAAGCATCAGAGCATAAATGAATCAGTGTGTCGAATCATGATTCAGATCGCGTGTCAAACTGCCAACGGCTGAAATCACGTGACTTTGGCGCTCCGAACAGCAGATTCGACACAATGATTCATCTGTGCTCCAATGCTTCCTGAAGCAGTGTTTTGAAATCGGCCATCACTATAATAAATCGTTATTTAGTTTTTTTTGGCGCTCCAAAAATATTCTCGCCGCTTTATAATATTAATATTGAACCACTGTACTCACATGAACCGATTTAAATATGTTTTTAGTACCTTTATAGATCTTGAGAGAGGAAATGTCATTGCTCCCGATGGAGGCCTCACGGAGCTATCGGATTTCAACTAAAATATCTTAATTTGTGTTCTGAAGATTAACGAAGGTCTTACGGGTGTGGAACGGCATGAGGGTAAGTAATAAATGACAGAATTTTTTTTTGGGTGAACTAACCCTTTAACGTTCTCATAACCCAAAAATAAAAAAAAATAAAATACATTTAATACATAAAAAAATTGAATGTTTTCATAACTTAATGGAAACATTCTTAGAACATATTTTTGTTAGCTGGTTTAAGTCCTTTGAAATGTCCAGATCGAGATGCATCTTCTAACTTATTTAATCTACCATGTGATCAATTCATTTTATCCCATTATTATAGCTCTGTCTGTGTTGTAAACTGCAATGTCTCATTTAATCACTGTAGATTTGAATGTAATATTTAGTCTGATTTTCATGGTCACTGTGGGATAAACAGATCTCTTCTGAGATTCTGTGATATTAACCTTGTTCATTTTGATTGCAGGAGTGTATGCTATCCAGCAATGTCTTGCAGTACAATGTGAACACTACTTTTATGGAAGTGTTAGCATGGAAGAATGGCCAGTCTTATTCTATGGTGAAAACATTTGGCCTCACTACGTTCCACCTCACTGATTTCCTCGAGATGCAATTTCAGCAATGGAGCAGCAATAGCAAGCACAAGCCATGCATCATTACCTGGCTCACAGTGCACAGGCAGAGCCCATACCGCTGGTCCAGAGCCATGCAGGTACACTATAAATGCATAGCTGAATTTGAGAAAATATGTGCTTTGCCCTGTGAAGCAAATTACACTCTAATTGAATGTGATGTTACAGTTCAGTGGAGAGACGGCAGACATTCGGCTCTACAACTGCACCACTAGGAAGGAAATCAAAGTCCGACATCTATCCACACCAGTTACCATTGAGTTTCTGAGAAAAGAGGGGACAAAAGTATTTTTTTTTACTGCTTGATCACAAATAGCTTTCCTCTATATTTGGTCACCCTGATTTGTGTTTATGCTTGTTCCAGCAGAGCAGACATACAAAGTTCACTCTTTTGCGCAGTCAGGTGAACAGTCACCAGTTCAACATCACGTCACAGACCCTTCAGAGAGCCTTTCAGATCACTGTGCAGTTTAACAGGCCAGCTGAACGCCCCTTTCCCATCCTGCTGCTGCTTAGGTGATGACATTGCTGCATTTCAGTGTCTTCAGTCTTCTTGTCAACCATTATGTTAAATATAACATCTGTTCACAGGATGTACGAGCAGCCGACACCTAATAAGTACAGCGAACAGAAAATATATCACTGGAAAGGACAGACAGCTCACATCTTCCTCCCTCAATCCTATTTACATGGTTTGGTTAAACTTTTTATTCCATACATTATTGTATTTGACACAAAATAGGCAAAAACTTTTGAAGATATAAAAATGAAATGTAATTTTTTAAATATATAGATTAATTATAAATGTGAAATTGTCTGCCATTATTAGTATTATATATAATACAAACATTATATAAATTATTAGTATTTATAGTATTATATATATATATATATATATATATATATATATATATATATATATATATATATATGAAAAACATATAAATGTGTATATATACATTTATTGGTAGTAGTGTTAATTTATAGTATTATATAACTGTTTATATTCTAATTAATGTTTTAAAATAATGTGTATTTTTTTTATAATGAAATGTACAAAAGTGTATAAAATCATTATAAATTTTAAAATACACTCTAAAATAAATCCATAAAAATAGGACACAATGCACTGTAATTTGAAGGAATTTTCCGTATTTATTTTTTACAGTTTTTTTACCTGAATATTGAATTTTGAACTTCATTGCGTTATGTTTTAGGGAAATGTCCGTAAAATTACTGGATAATGTCCTATTAATTTTTTGCCAGTACATTATCTGTTTTTTTACGGATTTTATTTATTTATTTATTTATTTTACAGTGTAGATATATTTATTATTATCATTTTATTATATATATATATATATATATATATATATATATATATATATATATATATATATATATATATATTTTGTACTAATTAAATATTAATATTTATATATAATATGTTTGGGGTTTTCTTACATTTCATTTTCATATCTTTTTCATTATAATTTTTTTTTTTTTTTTATCTCCAGCTACTGGTGCTGTTTACCTGATGCTTCTCAATGCAGACTATAATAAAAGCCCCAGCAACAAGTACATAGCCAGAGCTGTGAACTACACGCTTAGCATTGAGTCTGTGGAGTGTCTTTCCTGGGATGGTGTGAAAGAGTGGAAGCCCAGGGGCTGTTTTTCTCATGGTGGTGTTTCCCCAGACAAGATCTACTGCAGGTATGGATTGTACAATAAATGCTCCATCTAGTGGTAAGACAAAAAATAAAGTTTCATGTATTTTGATCTTGTGTAGTACCTCAAATGTTGTAGTAATGGCTTCAAATGGCCTTGCAAAGAGCTTTGTAACAAATAGGTTACAAATAGTGTTCCTTAATATTAATTATTGTGTCAATCATTTGTTCTGTAGGCCAATATTACATGCACTAATAAAAAAACTAAAAATGTGTCGTCTGTTCCTTTTTTTCAGTTGCAGCCACCTGGCATCATTTGCAGTATCGCATGAGAACATCATAAGCAGCTTCAACTCGGCAGATGTTTCACAATTTATCCAGTACACCTGCAATGCCTCTCTCCAAATTTATCAGATCTCAATATGGTTGCTTTTTAACTTACACTTACAGATATTCTCATCTTGTCTTGCAGCTCCAAAACCAACTACATACTGATCATTTTGTCAGTAATATTTCTGGCTGTCTATGTGGTGGTGTTGCTCTTCTGTAGGAAGGCTGATGTTTCCATACAGAAAACTACAGGCTCATTCCTGCTTCCAGAAAACAATCCCTCAGACAGATTCCTCTATGCTGTCACTATAGATACAGGCTTTAGATCTAGAACCAGAATGACAGCAAAGGTATTAATCATTGTGTGACCATCGCTGCATACACTGTGTGAATGCATATTGTAAGCTGCATGCGTTATGCACGTTACAGTCGATTTCGGAATCTTTATTTGTAAAATGTTTCAGGTTCACATTGTTCTATATGGAGATGATGGTGTCTCTCAAACCAGGGAACTCAGCAGCTCTGACTCCAAACTCTTTACATGCAACTCAAGGAACACTTTTATTCTGAGGTAAATGCTCATTCCGCACATATATTGAGACAGTACAGCCAACCATTAATTTAAACCTAATTTAATTGTCTAATTTGTTACATTTTTGTGACATCCTAATTTCTCATTATTCAGCTCCCCAGAAAGTCTGGGTCGAGTATTGAAGGTGCACCTTTGGCATGATAATGGAGGTTCATCTCCCAGCTGGTACCTGAGCCACGTGGTGGTAAAAGACTTGGTGCAGGGGTCCAGCTGGTTCTTCCTGGGCCAGTGTTGGCTGGCAGTGGATGAGGGAGATGGAAGGGTGGAGAGGAGTTTAGCTGCTTCTGAATGCGGTCTGACATTTAAACAGGTGAAACCCCATGTTGTTATTGATGTACATCTAGTTAAATATGGCTATATAGATTTATTTGAGTCTGTGCAGTGTGCAGTGTTCTTATAAAAGGATTGTCCACCCAAAAATGAATATTCTGCTGTAATTTACTCGCCCTCATGTCATACCAAACCTGAATGACTTTCTTTCTTCTGCAGAACACAAAAGAAGATATTTTGAAGAATGCTGAATATTTTGATTCCCATTTACATCCATTGTATTTTTTTCCATATAATAGAAGTCACTGGGATCAGAAACCAACATTTTTCAAAATATCATTGTGTTCAGCAGAAGAAAGTAAGTCATACAGGTTTAGTATGGCATTTTATTAATGATTTTAATTTTCAGGTAGACTGTCCCTTTAAGTCAAAGACATCTTGGTCTATTTAATTTGACAGTAGCATTTATATTTAAATAGATACAATTATTTAAATAACAGTCTTTAAAATGTTTTCGTCTTTGCTACAACATGTTTGTTCACCAATATAATAATCATTCCTCTCATTTTTACTCAAAGTTGAATAATTTCAGCTTGATTTTGGCATTATTTAAAGTTTGAAACTTTAAGGCAGCAAGTATACTTTAAGTTTAAAATTTTTACAATTAAAATTTTTGGCACAATACAAAAACCAGATTAATTGTCATATGCTTACAATGAGTATATTGTTTTTTTCTTTGAATAAGTCTGTTATACAATCTAACAAAAAAATCTTGTGTTTTTCCCTCTATGTATCTGAGAAAGTTTCTATATTTGAAACTCACAGAATACCTGGAAGACTTTCACCCGTGGCTGTCAGTGTACAGCCGTCCGTCTTTCAGCTCTCACACACACACTCAGCGTTGGAGTGTGTGTCTGCTGCTCCTGCAGGGCTACATGTGTGTCAGTGCAGTGCTCATAAATCTTTTGGAAGAACAGGTGTTCAACACAGAAATCAATACATGTCAACAAATACCATGTCAACATGTGTGATTTTGTCCGTTTCATTTTCATTTCCCCAATATTGAGACATGTCTTTATTCTGTACACCAATGGGCAGTGCTTTTTAGAGATGGGCCTTATTGATGTTTCACCGGTTTCCATGGTAACAGGCCTGTGCGGTGCTCTTGCTGTGGTGCCTGTGGGGGGTCTGGTGTCCCTGTTGTTCCGTGTCAGCAAGGTCAGAATTCCCAGGCTGCCTGAAATTGTCCCTCAGTTTCTTCTTCTACTGGGTGCATTAATTCAGACAACTATATTTATTATGTATGATATATACATATTTAGTTGTTGTTTTCATATGCTACTGATATTTTTTATCTGTATCTGTTTTAGACCACATCCCGTAGTGTGTCTGGAGACCAGTATAAGGTCAAGGTGCCTGATGTCTACTCTGTAGAAGGTATGTTATCATGTGTAACTCCACTCATTATTCAAAATAGTTTTATGCAAAACACTTTCTATTGGTTTGTCTGTTTCACAGATCACCATGATGCACTTCTAATGAATGATTGTACATTTGAATCATATCTGTCCTGGAATACAGTTTCCCACTGGACTCAAAGCTCTTGGAAAAAAGAGTATAAGGTACAATGTACAGATCAGTTAAATATGCTTATGTTATGCTTTATATGCTGAGCTGAATATGCTTTACACTTAAATTATCTTAGTCTACTTTACTAAAGAAAAAGCAAACGGTGTGTCCTGCAGTACGGTACTCAGGATTGGAAAACCTCAGATTCAATGTCTACGTCAAAACTTCAAGAGGATCCTGACGCCATCTTAGAGGCTGTGGAAGATTTAATGTGTGACGTCAACAACAGATCACATGACAAATGCAAATGGAATGAGACTGATTTCAAATCGCACACCTCTGCAGGTTTTGAATTCATTAGAAAAAAATTAAAGTATATAACATAATATTTTACTATACTATAATATGTATATTTTTAATAAATTATCATTATTTAACAAATATATTTTTATTTTTATATAGTTCTAATATAGTTTTTAAATAAAGTTTGGGGTCAGTAAGGTTAGTTTTGAAAGAAAAATACCTTTATTAAGACATTTATAATGTTACAAAATATTTCAAAATAAATGTTTTTTTAACTTTCTATTCATCAAAGAATCCTGTGTCAGAGTTTAACAAAAATATTAAGCAGCACAACTGTTTTCAACACTGATAATAAAAAGAAATGTTTATTAAGCAGCAAATCAGCATATTAGAATGATTTCTGAAGGATCATGTGACACTGAAGACTGGAGTAATGATGCTGAAAATTCACATGAATAAATTATAATTTAAAATATATTAAAATAGAAAACGGCTATTTTAAATTGTATTAATATTTCATAGTTTTTACTGTATTTTTGATCAAATAAATGCAACCTTGGTTATCATAAGTGATTTCTTTCATTAAAAAAATCTTACCAACCCCAAACTTTTGAACGGTACTGTATGAGACTCAAAAATATTTTTTATTCTTTATGCTATTCTGTTTTTTTTGTTTTTTTTTTGTTTTTTTTTGTTCACTGACATCCTAGAGAAGCGGCAGGTTTGTGGTGGTAGAATCCAAAATCTTCAATCCTGGTGTTATTACGTGGGCTGGACCCTGTGCTTGACTCTCTCTCTTACATGCGTCCTCATCACAGGAACTCTTGGAGTAAAGTGGGTGATCCTTTGTTAGTACTATATTCTGTTGGAGCTTGAATATTACTTGAAAAGTGTATTTGTCACAATATTTGTTTCCCAAATATATGAAAATTAGCATTTAAATTTGTTACCCTACAGGTTCAGCAAAACAAAGACTCTTCTGTGGACTCATTCTGTCTTCTTTTCTCTTGTCTGCTGTGGCTTTGTACTGCATCCAGCAATGGTAAATCATCCTGATCTCTCACACTCTGTGCAGGGTAGCTGTACATGGATTCAATTTAATATTTGGCCCTCGTTCTGTTTTTGGATCTTAAAATCTATATAAATTAAAACCTGTTTTAAATTTTTATTTCCTCATACAGATACTCATAGTTGCTGTCACAGTGTCTCTGCTGCATCGAAAGAGGCCAAACTGGTTCCACGGTCTAAGTGTAACCGAGACTGTCACTGAGTTATTGAAACACGGGGGGCGAAAAAATGAGAATGTCTTTGTTAGCAAATGCCTGCAGTCCCATTTTGAAAAGGTAAACATGATTCTATCATACTGTTAGACACAAGAGAACTTTAGAGTTTGCAACTACTCTGCATTATGTTTGATGAGCAGGTGCTCGCTGCCCGTCAGAGAGCCAGGTATCTGCGTCTAGTGCGGCCACCGAATTCAAGAGAGTTGAAGTGTGTGAGACGCCAGATCAAGAAACAGACTCTCCTTTACAAAACCACAAGGTCTTGCTATTTGATCAACCTCAACTCTTATTTTTTTTTTTTTATAACTTTTTACCTTCGAACCTCAAAAATACACTTTTGCTTCAACAGGGATTTGATGTTACACCTAATCATGCTGTCGATGATTCTATTTGTGACTTATGGAAAGTCTGCCAATGACTACAAGTACCATTTGAATCAGGCTATCAAAGCTCATTTCACAAAGTAAATACAGATGTTCTCAAATTACCACATTACTTGAAATTATATACAGGTACATCTCAATAAATTAGAATGTCGTGGAAAAGTTAATTTATTTCAGTAATTAAACTCAAATTGTGGAACTCGTGTATTGAATTAATTCAATGCACACAGACTGAAGTACTTTAAGTCTTTGGTTCTTTTAATTGTGATGATTTTGGCTCACATTTAACAAAAACCCACCAATTCACTATCTCAAAAAATTAGAATACTTCATAAGATCAGTAAAAAAAGGACATTTTGAACAGAAATGTCAGGCTTCTGAAAAGTATGTTCATTTCTATGCACTCAATACTTGGTTGGGCCTCCTTTTGCATGAATTACTGCATCAATGCGGCGTGGCATGGGGGCAATCAGCCTGTGGCACTGCTCAGGTGTAATGGAAGTCCAGGTTGCTCTGATAGCGGCCTTCAGGTCATCTGCATTGTTGGGTCTGGTGTCTCTCATCTTCCTCTTGACAATTCTCTATGGGGTTCAGGTCAGGCGAGTTTGCTGGCCAATCAAGCACAGTAACACCATGGTCATTGAACCAGCTTTTGGTACCTTTGGCAGTGTGGGCAGATGCCAAATCCTGCTGGAAAATGAAATCAGCATCTCCATTAAGCTTGTCAGCAGAAGGAAGCATGAAGTGCTCTGAAATGTCCTGGTAGATGGCTGCGTTGACTGTGGACTTCAGAAAACACAGTGGACCAACACCAGCAGATGACATGGCAGCCCAAATCATCACTGACTGTGGAAACTTCACATTGACTTCAAGCAACATGGTTTCTGTGCCTCTCCACTCTTCCTTTAGACTCTGGGATCTTGATTTCCAAATGAAATGCAAAATTTACTTTCATCTGAAAAGAGGACTTTGGACCACTGAGCAACAGTCCAGTTCTTTTTCTCCTTAGCCCAGGTAAGACGCTTCTGATGTTGTCTTTGGTTCAGAAGTGGCTTGGTACGTGGAATGTAACAGTTGTAGCCCATTTCCTGAAGAAGTCTGTGTGTGGTGGCTCTTGATGCACTGACTCCAGCTTCAGTCCACTCCTTTTGTAGCTCTCCTAAGTTCTTAAATCGGCTTTGCCTGACAATCTTCTCAAGGCTGCAGTCATTCCTTTCACTTGTACACCTTTTCCTACCACACTTTTTCCTTACAGTCAACTTTCCATGAATAGGCTTTGGCACAACACTCTGCAAACAGCCAGCTCTTTCAGCAATGACCCTCTGTGGCTTACCCTCATTGTAGAGGGTCTTTGTATGATCATCTTCTGGACAATTGTCAAGTCAGCAGACTGTTGGGATTACTGACCTAAACCCAGTATTTATACCCTGAGAATGGTAATTTAATAGAACTTGAAATTAAATATTCTAATAATTTGAGATACTGATTTTTTTATTTTGATGAGCAGCAAGCTGTAATCATCAAAATGAAAGCAAAAAAGTCTGGTGATATTTTACGTTATGTCTAATAAATCTAGAATATATTTAAGTTTTACTTTTTGAATTAAATTACAGAAAAAAAAAACTTTTTCATGATATTCTAATTTATTGAGATGCACCTGTTTTACTGAGTGCTAACAATAAAAGTGCTAATGTTATTTTTATATAAACAGGAGCCCACAAAATTCATTTCACTCCATCCAAAAACATGACGATTGGTGGAAATGGACAACAACCACTTTCCTAGAGAGACTATATGACAATGCCAACTGCCATGATAAAGGAATAGAAAATGAAGTACATTTTTGATTATTTATTTGACATATGTTGCTATTTAAAACAGGATTTAAGTGGCTTTACAAAAAACACCGCTAACTATGTGTTGCTTTAACAGACAGGAGATTTCAGAGGTGCTTATTCTCTTATTGGGAGTCCAGTCATTAGAAAGATCAAGAGCACATACAACTCATCATGCCAGGTAAATCACCAACGCTGACTGTTTCACAGTAAAAAAAAATATTCCTTAAATGTGAAAACTCATTAAATACATATATATAAAATATATATAAAATATAATTTTATTGCATATTTTTTGCATTTCAAAAGTTTGAATTTTGAAGTTTGAGGGTTTTTTATGATTTTAAAAGAAGTCTCTTAAAGGTTGCATTTATTTCATGATATTGTGAAATATTATTACAATTTAAAAGAACTGTTTTCTATTTGGATATATTATTTGATTCATGTGATGGCAAAAGCTGAATTTTCAGTGTCACATGATCCTTCAGAAATCTTCAATTTAATCCATCACAGGAATAAAATACATTTTAAAATATATTCAGAAAATAGTTTTATTATAATATATAATATAATGCAATATTTAAAAAAATAGATTTTTTATTATAAAATAATTAATTGAAATTGTAATATTTCACAATATTACTGTTTTACTATATTTTTCATCAAATAATTTCAGCCTTGGTGAGCATAAGAGGCTTCTTTTGAAAACATTTTTAAACATCTTAATTATTCCAGTGTGTTTTCTCTATAAACAGATCTTGAATTTGTTGGGCAAGAACAATATGAAATGCTCTGATAACCAATCTGTGGCAAAGAGACACTCACTTTGTGGAAAACTTGGGTGTTATGAGGGAGAAAGAGTGAGTGTGAGCCTGGGAAAAACAAGGTAAACTGCGAATTAATAATCTTTTATGTGAAAAGTATCTGTAATATATAATCTTTTATAAAAAGAATATGTAATTGCATTAATAAAATAGGTTCAAAGCAATCAAGTCAATTAAAAAACTTCTGGATACAAGCTGGATGACACCATTCACCCAAATTGTGACGGTCCAATTTATCCTGTACAACGGGCCCAGTAACCTCTTCACGTCAGTCACTATTCTAGTAGAGCAAACCTCAACAGGAGCTCTGATACCCTCAGCAAGTGTTCAGTCCACTAGACTCTACCATTTCCCAGCTGCCCTTGACTACGGTGTTATGACCTGTGAGGTGAGCATCTTATTACAGCCCAGACACATGATCAGCTGATAACATTAAGTTTAATGTGGAGGGTAAATGTGATATCGTTATTGATTGTGAGTATACAATATATGTATGATACGATTCCATGGTAATATCACACAATTATATTATATATATTATATTATATTACATTGAACAAAATTATAAATGCAACACTTTTGTTTTTGCCCCCATTTTTCATGAGCTGAACTCAAAGATCTAAGACTTTTTCTATGTACACAAAAGGCCTATTTCTCTCAAATATTGTTCACAAATCTGTCTAAATCTGTGTTAGTGAGCACTTCTCCTTTGCCGAGATAATCCATCCACCTCACAGGTGTGGCATATCAAGATGCTGATTAGACAGCATGATTATTGCACAGGTGTGCCTTAGGCTGGCCACAATAAAAGGCCACTCTAAAATGTACAGTTTTATTGTATTGGGGGGGGGGGGGGGGTGGGGGTCTGAAAACCAGTCAGTATCTGATGAGACCACCATTTGCCTCACGCAGTGCAACACATCTCCTTCGCATAGAGTTTATCAGGTTGTTGATTGTGGCCTGTGGAATGTTGGTCCACTCCTCTTCAATGGCTGTGTGAAGTTGCTGGATATTGTCAGGAACTGGAACACGCTGTCGTATACGCCGATCCAGAGCATCCCAAACATGCTCAATGGGTGACATGTCCGGTGAGTATGCAGGCCATGCAAGAACTGGGATGTTTTCAGCTTCCAGGAATTGTGTACAGATCCTTGCAACAAGGGGCCGTGCATTATCATGCTGCAACATGAGGTGATGGTCGTGGATGAATGGCACAACAATGGGCCTCAGGATCTCGTCACGGTATCTCTGTGCATTCAAAATGCCATCAATAAAATGCACCTGTGTTCATTGTCCATAACATACACCTGCCCATACCATAACCCCACCGCCACCATGGGTCACTCGATCCACAATGTTGACATCAGCAAACCGCTCACCCACATGACGCCATTCACGCTGTCTGCCATCTGCCCTGTACAGTTAAAACCGGGATTCATCCGTGAAGAGAACACCTCTCAAAAGTGCCAGATGCCATTGAATGTGAGCATTTGCCCACTCAAGTCGGTTGCGACGACGAACTGCAGTCAGGTCGAGACCCCGATGAGGATGACGAGCATGCAGTTGAGCTTCCTTGAGACTGTTTCTGACAGTTTGTGCAGAAATTCTTTGGTTATGCAAACCGATTGTTGCAGCAGCTGTCCGGGTGGCTGGTCTCGGATGATCTTGGAGGTGAGGATGCTGGATGTGGAGGTCCTGGGCTGGTGTGGTTACACGTGGTCTGCGGTTGTGAGGCCGGTTGGATGTACTGCCAAATTCTCTGAAACACCTTTGGAGACAGCTTATGGTAGAGAAATGAACATTTAATTCACGGGCAACAGCTCTGGTGGACATTCCTGCAGTCAGCAAGCCAATTGCACGCTCCCTCAAAACTTACGACATCTGTGGCATTGTGCTGTGTGATAAAACTGCACATTTTAGAGTGGCCTTTTATTGTGGCCAGCCTAAGGCACACCTGTGCAATAATCATGCTGTCTAATCAGCATCTTGATATGCCACACCTGTGAGGTGGATGGATTATCTCGGCAAAGGAGAAGTGCTCACTAACACAGATTTAGACAGATTTGTGAACAATATTTGAGAGAAATAGGCCTTTTGTGTACATAGAAAAAGTCTTAGATCTTTGAGTTCAGCTCATGAAAAATGGAGGCAAAAACAAAAGTGTTGCGTTTATAATTTTGTTCAGTGTCTGTTATATTATATTATATTATATTGAATATAATTAACTAGAAACACAGATAAGAAAACATTTTGGAATAAGTAATGTACCAATTTTTTCATTTAAATAGCCTTTATTATATTGTGAGTATATTTAACTTTTTTTTCGTCGATCTCTGTCATTTTACTTCTAGCTTCTTTTCTTTTCATTCATCCTGCTTCATATGTATTGGCAAATATATATTATCACTCAAAGAGGATGGCTTTACTGGAGAAACATTTGGAGCTGGCTAGAGGTCAGTCTAAACATACAGTACATTATGACATTATACTATGTCTTTTTAATGACTTCACTCTGCTACTTTCTGTTTTTTTTTATTTACACAGGTGGCAGTTATCATCTGCAGTCTTTTACGATATACCTGCTCTGTATACAACTTTATGCTAAAAACAGAGATGATTGACTTCCTGCAGAAGGAGGATTTTAAATTACCTGTTGATCTAAGCCCCATCTTCTTTTGTGAGCAGGTAGGGCAAAGCATTTTAATTCATTATATTGTATTTCTATTATCCCACTATGAGAAGATGACATAATATGAATCAACTGCAGTTGAAAAATAACTGGCACTGTATGCAGTTAGATGGCTCAAGTGAACTAAATTTGTCCAGACTTCCTGCCAGCGGTCTGAATTTAGCAATATGGCATTCACTGGCAAACAGATCATTTTAAATATGAACATATTTAATTCACAGCTTTCTCAGTCACTCCTTGGTGGTGTTGTGAACTTGCTCCTTCTGAAAAGTGTGTCCTTACTACGGCTAAACAAAGCAGTAGCAGCAGCTGTGTCTACTTGGAATCTGATCTTCTCCAACCTGCTTTGGTTACTGGTAGCCTATTAATTTACATAACACAATATGTTAAAATCAGTTCACTCCATTATTGTAACTGAAGTCTACTTCCATTAAATTACTTTCTTTATTTCTATTTAGGCATCTGGTGTTATTGTCGCAGTGGCCCTCTCCGGTCTCCGCAACCTGATCTTTTATTCATTCCCATTTACTGGTATCACTAGATCTGCTCATTTGCTCTTCACTCATTTCTTTAGCTTGAGCCCCTTTAGTAACATTTACCTTCAAACCCAAGTCCCATCAGCACTTTATTTTGGAGCTATATTTTGCACTGTCATTCCATTGAATGCTATGGTATGTATTGGAATATCAAATATGTATTATTTATGATACACAGCGTATATTTGAGTTTAAAGTGTAACTTTTCATATTGAAACTATACGTCCTATAATGGTTGACATGATTTGGACTTGATTTGATATTACTCTAAAAATGTTTTTTTTTTTTCCAGGTAATTTCCACCCTTACAGTTTTTGTGAAACAAACAAAGCCAACTAAAAAAAGAAAACATTTACTGACTGTCTTTGAGCTGATCTATTATGTCAAAGACATGGCTTTATTCATTATTGGCAAAGCCAGTCACAAGTCAACTGACCATCATGTCCACACTAATGTAAGCACTCCCTGTTATCATTAATACAGTTTTTATTATGTAAGTACTATTGACTGCATCATTGTAGAGATTTTTGTAATAATTTATAGATAAATCTGCATTTCTTTCCACAGAGCTTTTATTTAGCAGAGTTTGAGGATCTCATGGATGAGCTGTTGTTTCATCTCTGCAGCATGTCAGACAGTCTCCACAACACCCTGCCAGCAAAAGAACATCTATTTGAAACCCAGAGCAATGTTTCTTTCCCACTTTCTGAGCACGTCTATTGCTCAGACTCAGAGGTGATTATTTTACTTTTGCACAACACTCGCATTATTCGTGCCACACTGTACACATATTTATGTGACTTACGTGTGCATTTTGTTATATGCAGTATACAGTATTAGTAATTAGTGCTATTAAATTACATCTAAATCACCAGCTTAAAAAGAAAATGTTTTTAAAATGCTGTTTACTGTTTTTATCTCAAAATGTATATTAATGTTTATTAATATTATTAAAGGGTTAGTTCATCCAAAAATGAAAATTCTATCATTAAATACTCACCCTCATGTCGTTCCACACCCGTAAGACCTTTGTTCATCTTCAAAACACAAATTAAGATATTTTTGATGAAATCCAAGAGGTTTATGACTCGTCCATAGACAGCAGTTTAACCTCCAGTTTCAAGGTCCAGAAAGGTACTAAAGACATTGTTAAAAAAGTCAACGTGACTGCAGTGGTTCAACCTTAATTTTATGTAGCGACGAGAATATTTTTTGTGTGCAAAAACAAAACAAAAATAATTACTTTATTCAACAGTATCTTCTCTTCTGTGTCATTCTCATAAGTTGTTTACGTCAAAACACCGACTCATTATTGGCCGGCTCCTGCGTCAGCATCACACGAATGCGTCATACTGCTCACGTGATCAGCTTTGGCCAATACTGAGATGGCATTCGGACATAAACACTGAAGCCTTCACTGTGCTTACTGTGGCAATTACGTAAGGATAATGACAGGGAAGAGAAGAGATTGTTGAATAAAGTTAGTTTTGTTTCTTATCGCTCCATAACATTAAGGTTGAACCACTGCAGTCACGTCGACTGTTTTAACGATGTCTTTAGTACCTTTCTGGGCCTTGTATGTGTTGGTTAAATTTCTGTCTATGGACGAGTCATAAACCTCTTGGATTTTATCAAAAAGATCTTAATTTGTGTTCTGAAGATGAACAAAGGTCTTACGAGTGTGAAATGACACGAGGGTGAGTAATTAATGACAGAATTTTCATTTTTGGGTGAATAAACTCTTTAAATGTTAAAATTGACATTATATATTAAATTTGCAACAATTGTATATTGTTGTTTTGTATAGAGTGACAAAAGCTGTATGAATAGCCAGCCACACAGAATGGGGATGAAACACAAAGGATGCTTGGATATGAGTGATGCCTCATTTTTGTCATATAAGGAAAACCCTCACAGGTAGATTTGTTGTTTTCTAAGTCAAATACAATAGAGAGTTGATATACAATATGATTGAATGTGAAAGTCTAACACTGTAATTCGCTAATTAATTCACTTCAAGATTCGCACTTGAACACAGAATGTCTCAGTGCTTACAAAGCAGAGGAAGAATGCAGGAGAAGAGCCTTTCAAGAGGGCCGAGGAATTTCAAAAACCACCTCAAAGATCCTGTCGGAGAGTCAGAAGAGATTGGACAGGCACAAATTCTTTCTTCAAGCAAGCAGATCCATTGTGCACCAGCTGAGTGGAAGGGCATAGTGTCCTCTAAATCAGCAACACTGCCTGATCCAAGCAGGGTGGCAGATGATGCCCTCAAGACTCAAATCATCACACAAATGAAAAGGCAGACTGTTTTAACCTCACCAACTTGCAAAGTGAACATGGGTTATACAGCTCATGACAAGTCAGCTGGACAGTCATATGTGTTTAAAACCTTACCTATTGAGGGAATGGACAATTCTGTAGAAGATCAAACGGTTATTCCAGGGTACATTGATTGAACATTGTATGTAATACAAGAAAAAAAGAGATGTTCAGTTTGTACTGATAAATTCTGGAAGAGAACCATTTTCAAACCATGTGAGTTTCCTCTGAAATTTCCAACTGGTTTTTATAATGGTCATTTGGCATGACTTTATAAAAAAACATTAATGTTTTGTTCTTTGAACAACATTGTTTACACAGTCTTACCTCAAACTTTATATTTGATGTGAAGTTAAATGCATAAAGTGCTAATCCATATATATTGCCAATTTTGAGAGCTTTAAGGCACTCCTCATTTTTAGTTGTTTTAAGGATTTAAATAAAATTTAATGAGAAACTTGGAGATGGACATGGAGAAACTTTAAAGGGTTAGTTCACCCCAAAATGAAAATAACGTCATTAATTAATTACTCACTGCCGTTCCACACCCGTAAGACCTTCGTTAATCTTCTGAACACAAATTAAGATATTTTTGTTGAAATCCGATGGCTCAGTGAGGCCTGCATAGCCAGCAATGACATTTCCTCTTTCAAGATCCATTAATGTACTAGAAACATATTTAAATCAGTTCATGTGAGTACAGTGGTTCAATATTAATATTATAAAGCGACGAGAATATTTTTTTGTGTGCCAAAAAAAAAGAAAGAAAACGACTTATATAGTGATGGCCGATTTCAAAACACTGCTTCAGGAATCTTCGGAGCATAATGAATCAGCGTGTCGAATCATCTGTTCGGAGTGCCAAAGTCACGTGATTTCAGCAGTTTGGCGGTTTGACGCGATCTGAATCATGATTCGACACGCTGATTCATTATGCTCCGAAGCTTTCTGAAGCCATCACTATATAATTCATTATTTAGTTTTTTCGCCGCACCAAAAATATTCTCGTCGCTTTATAATATTAATATTGAGCCACTGTACTCACATGATCTGATTTAAATATGTTTTTAGTACCTTTATGGATCTTGAGAGAGGAAATGTCATTGCTCCCTATGAAGGCCTCACGGAGCCATCGGATTTCAACAAAAATATCTTAATTTGTGTTCTGAAGATTAACGAAGGTCTTACAGGTGTGAAACGACATGAGGGTGAGTAATAAATGACAGAATTTTCATTTTTGGGTGAACTAACCCTAACCCAAGGGCAACAAATCTACATTAGTGTAGGTAAAATTTGGCTACAATCAACACATTAGTGCACAAAAATTCAATGTCTTTGTTGTCAAAAAAGACACCAAATTTAACAATATGATAGTCAAAGGCAGGTATTAAATTTTTGTCTCCACTCATACAATCTGTCACAAAAAAGACTTAACAATTGTACAATTCTAAAAATGTACACACATTGCAATCCAAATTAAACCTTATTCTTAGAAATTCATTACATGGACAAATGTCGTTAATTGTTTTGAAATGTACTTCTTTCATTTTAGGTAACAAAGGAATTGACAAGTATCGGTTCTAACTTTGATAGTGTCAACTTTGGAAAACCTTGGAGATCGATTTTCTTTTAACAGAAAGAGGAAAATATTCTTTTGTAATAAGTGATCTCAAAACCTTGTTATTACATTTTTCATCCAAGAAATTATACTTGTCAATAAACAAATCCAGAGGTGTGGGTATTAGGCCTACAGAAGAATACTGTAATATACCTTTAATTAGATTTCTCAAAGCTACACGAATAGCTTTGACAACTAAAGAATATTGTCTATATGAACAATACAAATTAAGATTATCATAACTTCATCCATTAAATGTATTACAGCCCAAACTCCTTTTTCCATCCAGTCTTTATAAAATAAAGATTTCCTCTTATGTAAAATACATCTGTTATTCCAAATTATAGCCTTATGTGGAATAAAATTATGCTTGTACAGCATTTTCCAGTATAGAAACACCTGCATATGAAAATCAGATAACTTAAAAGGCAGTTTTAATGGTTCCCCCTACCCTTTGGAAAATACAGTACATACAACTTGCTCCTGGTGGTTACACTTCCTGGATCTCGTCCCATCCCTTTCACTTACCATCCAATCACATTGTACCCTAACACACACCACCCAATTGCGGTTTTGAACGTGCATGAGCTACAGACTTGAGTGGCGATCGATGATTGGCCAAGTCCTTGCGCTACCAGCCAATCAGAGCGTGGCAAGTCAGACAAGTTCAAGTAAAGGAGTGGGGTAGCGAAGCGAAGTGACAAAATTGGTTTGAGAGAAAAATGCGTGGTTTGTGATGAGCTGAGCCAAAATCATTTAATGCAAGCGTTATCATAATAACTATCACAGTATTTATTCATTTGACTACCGGTAGCAGTGTATGCATCTCGGTTTAATCCATCTAGCTAACTAAAGGAGGCGTGAATATCACAGATCATGAAGAAGATAACCCTTCTATTGATTGTGCTGCTTGGAGTGACACACTTCATATTGCCAAGCCGATGCGAAGAAGATGCCAAAGATGGTAAGATATCTGTTGCAGGATATTGATATCTAACATTTTTGGAGTGTTTTGAGCTATTCAGAGCCGTTGCATTTGCTAGCAAGCTTGATGCATTATTGTTGTTTAGTGCAACTCAGCATGTTGGACTTTGCAGTGGAGACGCACTACAACAAAGACTTAAAAAAGTATCAAGGAAATATTGATATTAATTTAACTCAATGCATTTCATATTTTTTAAATATTTAAGATTCAGCTGAAGATCTAGGAGAGGAAGATGATGATGATGATGATGATGATGAGATGATGATGATGGAGATGACACTGAAGTAAAGGAGGAGAATGGGGTGCTGGTGCTGACAGATGGAAACTTTGACACCTTCATAGAAGGCAAAGACACAGTATTGGTGGAGTTCTATGCACCATGGTAAGTTCTTTCCTCCACATCAGCTGGAGACACGTCATTGCCTGTCAAAGATCTTGGTCATGCAAATATTACACTTTTTTTTTTTCAGGTGTGGCCACTGCAAACAGTTCGCTCCTGAGTATGAGAAGATCGCTCAGACGCTAAAGGAGAACGACCCACCTATTCCTGTGGCAAAGGTTGATGCCACTAAGGCCAGTGCTCTGGGCAGTAGATTTGAAGTGTCTGGATATCCCACCATCAAAATACTCAAAAAAGGGGAGCCGGTGGACTATGATGGGGACAGAAGTGAGCGTGGTGAGTGCACTTTAAATTCATTTCAATGGCTTCCTATAGGTTGCTGTGAATCAGTTTCTTTTCTGGTGTATTGTTAATCAAGCATGGTTTTAACTTTCATTTTTCCAGCCATTGTGGAACGGGTTAAAGAAGTTGCTCAACCAGACTGGAAACCTCCTCCAGAGGCCACCCTAGTCTTGACTAAGGATAATTTTGATGACGTGGTGAACAATGCAGACATCATTCTGGTGGAGTTCTATGCACCTTGGTTTGTATATTTAGACTCCCATGCAGCTTACTTACTAACTTTGCATTTAACATCTTTGCCTTCTTTCTAAACCATCAGTGTGTCTTTTTGAGAATACTGTGTTTAAATTCAAACAGGTGTGGCCACTGCAAGAGACTCGCTCCTGAGTATGAAAAGGCTGCTAAAGAGCTCAGCAGTCGCACTCCTCCTATTCCACTGGCTAAAGTAGATGCCACTGCAGAGGGTGATTTAGCGACGCGGTTTGGTGTTTCTGGCTACCCAACTCTTAAAATCTTCAGAAAGGGCAAAGCTTTCGATTACAACGGACCACGGGAGAAGTTCGGTAGGTATTCAGCCAATGTCTTGGTGACCGATTGATGTGGAGGTGTTGGGAATTTCAGTCTCTTCATTCTTTTTCCTCTAGGTATTGTTGATTACATGTCAGACCAGGCGGGTCCTCCATCAAAGCAGGTGCAGACCCTGAAACAGGTTCAGGAGATCCTCAGAGATGGAGATGATGCAGTTATTGTAGGCGTTTTCTCAAGTGAAGAAGATGCAGCATATGAGATCTATCAAGAAGCATGTGTGTATTATGCTGTCTGACAGTCGTCCTTCTCAAATGAATGAGATTTAATCTTTACTTTTAATTTTTTTTTACTTTCCTAACAACTTGTTCTCTCTTACTGCAGGTAATTCTCTGCGAGATGACTACAAATTTATGCATACATTCAATAATGAAGTCGCACAATTCCTCAAGGCTTCACCTGGACAAGTAGTCATGCTCCATCCAGAGAAGTTTAGGTCTAAATATGAGCCAGCATCTCATTCACTAACAATTAAAGTAAGTTCTGCATCTTTAATGTTTCTGTGAGATTTTTGCAAAGCAAGCATGATACTATTGTTAAGGTGCAGTAACATTACAGAAATTTACATAGGCAAAAACAGCTAAGAAGTTACTTTTGAACCAAAGTTTTCTGTTGGTCAATGTGGCAAATTCATGTGACCAACTCAAACCCACTGTGAAATCTGTGTGGGTAAATCTTTCGCCCACAAGTGAAATTCCTCATTGCGTATATTCCTATTTAAATTACTAGATTTTGCCTATGAAGATTCGCAGAATAAAGGTAAATGTGAGCGAACCTGAAGTCAGTTTTCCTAAAAAATTGTCTTTTTTTTTTTTTTTTTCCTGAAGGATTCCACAGCTGCTTCAGAAGTTCAAGATTTCTTCAAGAAACACATACTACCTTTGGTTGGACACAGAAAACAGAGCAACGATGCAAAGAGATACACCACACGACCTCTTGTGGTTGTTTATTATGGAGTGGACTTCAGTTTTGACTACAGAGTTGGTATGTAGCAAAGTCATGCAAAAGGAATTAAGATCATACCTGTAACACACAATGCAAACGCCGACACAATTGATTTCCACCTAGCCACACAGTTTTGGAGGAGCAAAGTGCTTGAAGTAGCAAAGGACTTCCCAGAGTACACATTTGCCATTGCGGATGAGGAAGACTATGCTGATGAACTGAAGAGCCTTGGACTCAGTGAAAGCGGGGAGGAGGTGAATGTTGGAATTCTTGGTGAGGGAGGGAAGAAATATGCCATGGAGCCAGAGGAATTTGACTCCGATGTGCTCCGGAGCTTTATTATGGCCTTCAAAAAAGGTAAGCTATTGGTTTATGTATTCCTTATTAAAAAGTGAACATGGTTTCACAACTTAAGGCTTAATAATAATAATAATAATAATAATGATTGTTTCAATATTGAGTTAAATCTTAAGCCAGTATTGTAAGAGAAGTTATTCAAAGAATGCAACTGTAAGAGTGGCAGCCTTGCATTGGTGTAGAACACCACTTTTCGTTCAAATTCGTGACTACGTGTCTTTTCTTCTCTTGACAGGTAAGCTGAAACCTATTGTAAAGTCTCAGCCTATTCCCAAGAGCAACAAAGGACCAGTGAAGGTTGTGGTGGGCAAGACTTTTGATGACATTGTCATGGATGCAAAGAAAGATGTCCTTATCGAGTTCTATGCACCATGGTGTGGCCACTGTAAAAAGATGGAGCCAGATTACACGGCTCTTGGAAAGAAATACAAAAATGAGAAGAATCTTGTCATTGCCAAAATGGATGCCACTGCTAATGATGTGCCCCACGACAGTTATAAAGTAGAGGGCTTCCCTACAATCTACTTTGCTCCCAGCAACAGCAAGCAGAGCCCAGTCAAATTTGAAGGCGGCAAAAGGGATGTGGAGGAACTGACCAAATTTGTGGAAAAACATGCCACAAAATTATCACACAAAAAAGATGAGCTCTAAGAGATTTATAGAAACCATGAACATTATATAAATGCAGTTCCCTGAGAATGGAAGTATTCTGGGGGGCTTAGAGACCTTCCAAAAAGAGAATGTTTTGATTTGTTTTTGTACTTTTGTTTTTGGGATCAAAACATTCAGTATTTTCATTCCAAACCAAGCACTGTTTATTAGGTTTATTTCTCTCAAGTCTTTTAAATAAAATAATGTAAAAATGTAATTGGAGTGGTTGTCATAAATAAGCTGTGGTTGTATACTCATTCTTGATGACCAGCCTGCTTAATGTCATCCGGTCGTTAAATCTTGTCATCACACTTCAATTTTCAGGTCAAAAAATGCTCCTTTAGATCGCAAAAGCATGCAAAAAAACCCAGCTAATATACACTCTTGGTGTGTTGTAGTTCCAAAAATGTGCATCCTAACCTCTCGATCTCAGTTGCCCAGTATGGACTTTTTAATGAATCGTTAAAATATTGGTGTCCGGGACACCTTGAGCCTGGAGTGTACACCTTGTTTTTAAAAGGTAAATAGTGTATATGTGCTACAAATGAATAGTGCTCATAAATGGCTGGTGAGATGGTGGTCTCACTTGAAGCAAGTAGAGATCGAGATGGTCCTCTAAAAAGTAGCTTTGGTATAGACTTGGACTCAGACATAAAATCAAGCTGATTGACTTTAATTACATTCTTCAAATAATTTGCAATCATTTTTCAATTAAAATTTAAATTTGGTAATCTGAATGGTGTTTAAACTTTTCATTGAATCGGTTCCATTCGGACTGAATCGGTCTGAGCTTTCTCGAGTCAACAACTTGCCGATAATATGAGCAAGAGTGAACCGATGATTTCATTGAAGGGTCTAAAAGTAAGTTACTTTAATAGTCAAATAACAGAAACATGGGGAATATGAACAATTAGATTTGATAACGTTTTATTAAAACGTGCACAATTTAAAGCCACGTAGAACGTGATAAACTGCAACACGTGCCTACATATGGGACGTTTTAAATCGTATGTGACATGTGATGACGTATAGAGTCTCTGAATCGTTCGAAAGAACCGACTCGGAAATGATTCAGATAGCCCATCACTATTGTGATAGCATTGCCCCCATTTGGTGTGGGTGGTACTTAATGAACCGGTTGACCCAAGTCCAAACAGTCCACAGGAAGTCCTTCAGTTCAATGCGAAAATAGAATGACATGTTGACTGTATCGACTTACTGGCCATACGGAACTGTTTTCTTCCAGTGTTTGGCACAACTGCAGCGTGCTTTTTCTTCTGTATGTGCTAGAATAAAGTAAAAAAAATTGCTAAATCTTTGCATTTACTCTGTATCGCAAACACATTAACAACTGCTGCTCTTGCTGACGTTATTCGCGGCAATGATAAAATCCGAAGACTGACAATACCATATCGCGCGACGGTTTAGTAGTTGTACAAAACTGTATTCGTTCAAAAATGAAGAACAAAGAGAACTTCTTCATATGTCCCCCACTGCAGTCACGCATTCGATTCGCTTAGTCCCTGATAGGATCTAACCAATCGAAACTCGTAACACTGAGCAGCTCGAACATGGCTTGTTCTGATTGGCTCATCTGTTTGGCGCTCGTTGATTCTGCAGTGCGCGAGGTGGGCGGCGAATTCTGAGTATAAACGACAGACTGAGCGGGTTTGAATACTTAGAGAAACGGAAATATTAAAAATTTACACACATTTCAAATTTATTTCAAATTCGCTTACAGCCTGCCACAGTTAAGAGAGGGAAAGACGTCTGACGAAATATATGCTTGAAGAACTAAAGGCGAATTAAACGCCTGTCTTTTGTTTATCGAGGCTCGCCGGTATTGGTAACGCGGACGCGCGGAGGTGAAAGGACCCTCTACCGCGAGCTAGCTGAGTTAGCTAGCTCAGTTAACCGATCATCTTCATTTAGAGACGGCGCTGACAGACTGACGGAAAAAGTCGTTTGTTTGGATGTGGACAGGTCTTCTCCTTCAGGTAGGCTCTAGAAGAAAACAGTAACGAGACAGTTGTCTCTGTTTGTGAAGCCACATTTAGTTTCTGGTTAAGACAGCCCTGCTAACCAGTTAGCGACTTTATAGAACTTTAAATTGAAACACTGCAAGGACAACAGTCTTGTTAGGTTTGATTACAGACAGCTAGTAGTCTAATTGTTCATGTTATACTCTACTGTCAAGTCATAGTGAAGCTTAATGGATAATTCAGTAAAAATTGCAAAAAAATCTGTCATCATTTACACTCACGTTGTTCCAAACCTGTATGACTTGCTTTCTTCCGTGGAAGGAAACTGAGGGGTTGTTGAATGACGGTCTCAGTCACCATTCACTTTCATTGTACAGGTAAAAAGATGCAATGGAAGTGAATGGTGACTGAGGCTGTCATTCTGCTTAATATCTCTATATGTGTAACTCGGAAGAAAAAAAGTCATACAGGTTTAGAAATCCATGAGGGTGAGTAAATGACAGAGTTTTCATTTTTGGTTTAACTGTTGCTTTAGCGTCTCAGTTGTTAGCCTTTTAGTAGTTCATCTGTGTTATTTCCTAATTATCACAAAATCTACTGATTTCATGAAGTTTTGTGAGTAAACACTACTTTGAAACGTGCTGTAAGGTTTTGTTTCATTTTTCAAGTCGACGTCACTTCAGTATGTTTATTACACCTCCAGGGGCGCCATTGAGCTCATACACCTGTCTCATCAACACCCTAGATAACATAAATCCCAGATTTGGGAATAAAGTTGTACCTATGCAATTGCAGAACTTTTCATATGAAGTTTATTCATGGATAATAAGGGCTATTTTTTTCTGCTTTACCCCCATAAATTTCTCATGTTGCTACATTTAGATTGAGTGTGTGAGTTTGTGGCATTGCTGAGAAGACTGGGAAAACTTGTGAACTTACAAATGACACTTTGTCACTGTCTTGCATGCCACCTCATGGCTCATCTGCTTGGTTACATATTCAGCCTACGTATCCGCAGCATGTTAGTTAGATAATCTATGCAGTAATAGAGCTGGCTTTTACTCTGAGTGGTTCTCAGAGGAAAATATTGTTGTTCTTTCATAGCTCAGGTGACTTTAGGGAGCTCTTAGGTATGTTTCAGTCAAATTTCAACTTTGTCTCCCCAAATTCTTTGAGAAATAAACTAGGAGATACAAATATTTCCATTGATATATAATACGAGTACATGACTAAATGTTTTGATTCAGCAAAGACCTTAGTCAGGGTAGATTGCATATTAAATTTAACATGGATAAAAACAAGGGCAAGGCTGTAAGGGTCTGGGATAGACTTGGTCTTTACAATGGCATGCACTGAATGAAGGTCCTAGATCACGTAATTTTCACAACTTACAACTTTCAAAACTATTTTATAGAGTTTCGGATAGACGTTTTATCGGATGGACAGTCAGTATGTTTTTAAACAACAGTACAATCCATTGAACACTGTATTTCTATCCCTCACAGCCTCGTGTACATTCATGTCAAAAAATAAATATGCCTCTACCATGACTAAGATCTATTACTTAGATACTTTCTCTGAAAAATTTGATGAGAATGTTTGTTAATTTTGAAATCTGAATTTTATCCCTGCAAATCTGAGAACACAGGCTGAGAAATTGTTGAGATTGCTTCTGAAATTTTCTCAGGAGAATATACATTTTCTCTTTGTTAATAGTCTCCATTTATTCTTGTTGCTGTCTAAGAGAAACAATTGAGGTATTTAATAGATCTCATATAATTACTTTCATGCCATATGGCTAGAGAACTGATCGGTTACTTCATTGCAAATTAAACCTGTGTGTGTGATTTACTGGTATACATTTACTATAATTTTCTATTAAACCACTTAACCTCCATGTTGTATCTTTCTATAGTGTGTCAATCTATATTGGTCTACAATGAAATCTAAAACCATACTGTATGTCTATAGGGAAGCCATGGGATTAACCGGGAGGAAATCGGAGAAGGGTCCTGTTTGCTGGAGGCGACGAGTGAAGTCTGAGTACATGCGACTGCGGCAGCTCAAACGTTTCAGGAGGGCAGACGAGGTCAAGGTGATCCATGGGCTTATACAGCAGAGATTAAGCTGCTTGTATAGTCTGGTGTTGGTCATGCTTCTAGGTGTCACATGATGTGGACACTAGTGCAAATGCACTGTTATCATGTATAACCCCGTTGTCCTCATGAAACTTTTTGTCATTCGTGCAAACAATGTTGCTTGCCTTTTTGTAAGAGGTTCTCACATTGAAATTTATTTTCTTACTGTACAGAGCATGTTCAGCTCCAACAGACAGAAGATATTGGAGCGTACAGACATATTGAACCAGGAATGGAAATTGAGACGGATACAACCTGTTCATATTATGACACCTGTGAGCTCCTTGCGTGGGACCAGAGAGGTTAGAACAAATTCTCTAATTCAGATTCACCTGAAGTGTGTTTAATGCCATTCACGCTTTTGTCATTTTCCTCAATGTTATTCATTTTTTCTTTCTCTCTCATCTCTCTCTGCTTTTTGAAAATGCTCATTAGTGTTTTGTTAAAGGGTTAGTTCACGCAAAAATTAAAATAAAGTCATTTATTACTCACCCTCATGTCGTTCCACACCCGTAAGACCTTCGTTCATTTTCAGAACACAAATTGAGATATTTCTGATGAAATCTGATGGCTCAGAGAGGCCTCCATTGACAGCAAGATAATTAACACTTTCAGATGCCCAGAAAGGTACTAAAGACGTATTTAAAACAGCTCATGTGACTACAGTGGTTCAACCTTAATGTTATGAAGTAGGGCTGACCGATATATCACATGCGATTGTCACGCGCATTTCGTCAGTAAAGCCGGTTCCCTGATTACCGCGAAATCGCCATCACCTGCTTTCAAATGGAGCGCTATTTAATAGACAGAGCCGTAGATCACTGAATCGCCTTCGATAATGAACGCGATATTGCGTAGCTTGTCAGTGAACTACGGCTCTGTCTATTAAATGCCGCTCCATTTGAAAGCAGGTGATGGCGATTTAGCGCTAATCAGGGAACCGGCTTTACTGACGAAATGCGTGTGACTATCGCATGCGATATATCGGTCAGCCCTATTATGAAGCGATGAGAACTTTTTGTGCGCCAAAAAAAAAAAAAAAATTTGACTTTATTCAACAGTATCTAATGATGGGAGATCTCAAAACACTGCTTCATGAAGCTTCGAAGCTTTATGAATCTTTTGTTTCGAATCACTGGTTCAGAGCACATATTAAACTGCCAATGTCACGTGAACTGTTGAAATTTCGAAACACTTATGACGTAACAAAGCCTTGTTTACTGAAAACGCATGATTTTGGTGTTCCGAACCACTGATTCAAAACAAAAGATTCGTAAAGCTTCAAAGCTTCACGGAGCAGTGTTTTGAAATCGCCCATCACTAGATATTGTTGAAAAGTCGTTATTTATTTATTTTTTATTTTTTTTGGCGTACAAAAAGTATTCTCGTCGCTTCATAACATTAAGGTTGAACCACTGTAGTCACATGGACTGTTTTAAATGTGTCTTTAGTAGCTTTCTGGGCATTGAAAAAGGAAATGATCTTGCTGGCAATGGAGGCCTCACTGAGCCACTGGATTTTATCATTTGTGTTCCAAAGATGAACAAAGGTCTTATGGGTGTGGAACAACATGAGGGTGAGTAATTAAGGACAGAATTTTCATTTTTGGGTGATCTAACCCTTTAAATGCCATGAGTTTTTGGTCTTTCGAAGTAAATGGTGTTTATAGTATAGTTTATGACTTTTTAATTTTACCTTTAAAAAACATTGTGATGTGTAAATGGTGACCGTCACAGAGATCTTACACGACTGAATCATTTTGCAGTGCACTGTTGACAGTGGCTTCTCAGAGTTCTCCAGACAAGTCATTCCTCTCAAAACGCTGAACGCTGTGGCCTCTGTGCCTGTCATGTACTCATGGTCTCCACTCCAGCAAAACTTTATGGTAAAACCAAATTCCTTATGTATTTGCAGAAATCAAAGTATTAAAAAACAGGCTTTTAATCTTGTATTCTGTTTTAGGTTGAAGATGAGACAGTATTGCACAACATCCCTTACATGGGTGATGAAATCCTTGATCAAGACGGCACCTTCATTGAAGAGCTTATTAAAAATTATGATGGAAAAGTTCATGGAGATAGAGGTTATTTTTTGTTTGATCGGTTTTGTACTTTAAAGTAACTTCACTAAAAACAGTGGAAAACTATTAAAAGGTTCGACTGGAAAAAAAGAGCATACAGTTTTAGTATGATGAAGATGAGTAATCATGATGATTTTCATTTTTGGGTGAATTATCCCTTTAAAAATTGAGTCACAGTTATCTGCTTAAGTAGAGCTAACATTTTTCCACAGTTGAAAAAATATATAGACCACATGTTTGCTTGAAAAAGGGAATTGATTTCTTGTTCTGTGTTTTGTTTTGTGTGTAGAGTGTGGCTTCATAAATGATGAGATCTTTGTGGAGCTAGTCAATGCACTCAATCAGTACAGTGATAATGAGGAAGATGATGAAGAGGAGGATCAGCATGATTGCAAGTTTGAGAAGATGGATCTCTGTGATGGAAAAGACGATGCTGAAGACTCTCACAAGGACCAGCTGATTTGTGAGAGTAAGAGAAATTAAATGATTTTTAGTGTAAAGTATGTATATAAAAAAACAAATCTAGTTTTGATACAGATTCTGAGAGGTTAAAATGTTTTTTTTTTTTGGGACGGCAGATATTTTTCTGGTTCAATGCAGGTTTTTTTTTTTTTATTTATTTTTTATAAATAAATCTATAACACGCCCTTTAGTGCTGACAATAAACAGGCATTTTATTACATGGTACGTTATAGTCTCTTGTTTTATTGTACAATTCATTCTTTAATAAACTCTGTGTTTCTTATTTTATGCAACAGGTCACAACAATGATGGATCAAAAAAGTTTCCCTCTGATAAAATCTTTGAAGCCATTTCTTCCATGTTTCCTGATAAAGGTTCAACTGAAGAACTCAAAGAAAAGTATGTCAGGAAACAACTTCTCTGCATAGAAACTTCACATGTTGGATAAATTTAAAGGGCAAACAATGTGAAGCTGGCTCTCAACATGCTTTCAAATTTTCTTTTTTTATTAGATTGATGTTTAGATATCATCCAGGTCTCATTTATTTATTTTTATATAATCAAAATTTTATGGTTTTTGATCATGTTTTAATTTGAGATACTATGTCTTTTTGCAGATATAAAGAACTCACAGAGCAGCAACTCCCAGGGGCTCTTCCTCCTGAATGCACCCCCAACATCGACGGACCAAATGCTAAATCAGTGCAAAGAGAGCAAAGTCTGCACTCCTTCCATACACTCTTCTGCAGGCGTTGCTTCAAATACGACTGTTTCCTTCACCGTAAGCAAACCATTAAAATCAGATCAGCCCTTTTTGTGCAAAGATGGCATTTTTTTTAAAGATGCGTTCCTCTTTTTATTTACAGCTTTTCATGCAACTCCAAACACATACAAGCGTAAGAACATGGAGAATCTGGTGGACAGCAAACCTTGTGGCATTTATTGCTATATGTATATGGTTCAGGCAAGTGCATTTCTTCACTTAGTCCAAAATGAAAGATATTGTTAACCCCGAAGCCTTGATTAAGGGTACACCATGTGTACTTTTTCTAAAATATAAACGCTTATAATAGGCTTACCATAGTGAATCAGGGTAAGACAAAAACACTTTTTGGAAGAAGGACTGATGTATTAAACAAGAAAAGTTAGTGTACCTTTTAAGTATGTGTGGTTTGAGTTGGTTCTGAATTGCAAGTGCAATCATTATTTCATTGTGAAAGTGTTTGCATGAAATATCTGACTGTTTACTCTGATTAACCATGGCAATGGCATATGTCTCTCCTCAGGATGGCATGGTTAGGGAATACCCAGCTGGGGTGGTTGCTGAGCGTGCCAAGACCCCTTCTAAGCGCACCGTAGGCAGACGGAGAGGAAGACTCCCGAACAGCAACAGCAACAGCAACAGCAGACCCAGCACCCCAACGATTAATAGTGAGACTAAAGACACAGACAGCGACCGAGAAGGAGGGGCAGATGGAACAGATTGTAACGATAAAGACGATGATGACAAAAAGGATGAGACCACCAGCTCCTCAGGTAGATATCAAGGGTTCATGAAATGTAATCATATCAATGGGGTATTTGATTGGGTGCTGTCAACTATGAATATCATGTTAATAACATTATAATCAGTTATGTCACAGTTGATTTTATATTAGTGTTTTGGAGCCATGAAAATGTATTTATTTGATTTTCAGTTTTTCTATTCAGATTACATTTTATTTCACTTTTGTTTATTTGTTTTTGTACAGAGGCAAACTCTCGCTGTCAGACTCCAGTGAAGTTGAAGTTGAGCTCAGAGCCTCCTGAGAATGT